>NC_092344.1:30415029-30771729 GCF_963676685.1 Mytilus edulis | reverse complement strand
CATATCTATATTAAACAATGTTTAAGTTAAAAAATATCTTTATCCATGTAATAAGTACAACTATTTTTTGTTAGTATAAATTTTCAAGTTATTCTAAACTTCTTATTAACTTATTTAGTTATTTTTTCTATCGATTACTGTTTTGTCATTTTATATGAATTTGGTTAAATATACTTACCATGAAATTACATTTATATTATATAGAATATGTTTGCTTTCACAACATGTTCTCATCGCAATTAACTAGGTGATTAAAAATTACATCCATGAGATGTACTCACCTACGTCATAGTTCACCTGTGTAACATACACTAGCTTTAGTTTTAATTTTTGCGTTCAAGTGAACGCATGTTTCTCGTCGGCAAGGATTTTTAACAGTTTACTGTTGAAAATCCTGATGTTTTATAAAAGACATTATTTGTATTCGGAATATCGATATACGATTAATTTAATGTAAATCAGAATACAGCGCTTCTGCCAAGTTTCTGATATGCACGTTTTCGTCATTTTTACAGCTTACGAGTCTGGAAATACGACGACATAGAAAATGACCTTTGTTTAGCCGCCATTTTCAAACATTAAATCGGGTCCGAGGAAAGGCAGAATTTAGCTGTCAAAATCGGACATGTTACGTGAGTGCTACGTTTTTAAAAAGATATATATTTAAACGGATGTTTATTTCTTTTTTCACGCTCAGCTGACCGGATTTTTCACTGCATTAGAGCAATGCTACGAAACGGGTCGAGTGTAAAGTTTGGATAAAGTCGATTGTTTACAATTTGCAGTCTGTACACGAGACTGTGTAAACACATCACTATATTAAAATCAGAATAGGTATTATGACCAGATCTGATTGTTTTTCATGTGGAAAACGTCCGTATGGGAGCGTATACCACTATTGTCACTAGAACCTCAATTGGTTCGATTGTTTACAATTTGCAGTCTGTTACGTGTACACCTGGTACACGAGACTGTGTAAACACATAACTATTAAATCAGAATAGGTATTTTGACCAGATCTGATTATTTTAATGTGGATAACGTCCGTATGGGAGCGTATACCACTATTGTGACTAGAACCTCAATTGGTTCAATAAATTTCAATCAGAAAAGGGAATCTGCCCATTTCTGATTGTTTTATTTGGAAAACGTTCCATACAGGGAGCGTAGACCAACAGTGATACTGTTTTAACAGTTGATAAATACATCACAATCAGAATAGGGATTTTGCCCACAACTGATGATGTTAATTTGGTTAACCTTTCATTCAGGGAACATAAACCATATTTATTGAAAATAAAACGTGCTCAATGGATCACTATAGACTTAAAATAGAATAGGGATTTTGCCCAAGTCTGTTTGATTAATGTTGACATGTTTCATACAGGAAACATAGGAACTAGAACAACATGCATGATTTAGAATCTGTAAGTTGCATTCATTCTAATAAAATACAGATTTGATATCTTACATAAAATTAAATCATAACTATTTATTTATTGCACATTGATATTTATGGAGCATAGAATTGCACGTGGATGATTGTTGCAAATAAAATAAATTAGAATCAGACTAGTGAATTTAAGTCCAGGTCTATCTGACTTTTCTAGACATCCTTCCACCCAGGGAACATTATGTCTACTTTTATTATATTTTAAAACAACACAAGCATAGCTAATATTTGGTTGCACATTGTTTTTTGTGATGAACCAACAGTTTAGTCAATTAACATATTTGCTCATATTGATAATATATTGAACAAGTGTCTGGAAATAGTCAAGACAGATATTAAAGACACTGAAAATGATACATTGTTATCTAGTACAATACAAATGTGATTGTAGTTTAAGCATACCAATACATATTTTTTTTTTAAATATGTCCAGTTTAAATCAGGACAGTAATTCTTAGAAGCCTGAAATATTTTTCCAGAACAGCAAATTGCTGTAAATATTTAATTATTTTTTTACTGATAAATAATTCTCCAATGCTCTAACAGACATGGAGACAGTAAGAATGGAGCACTGTTCTAAATACAGTTGATAGCTTGTGACAACTCTTTTTACTTATATTAAATTTCATGGTCAGTTTACTTATGACAAGAAGAACATGAATATTATAAGTATGAACTGCTATAACCAATTGTTTGTTTTTGTCGGCAGTAAGGAAACAAAGGCTTTTATATGTTTTTATGTAAACATTAGATTGTCTATTGAATAAAGAATTTAGGGGATGCCATGATGCATTTCACAAAGACTCATTCAAGGTAATGGCTTATATATTGATTACATAATTCAGAGTGTACATTGCCAATGCATTTATTAAATATAATATGTACTAATTCTGTTTTGTTTTGAGTACAAAAAAAAAAAAAAAAAAAAAAAAAAGAGGTGATAACGTAAGACTTAAGAGACTATCTTACCCTCACTATATGGGAATCACTGTCAAATTATACATATATCTTCCAATCATGAAAGCAAAAGGAGTTTGGATGCTCTTTTAAAGATAGAAAATTATGCCTTAATTTACATCTTAAGTTTTCTAAGCAATGCCAACAGATGGGCAAGTTTCTGCTATAAGGATTCATTCATTGGGTCCGTTTTATTCTGATTGTGAGATTGGTAGAACCCAACAGTTTATGCAATGGCTACACATTGTTTTTCCTAGAGTTAAATATTGATTCAGAATTCTGAAGTATAGAGGACTCAAATATGCTGATTTATAGAAACAAGATTATCATTAATTTAGATCTTGTAAAAAAATTAGTAAAATATTGGTAAATAAATAAATAAGATTTAAAGCATTGTGGATGCAGGATTTATTTAAAATGCTAGACATGGTCTAGGAAATTGAAGTAGTTCTCAAGATTTGAAACTATCTATTATACAGCTCTTTATATAAACCTTTTATTTAGTCAGTCTTTACAAGATGCAGAAAAAAAGAAGAGGTTTTTTTGGAGTAACACATGATGTACCAATATAAACATATAATATGTATACATTTCAATTGGTTCTCAAATTTTAGCACCAGTGTAGAAGCAGTTAATCTTACAGCAAAATGTAGGAAAAGCAATTTATTTAAAAGACTGATTAATAGTTAGCAAATAGCTTTCAATAGTCTAAGAATAGTACATGGAAGTAAAATATAGTATGATAATTCCATGATTATATCAAATCAAATGCGAGACATTTTCTTAATATTATACCTAAATATTAAAATGTCACTGTTTATGTTTATTTTTGCTCATTATAAGCATAAAGTTACAAAAATCTAGTCTGGTCAAAGTCAAGTTGTATATTATCTATATGCAGGAAGGTTTTCCGAATGCATGTGTTTTTAACCTCGGAATTGATGGTAATTATTCACTTTTCAATTTCCATATTACCAGCCAGAATAATATAAATATATAGCATACAGTTAGTATCTTATGCAAGAATATGCTACACAAAATTGAAATGTGTTTATTTTAAACAATTACTTTGAATTTTGATTCAATATTGTTTTGAAAGATGTGATTATTTAAATCACATTAATTTTGTTTTTGCCAAATCTGGGGACAAATGCAAAATTCTTCTGAGTGACTAAGTTAACCAAATGACTGGGTTGAAGTCACAAAATACTACCAAAAGCTGTTTGGTTGATATATACATTGTACATGTATTGAATCATATCAGAATGTATAGGATTCAGATGAGGTGAACCAAGACAGAAATAAAATGAGCATTTTTGATAGTGAAACCATTTCTGAAATAACTAAGAACACTTAAGGATACTGCAAGTTGGTACAAGTGTTTTCCATATTGCCAAACAAGTGTTTTTCTTTAAATACAACTAAAGAACTATATTTGACAAGTTGCATTTTAGTATTTCTGATAGCGAAATAATTTCTGAAATTAATATAAACAATTGTCAAGAGCAACATACAAGAGTTGTTCATTATGTCAAATTTTTGTTTCTTTAAATTTGGAACTGTACATGGCAAGATATTCTAGAAAGTTAACCGTTGTGAATGTTAATTAGAAATATCAAAACATTTTATTTTAGACAGATTTTTCATAGCTGGAGAAAATCATCTGTTAGCATTCTTTTTGGACTTATAAGGACAACAATCATGGCTTTAATTCAGCTCAACATCCAAATGTTCTGTGGAAGCAGTATATCAATGGAAACATGTATACTGAAACTTTTCCACTGATTTGTCCATTTCTGTATTTTTACACTTGAGTAGTCCAATACAAAACAAAAATATTGTTCATGGTTGAAATGGTAGACATTGTATTCAAAGGTTCTACCACTCATAGAAATTTTATCAGATTTTTTAAATTTAGTCAGTTTAGAGAATTGTCATTATACAATAGTACAAGACTTCTCTTGATGAAAATATTTTATTCTAAATCTATGAAATATTAAAAGTAGTAGCAGAGAAGCAAATTCTCAGGGACTATAACTTTAAAAAAGTTTAAAGATTAATCCAGATTTAGCATAATCATGAAACAACTTTGGTTTGAGTCTTTAATAAACTTTGATTGTATTAAGGAAACCTATTTACAAAGTATATTTTAATTGTTTATAATTCTTTAATTAAGTAGAAAAGAATTTATTTCGAAAGATGTGATATTGATCAGGTTATCAAAAGACGACAGCAATCATATATTATCTGTTATTATATTAATATAGAGAAAACAATGGAAAGTTAAAGAAAGGTAATAATGTTTCCAAATAAACTTAAGTTTCAAAGTGGAAAGTAATGAAATTAAGGTTGGATTAGTTCTTGTCGATTTGTACAAGCAACAAGAACAACCTATTCAGAAATAAATGCTTATTTACTGTTGCATAAATATTACAACACATTTAGCTCATAATGAAGGAGCTTTAATATAATTATTTCTATACTGACCTGCAGATTATTTATTCATCAGATATAGAAATATGGGGTATATATATACATGTGAGTGCCATTGAGACAACTCTACATCAAGTCTATTAATTTTGCATACTTGTATTTATACAATCTGCAAAGTTTGCCATTGATACATATAGTTATGCAGCATAGCTTCATTGTATAATAAATTCAGTAATTTCGGTTTTTACTAATATCCGTATTTACAAAATTTATGGAGTTATTTTTAAAAAAAAATTTCACATAATTTTTTATATGTTGAAATTGTATGTGTGTGAGAGAATTTATCCTCCACCAAATGAAATACTGCTTGTTAATCAGTAAATATTCTATATAATATAAATGTAATTTCATGGTAAGTATATTTAACCAAATTCATATAAAATGGTAATTTTTGAAATCTCAAGAAGAGATTTTATATGAATTTATAGGGTTAAATATACTTACCACAATCCACCACCACCCCTGGAATAAATTCAGTTTTTTGTTCACTTAATTGAAATTATTCAATTAAACGACAAATTAAAACTAAAGCTAGTGTATGTTACACAGGTGAACTATGACGTAGGTGAGTACATCTCATGGATGTAATTTTTAATCACCTAGTTAATTGCGATGAGAACATGTTGTGAAAGCAAACATATTCTATATAATATAAATGTAATTTCATGGTAAGTATATTTAACCCTATAAATTCATATAAAATCTCTTCTTGAGATTTCAAAAATTACCATTTTTTATATCTTTTATCTTTTAGTCTTTATTCTAACATCTCCTTGGTATTGTAAAATGTTTCTTTATTTATTCTTACCTTCATAATCTATTGCAACTCTTTTATCATTAGGAATTATAGGAGGTTGGGCGGTAGAATATTCCTCAACGAAGGTCCAATATACATTAGGTTTGGGGACTACATGAGGCTGTTTACACTTTAATGATAACGGCATGCCTTCATTCACATCACGTCTTTCTGGTCTAATCACTGATTTGAATACATCGTTAATCGTCATTACGACATTAGCTTTCTTACTGAGTGCTGTCCCCTTTGTGTTGGTTGCAAAGCACTGATAAATTCCATTGTCTGCTTTAGAAGCATTAGTTATTCTTAGAGTTCCTTTTCCATTTTCCACACTCACTCTTGGTGACTCTGTATCAAAGTCTAAATTATCTTTGGTCCATTTATATCTAAAAACAAAAAGAACATCTTTTAGATTTCAGTCATTAACCAAGGCCTTTAAGATATATTGATATAAAATTAATCACAAAGTGACCACAAAGATGGACATAAATACAATATAGGAGAATTGCTTCCTTCAGACTTGACCTTCTTCTGACTATGCAATATCTTGGAGAAAGGGTTTGTAACAATTATATACTAAAGGCTACTACATAGACATATACCACAAACATATTTTTATAAGTAATTGTAAGATAAATTGATTGGTCAATTTTGTAAATGTGATTGTTAGCAAACTTATTTCATGTTTTCTAGTAAGTTTCAGCATAAGTGTAATACCAACATGGGTATTACATCTATAGTTTCAAGGAGCCAATGTCCCTTACCTTGACGATATATTATAAACAAAGCTGGTGCAAGATTATTTTTTTCATCTAATTAAACAACAAGAGTTGATATCGAACCATATTTAATTCTCACTATTTTTTTATAAACCTATATCTCTTATGGTAAATATTTTATGTGTAAAATCCAAAATTCTACAAATAGATTGTTTTTGTCTTTGGCAATCAGTCTGACATCAAACTTAAACATCAGACATTGATAGGCTTTGGATATACTTTAAAAGAAATAAAAGTAGCCAAAGAGAAGATTTTAGGCTAATGAATAGCAATGACAGTCAAAATTACATTTCAGAAAAGCCTACCAAATCAACACATTTGTGGTATCATTAATTCGTAGGGGAATATCTCTGAAAACAGGAAACAGATATTGGGGCCACAACAAAAAGTGAATAAATATTAGTTCAATATGTGAAGGATGGCTGACTAAGAATAAGAAAGCTGAGCCATTTTCAAAAATGTTTTTGTCTGGTGGCAATAATTAGGTAGAACATAGATAAACTGGAACAAAAAATTCACCTAAAAAATAATTTAAATGAGACAACTTGACTGTCCTTGAAGCAGTAACAGTGTCAGTGGTGGATTTGATAATAGGAAATAAAGTTATAGTAAAACAGAATTGGACCAGTAATATCCCAATTAACACCGGCAACACTGCCAACAGAGATACCTACGTGACTTCAGGTCGTCCACTGGCGTTACATTTTATTCTTATTTTCTCCTCTACTTTAAAGTAGATAGTCACTGTATCTCCTATATCACAGGCAGGCAGGGAACAATAGGCAGGCTTTGGTTCTAAAATTATACTAGGTGGCAGACCATCTGAAAATATAACATGTAGATAAAAAATACAGGGAACAATAGGCAGGCTTTGGTTCTAAAGATATCCAAGGTCTCAGACCATCTGAAAATACTTTATACAAATAAAAAATACAGTGAAAGAAATAAAACATAAACCACATATGCTCTTTGAAATGTTAAAGTTTGGTGTTTATTTTGCTGATGCAATCATAGTTTTGTTGGTGCTGTCATCATATTATATGGTGTTGATTTATTTGGGATGCCATAGTATTTTACATTGTTTGGTTTGTGCTGTCACAGTTTGATGTTTAATTGGCTTGTGTTGTCATGGTTGTTATTGTTTTGAGTGTGTTGAGCTGGCATGTCAGTAACTGCTAATAGTCATTTGTTAATTTACGTTTCATTGTCATGGTTGTTATTGTTTTGAGTGTGTTGAGCTGGCATGTCAGTAACTGCTAATAGTCATTTGTTAATTTACGTTTCATTGTCATGGTTGTTATTGTTTTGAGTGTGTTGAGTTGGCATGTCAGTAACTGCTAATAGTCATTTGTTAATTTACGTTTCATTGTCATGGTTGTTATTGTTTTGAGTGTGTTGAGCTGGCATGTCAGTAACTGCTAATAGTCATTTGTTAATTTACGTTTCATTGTCATGGTTGTTATTGTTTTGAGTGTGTTGAGTTGGCATGTCAGTAACTGCTAATAGTCATTTGTTAATTTACGTTTCATTGTCATGGTTGTTATTGTTTTGAGTGTGTTGAGCTGGCATGTCAGTAACTGCTAATAGTCATTTGTTAATTTACGTTTCATTGTCATGGTTGTTATTGTTTTGAGTGTGTTGAGCTGGCATGTCAGTAACTGCTAATAGTCATTTGTTAATTTACGTTTCATTGTCATGGTTGTTATTGTTTTGAGTGTGTTGAGCTGGCATGTCAGTAACTGCTAATAGTCATTTGTTAATTTACGTTTCATTGTCATGGTTGTTATTGTTTTGAGTGTGTTGAGTTGGCATGTCAGTAACTGCTAATAGTCATTTGTTAATTTACGTTTCATTGTCATGGTTGTTATTGTTTTGAGTGTGTTGAGTTGGCATGTCAGTAACTGCTAATAGTCATTTGTTAATTTACGTTTCATTGTCATGGTTGTTATTGTTTTGAGTGTGTTGAGCTGGCATGTCAGTAACTGCTAATAGTCATTTGTTAATTTACGTTTCATTGTCATGGTTGTTATTGTTTTGAGTGTGTTGAGCTGGCATGTCAGTAACTGCTAATAGTCATTTGTTAATTTACGTTTCATTGTCATGGTTGTTATTGTTTTGAGTGTGTTGAGCTGGCATGTCAGTAACTGCTAATAGTCATTTGTTAATTTACGTTTCATTGTCATGGTTGTTATTGTTTTGAGTGTGTTGAGTTGGCATGTCAGTAACTGCTAATAGTCATTTGTTAATTTACGTTTCATTGTCATGGTTGTTATTGTTTTGAGTGTGTTGAGTTGGCATGTCAGTAACTGCTAATAGTCATTTGTTAATTTACGTTTCATTGTCATGGTTGTTATTGTTTTGAGTGTGTTGAGTTGGCATTACAGTAACTGCTAATAGTCATTTGTTAATTTACGTTTCATTGTCATTTGTTTACTTTTTTCTATCTCCTATTCTGACATCGGACCCAGACTTCTCTTTAACTGAGTGTTACTGTGCATATTGCTTGTGTGTTTGTTTAATGTATACTAGCTCAAGGTATATGGGAAGGGTTGAGATCTAAAAAAATATGTTTAACTCAGCTGTTTTTTTGTGCCTGTCCCAGGTCAGGAGCCTGTGTCTTTATTAGTTTTGTACGTTTTTTTTTTTAATTTGAGTTCATTTATATGTTTTGGAGTTTAGTGACTGAACTATTACAACTTTTTTTAGGGGCCCGCTGAAGCCAGACACTGGATGTGGAATTTTCTAGCTGTGTTGAAAATCAATCGGTTGCCTTCGGCCACTCTTTGGTCGGATAGTTGTTTCTTTTACATATTCCCCATTTCCATTGTTGATTCTATTTCATGGTATTGTACAATGTTATTTTGCCTATTACCAGTCAGGGTCATTGCTTAAACAAGTTATTTTTCTAGTTACATATTTTTTTTTTTTAAATCATTAATTTACTCAAGAGGTAATATAAATTTCACTAGAAGCATGGACCAGAGGCCCCTCAACACAAGTGGTCCGAGACCACAATTAATTCAAAGTGCATTTCTTTTAGAACATAAATCAAAATTAAAAAAATCCCACCTGCACTTTCTCAATGAAATTTTTACAGTGTGTTGTACTACTTTTGGGACAAATTATATCAAAATTATAGAAAACTTCATCGGCTTTAACTAATAATATGGACAATTTTATGTTTAGGGCGTCTTGAAATCTTTTGACCACTTCCAGAGTGCTAATTTTTAACCTTTATCAGCTGGACCAAATCACTACTTTCCTTTAAAATTCTGAACCCAACTTTTTTTAGTGTAATTTCACCCCCCTACTTACAATTTGAGAAATAAAGTTGAAAGGGGTATAAAAAATATTGGCAAGTAACCTACTGTCAACACTAGGGACTATATTTGTGGACAGCGAAAATCAAGGGACGACAATTGTGGTCTCGGACCAAGTGGACATCTAGGTGGTCAACATACAGCCAAAATGGCAAGTATATTTGTAATTTGAAATAACTATTTTTGTTTGATTAACTTACACTTTCTATTTAAAATTGAGAGGCACACGCCAGTCCATAACAATGACAAGATGGCTAAACTACTTAGGAATGTCATGGTTACACTGCAAACTCTGAAAAATAAAATGATAGTGGCATGTTCAGAACATCTGCACTCGCATGTCATCTATACATCTGGTAATTCGGTTGTCTCCAAAGTTACATGAAGACAAATGATAGTTCTGATGACTTTTACAGATTCATTGCTGATGTGATTTAATGATAACTGTCTTACTAATAGTAATAGTGTAAAGAAAAGCATGTTGGCATATAATGTTTATTGTTTCCATGTTGTGCAAGTTCAAAAGACTGAATGTTATATTACGTAACTGCACATAAAACAATGTGTTCTCAAGTAGTAATTACTGTCATGTTTCTCACTACAAAGTTCAAACTGATTTCATTTATTTGTTGTTTTATCCTTTTACCAAGGATCAAAGTGATTAACAATGCTTATATGATACCATAGATGTAATACCAACCATCTGTAGCTGTCCTCCCTAACTTACTGCTATACAAACTCCAAGGTGTATTTAAACTCCTAATGATGCCATGATTTAAGATACATCTTATCTGTAAGTTTTTTGGGAGGGTTCTCACACATAATCTGTCTCAACAAAAGTTATTCCAGAAATGCAGAAATCAGTAATGTTTTTTTTTAACTTTACCAATTTGTGAATTAGTATTTGTTTCAGATATCTTATAAAAAGTTAAATTTAGTTTTGACATGTCACCCTTAAAATTCATCCAGCTGAACTGGGAATTAACTTTGTAATCAAGGATTATCCTTGTTTCTTTGATTTTGTTTGCTGTTGTTGGTGTCTCATTGAAGCACACTCTACTATCTTGGTTGTTAACATTCCAGTTTGATAACTTACATGGATGTTTTATATCTGTTTCTATGTCATACTTCAGTAGTGAACAAAGGGGAAGGCTACAACAATATCTTCTGTCAATGTAATCCTAACTACATGTCTGTATTCCTGGAAATAGAAATTATTAATTTGTTTTATTTTTGTCTTGATCTGCATAATACTCTTCTGTTTACCTAAACATGCATGCAAGAGAAGTTATTAAGATTATAAACAGTTTAGAGATTGTACAAATACCTGTAAGGTAACTGTGATTATGTTAAAATAACTGAAATAATAAATAAAGCTAGTTTTACTGCTATGAACAAACTAATAATTTGATTAAATCTGAAACTAAAATTCTGTGTTGAAGGATCCCTATGACTTTTACAAGTTAAGTAATGATAGCAGTTCCTTTGCTAATATTGGTTTTGTCATGCATGAGTAAGGATTTTGTGTTAGAATTATAATAATATCCATTCTAGTCCTTTATATCAACTAATAAAACTGCTTCCATATTCTCAAATTAATGTTCATCAAATTTTTATGGAATAAGTCAAATCAATTTTGCTATAGCACATTGAAATCAACTGCTCTGGCTGAGGTGAACAGTTACACACAGTGATTTTTCCAATGTGTTACCATGATGAGTTCCTATCATTTATTTTTATATCATAGTGTATTAACTTTAAAGAGTTCATGAATTTTCTCATTTAAAATTAGATTATGATCACTTGCAAGAAAATTGGTTTACACATGCACCATTTCAATTGTAATCATGGTAACTGTTTGCATATGTTCTGACTTTAAATAAGTCTATGTAAGTTATCGACACAAAATTTATTGTTCAATGAAATTTCATACTGTTTTGAAGCAACCCTAGCTCAGGATCAACCACTGTATATATTTTTATACTGTTGCAAGATGGTTTTCAAAACAGAATAAAAGTTTTACTATATAAAGCCAACATTTCATTCCAATGAAAAACATATTCCCCAAGCATGACAAATCTGACTGAAGCCTTACCAATGAAGGTCAATTATCCCTGATTTTATGTGTTTTCAGTAAGTACATCATGTCTGGAACACTGAATCAATCTATTAGTAAATATTTCTACATCAAATATGATCAATCAGTTTCTCTCTTCACTGTCATATTTGACCATAATCAAATTTTATGACTTTTCATGATATTATCTGGCATTGAGTCAGAATCTTAATGCAGTGTAGGTGTAGAAGTAGGACGGTATTGACTTTCTGTTTAAAATTAATAGATTGTAAACATGTACTGATCTCATTACTGAAACCAACAAGAAACGAGCTAAAAACTATTTTCTACTGATGATTTTCATAAAACAAGAATCTGTGTGGGGTAGGTCGAACATGGGGATTCCCTCATGATGAAGAATGGTCAAATTTATTCTGAAGGACAACTGAGTATGAAATTGACAAAACCCATATCGAAAACCTACTTTTTTCTTGGGACTCCTCTTCCTTATTTAGCATGCAGTTCTAGTTGATTTTGTGTGCCATTTCTCTCACTGTGTGTTTGCATATAGCAGTTAAAAAAATAACCTTAAGTTTGGCATGCTTGTCACAATTCATTTTTTCTACTAGCAATATGAAAGTTGCAAGAGTATATCATTTATAAAATAATTTGCCTAATAGTAATAGAGTTGAATGAAGTTAAGAAGTAAACCTACAAATCTTGCCTACTTTCAATAAAGTAGACATTGCTAGTAGTATAGATCTGACATTGTAAAAACTTTTTCTTTCTTACAAATCAAAGTCCTATTTTGCCATTTTAATCATAACGGACACCAAAACAATTTCAAGTAACTTCAAAAAGAACCTCTGTTTTATGTATACATATGAATGACAGTTAGTTAATCTTGCTAAGTAGACACTGAGATATCTTTAAAATTAAAATATTTTTTCCCCATCAAGCAGAATTGGTTTTGTAATTGAGCTATATATATATAAATGACACCAACACAGCTTCAAGTCACTTAAAATAAGATATTACATACTATATATTACTGTTTAATCCATTTAAATGGCAGTAAGTATGTATTATATAATCAAAATACCACAAGATCATATCAAAACTTGAATTCCAGATGCTGAGACAAAATATATACCTAAGAAAAGACATTCAAACTAATTAAATGGTTATAAATCCAGACTTTATTACAAATTAATTCAAGCATCAGAAGTATAAAATATGAATGAAATTGAGTGTAACTGCTATAGGCTAAAAGTTTGTGTGTGGGAAATCATTCATGACAGTAATCAAATGTAAATCTCCATCGAAATATTTACTACTGACATTGAAATGATTAGTATTACAGATGAATGAAATATTTCCACTGATATACTTTCTTCACTCATACATGGCAGGCATTGCTGTAATTGGGACATATACAGAAATGAGAAGATGTGGTATGAATGCCAATGAGACAACTCTCCATCCAAGGCACAATGTTTAAAAAGTAAACAATTATAGGTCAAAGTATGGACTTCACAACAGAGCTCTGGCTCACAACCAACAGCACGCTATAAAGGGCCCAAAAAGACTAGCGTAAAACAATTCAAAGCAAACAGGAAAACAAACTGTCAAATCTATGCAAAAAACGAGAAACAAGAAACATCTATGAACCACATCAGCAAATGGCAGACAAGATCAACAAGACTGAAACCAAATGACAAAAACAACCAAAAGTCATCTAAATGCCATTGGCATTGTCAGGTTTTTTATTTAATTTATGAGTTTGAATGACCCTCTGGTATCCTTTGCTCCACTCCTATACTAGACTATCACATATATACCTCCCTTGTGTGTCCCTGTATTAAATAAAGGCTAATACATGAATAAGGTGCTTGCTTCTTGCTCATGAAAAGAGAGATGAGAGGTATTAAGACAAGAAGAAAGCAACCCAATGAGACAAATAAGCTTAAGGCGTCTAGAGACTATTGTATATTATAATTCCTTTGTATTCACTGGTACTTTATAAGCTTATAAGATGCTTGATTCTTATTATGAACAGATTGTTGATCTAGGGTACATGTGAACGAGCCAAACCACATCATGGCATTTACACAAAAAAACAAAAAGACAATCTTGTTCACATTGATATACAACAATTGACAAAATGAATGATGTTTGGCTTGGTCTGTGACATAACTATCACAACAGAGAGTATCTATTTATACTATGATGGATGGCATTATGGCTTGATCTATAACATGACTGTCATTTATCTTCACAGAAAGTATTCTTTGATTAATGATTGTTCATGTGACGCCATGATTGTCTTTCTCTTTTTCAGAAAGTATCAACATAGTCACCATTCTTTCACATGAAATTACATATACTGACAGTGGCTTTATCTTTAACTGGACTATGATTCCTTTTGACAGACATTTACCAATTACACAAAAGAGACAGTTTGTTGGTATAACAGTCCAATAGAGGAACAGCTTCAAACTTTCTATTTACCAGCATTTATTTACAAGTCAACCAATAAAACACAATTTGTCAATTGGATTATTTCTACTTAAATTCTTAAGAAATTGTTATGTTTCCTTTATAATTTAAGATCACCACAGAAATCAAAATTACCATGTTGGAACACAAAATGCCCCTTTGGAAATTCTTATTTCTACAACTGATTATTTTGTTAACATACATCTTCAGCAGCAAATCCAATACATCTAAAACTAAACTTGAAGGAAAATAAGTTTAAATTGGAAAGGTCATTGCTATAAAACAAGAAGATAAACAATTTAAACAACCGATAAACATTTTGAGAATTGTGAATTTAATCTAATATCCCGTGAAGAAAAGAAAACAACCAGCAGCCCATTCCCTAATGAAACCAGAGTTACTGAATCATTTATAAAGATCAACGTTCAATGGTCTATATGCCTGACACAGAAGTAGAAATTTCAACCAATTTTCCCAACTATTGATCTTCTGTAAGAACTAATGCCATGTAATGATCATATAACTCACGATGCTATAAATTCCCTCAATAATATGTTTACAATACTGCCCATGACGAAGAAAGAACAAAAGAAATCTTATTGATGGCTACAGACATTCCTCAAAGTATAGTCTAGGAAGCATTGATTCTCAACAAATTTGTAGTGGTTATCAAATATGGTAAAAAAGTCAGATTAATCTGAAGAACAATTATAGTTTTTATGGTTATAATCAAATGCATGCAAGTCAATATTTACTGAACGTGATGCAATAATATTCTATATTATTGTTAATTGTTCATTCAAAATCATCAGTTTTGATGACTGTTTTGCAAGGTATTTATTGCACCGATACTCAAACAATTGCTTACTTGTGAATTCTAAATATTGGATTTATTTCCACTGGGGCAATGCAATTACTGGTATCATTTGCCAACATTGTCGACTGTGTTTCTGTGAAGACTTGATTAATTTAACATTTATTTAGATTTGATAATTTTTCAGTTATTGATATTGCTATGACTCTGAGCAAATGTTCCAAACTTTTTCTAACTCTTTTCAGCTTAAGCTGACCTTACAAAGTTTTTGCTACTTTTTTTTAAAACCCTACTGTATTGATTTTGAATAAAATTTTGAGTAAAAATCAATGAATCTAATCATTTTTCAGTATCACTGTTTTGCCAGATAATAGAGAAGTTAGCAGGTATAAAAAAAGAAGGGTTATGTGGCATGATTGACAATTGGTTAACTACCCAACAGAGTCCTAATGTTTTAGCAACTATAAGTCATTGCCTTCAACAATGAACAACACCAATAAAGTATAGCATTGATGAGTTAGTAAGCTATAGTAGGCCCAGAAAAATGACAATTAATGAAAATCAAAAATGACGGACAAAATTTTCCATTGACACCAACTAAATTTCAGGCTCCTGACTTGGGACAGGCATACAGAATGTGTTGGGGTTAAATATGTTTGTGAGTGCAACCCCTCCCCTAACCTTAGACAGTGGTATGACAGCACAATAGTTATGCATGTTTTGGTTGGTTTTGTGTTCCTTGGTCACTTATTTCTGTGTAGTGTTTTGAATACGTCCCTCTTTATAATCATATCCTGTTTCCATGTCTACATTGCGTTTTTCTATACCCAGTCATATAGACATTGCCTAAGCAGCTTATTATACCATAAAAAGTCTGCTCTTTGCTTGTCAACAGTTAAATCCTTATACAACCACCATGCTTCAGATGGTAAATCAAAATCAATATGAGTCTCTGTGTCCCAAGAGAATCTACAAATGGCTACTTTGTCTCCATTACATAACTTGTCTTTTGAATAAATTATAAATATCCATAAAGACTATCTGCAATGGTTATTCAATCAATACTTAAAATCAATCGATTGCTGTAGCACTTAAAGCATTGCATTTTACTGCCTACAGATTTTATATGATAACTATATGATTAATAATTTACCAAGGATTTCCTATGTTACGTAATATTACAATTTGTACTGGGAAAATGTCACATTGCCCACATGACAAGAGATAACACATAGGTTAAATTCTTGTATGGCATAGATCTATAATACTAAAATTACGAGGTCCAATTTGTCAGCCGTCATCACGTAAAAACGACAAATCACAGAATTCAACTTTATATATAACTTATATAGTACAAAGGTGTAGATTAAAAATTACACCACTCCAGGCCCTTTTGTTTTCCACATAATTAATATTGCCAATAATGAAGAAGTTCCGGGTCGAGTCCGCTACCGATACCAATGGTATATTCACCTGTTACCTATTACCTTATCTGTACGTTCCGCATCTGACAGGCGCACCACCAAATGTTGTATTCAGGATTAATATGCTATATACACGGGTCATAACCACAGGGTTGACACTACTAAATTGTCAAATTGTTACCTATTGTAGTATTTTAATCAGTTAAGACTTTCTAAGATAACAATACGAATACTAAAAATCTGGACTAAAAATAAGGCGTATAGGTACAGTTTTCAATTTGTTAGTCAGGGCATGACGTAAAACAGCGAAGCAAAGAATTCAACTTTACTTATAACTTATATAGGACAATGCTGTTGATTAAAAAAATACTCCATTCCAGGACCTTTTGTTTTCCAAATAATTAATATTACCAATAATTGATAAGTTCCAGTTCGACGGGTTCAAACAGAAAGACTTGAAAGCAGAGAAAAACTGTGTATCTTATAATCGGCATGACTTTATCAGATGACAATACTAATACTAAAATAAGGCTTGTGCATAGTTATATACTTTAATTCAGTCACGGACCCGTGATATCACGGGTGTGTTCTAGTTGATGTTAAAGATGAATACCAATAGAATAAGGGGAAATACTCAGCAATACACATACAACATGAATATTTTGTGCAGAGAAAGAGTCAGATTCAGTGTCAATACATGTTTAATCTTTATGTCCATATACAATATAAAAACTTTGTCAAAAGTCCATAATTGATAAATATTTATTAATCATTATGAACATTGTTTTAAATCTCTGATGTATTGTAACATAGTAACTAAGACATCACAATGTTCAGCTCATGCCCTATAACTGCTCATTAGATTGGTAATGCCCCTCACGGATGTCATCCCCTGCCTTAACAACCAAAACATGTGCAACTTGTCTAGTGCATTGTAGAACTCAAATATTTGCTGCTGTTTAAAGATTTTAAATTTTTGTTTTTTTTTTAACTTTTTTGAGCAAATGTTTACAGTGAATCATTGCTTATAACTATGTGTTGTACTGTAGGTAAACAATATCTAAATTATACATGCTCATTAATGACATTTTCTTTGAACCATGAACCTCCCTTGTGGTAAGTCAGTTTCATAAATTTTTAGTTACCAAAATTTAATGTTCTATTGAATAAACCTAAAGTATAATTCATATCTGTGCCATCATCCAGCCATAATAATTCAATGTTTAGATGAAATCATGAGATGGTAATGTTATACTTTCAATTAAAAATATCAATGTCAACCTAACCTCCCATCAATTGAAAAAAAACAAGTATTATTAGAGTATTTTTTACCCCATGTTAAACCTATTGATTACTCTTGTGTAACCACTTAATGAGACAGATGTCACAGCAGATAAAACATTATCCAGGCCAAGGAGCCTGTTTTTTTCTTATTCAGGTCTAATTATCAAACTAAGGCAAGATAATTGATTAATAAATTACTTTCATTGACATCACTGATCAATACTGAGACAATTAATTCTAAACTTTTATTTTGGCTCAACAAAAATATATTCTTATTTCATGAGCAGCAATTAAATTTTATTTGTGCAAGCAGCATTTTTTCCCCGATTGATACAGCGAATATTCTCAACAACACATATATGCATGGGTCCAAGATTAAGCAGTTGGTAACTGAGATATTTTATTAACTAGTGTCTAAGACACTGGTATAGGAAATCACTGTGGATAGATGTTATGCACTGGATTATAGTTTTGAACACAGGAAACAAAAAAATGTCTTTTTTAGTTTTATCGGTACATGTACTTCAGATGCATTTTTATCCATAAAAAAACTCCAATGTAAATTTAAAAGGTGAAGGCCAAAATATATGACAAAATCAAAATTTAGACATTTTCAATTGATGGAAAACAACTGTCATTGATTCCTGACTTTGTACAGGCATTTCCAAAAAAAGATGGGTTAAACCTGATTTTATAGCTAGCTAAATCTCCCACTTGTGTGACCAATGCCTATAGTTTTGTTCTATTGACAAAATTGAGTGAACAACCCAAGCATGCAAGGTATAAAATACACATATTTACGGAAAAAGATCTTCTGTGTTCTTTGGCAAGCTTCTAAATTGACATTATTTGATGGATATTTAGTGAAATAACTATTACCAAACCAAATCTTTCAATTTACTTGGCCTAATAACAGAAAATAATCATTGAAATATCAGAAGCTTTTTGTCATTAGGCATGTAATCACTTGAAATTGTTTGACAAAGGATATAATTTAGTAGTATGATGATGATATTACAGATAAATATGTCATGCAACTTACTTGTTTGTTAGGATTTTATCATCTTCTATGACAAAGCTCCTATCAAACAAATAAAAGTAGTTTTCTAGACTCTTACACTAAGCTCAGTTGACTGTGCCTTGGTAATAATAGGATCTATAAGGATCCAAATACCACAGGCAAAGATGATCATAGACAAATTTAGTTATTCCTTTTTAAGAACCCTTTGGCTCATTAAACAAAAATTCTAAATTTTCCATGTTTTAATACATCTATGGCTTTCAAATTTTAATTTTAACTACAATAAAAATATTTTTAAAAATTGTTTAGGTTTGAGAATTCCTGATGAAGGTAAATCTAGAAATGTGCTATAGAGTTTAACACACAATTTATAAAGTATAATTTCATATACACACTATCACAAACTTCTCTGTGGTCAAATGTCTCTAGTGCGAAATGAGGAAGAGATGAACCCTAGCTGAAGTCCTCAAAAAAATTAAAGCACGTACAAATTTAATAAATTGCTTTGTTTTCTTATATTTACATTTGGTTTCATATCATTATGACTTCAAATAAACTACTGTAACAGTTCTTTCCTAGTTAAATGCATTTTATGGATTTTCTGCATGTTTATATCCTTCAGCAAATTCAATCAACTTTGTTTCAGGTTGTCTATATTCCTAAGTGTATTCTTTACTACCAGGTAATTAAGTGTTTTAACTGATACAGCTGAGGCTTCCAGAAAAATAATATGGAAAACTAAACTACAATTTCAGTCACAAGTAACCTTAGAAAATGTCTTTAAAATAGAACATAGTATGGATCTCATAAGGACACCCCCATATTGCAGCTGTATTGATTAGAGAACCAGAGAAACTGTTTATATTAATGTTATATAATCTAGTTTGTAATGATGTAATCCTGGGAGATAGCTGTGTACAATGGATGAATGGGTAGGAATTCAGATGAATGGGTAGTAATGAATTCCAACTATGGGTTTGGTTCCAACAATTGTTTCACCTGTCAGATCCAGATAGGCATACAATACTTTCACAATTTTTCTCCCAGATGTTCTATACAAAAGGACCATACTGGAATCATTGGTATGTTTCATTATCATTGTCTTCATGCCATGACAGTCTGGTATCAGAGAAAACAAATGGTCACTTAGTTCTATATACTTTCCTTTTTTACTTCAATCTGTCTAATTAGTGCCAAACTTATCAGTTGATCACTGGTACAAATTAAACTATATTCATAAACTGGGATTATAAGAGAATTTTTACCTCAATCTTTTCAGTTTCTCAGTAAATGCATGTGTCTGCAATATATTTTAACTAAAGAATTTGTGAGATAACATTTTTTTGTAGATTTCAATGAAAGTTTATCAACTCGTACCATAATCTAGCAAACTCAAAGATTAGTACGCAGAAATAATAAAAACCAGGATATCAAGTTATAAAATTTCATGAAATTATGGTTTTCTCAATCCCAAAATATGGAACCAACCAAAAAATGAATCAATAGTATTTGCATAAGATCATTGAACAAGAATGTGTCCAAAGTACACAGATGCCCCACTCACACTATCAGTTTCCATGTTCAATGGACCTTGAAATTGGGTAAAAAATCTAATTTGGTATTAATATTAGAAAGATCATACCATAGGGAACATGTGAACTAAGTTTCAAGATGATTGGACTTCAACTTCATGAAAAGCTACCTTGACCAAAAACTTAACCTGAAGAGAGACAGACGGACGAACCGAAAAACGGATGGATGGACGAACAGACAGATGAACAGATGGATGGACGCACAGACCAGAAAACATAATGCCCCTCTACTATTGTAGGTGGGGCATAAAAAATGTAGTATGTGTCCATGGGCATTACTCTAGAATGGTAAAAGTTAAGCCACCAGAATCCATTTCGGGATGTAAGGATGGACATACTCTATGACAGGGACCTAAAAATTATATTTGGCAAAAATTACTTCATAAGAATTCACCAGCATGGTTAAAATTGAGGACCAGATTGAAACTGATGCAATTTTGTTTGGGCATTATGAATAAATAACCAAGGGTTAAATCAATTAGTAGTATTTAAAATTGACAATGAATCATTAGTCCAAATGTCTATCAAATCTAGTTTAGATTTATCATACCACTTTTTCCCATGTACAGTCCGACTGCAAATAAAGGTGCAAGCACACTGAATGAGAGAGCAACCAAACAACACAAGAAAGAGCCATCAATACCTGCCAACTTTTCAAAATGCCCATGGGGGTTTTGCGTAAAAGATGGCTGTCATAGTTCTAAAAAACCTTCAAGGGGGCCTGCAAATACATTTTAATGTTGTTTTTTGGCTTCTTCATACTTTTATAAGCCGATAGTCACTGTCAAATTAATTGTTTTGTTTAAATTGTGGACAAAATTGCTCTTTCAAAATTTCAATTTGGGAGCCTCCATGGGGGAAATCCCCCGCAAATAGTGACAGTTGGCAGGTATGCCAATCTAAGAGGTCAAAATATGTGTATTGTATTCAACAAGTGACTTTATAATGTATCCAATAGAGCCTTTAAAAATATTTACTTTTTTGTTGCAGCTGCAACAAATTATCTTAATAAATTAATAAATTGATAGTCACAGATGCATTTAATTGGTTATAAGATTATTTACAACTTCAAAACCTTAACCTGATATGTTATCTAATATATGATTTCATATTGGTCGACAGATGTAGTATTTTTTTCAGATTGCCATGATACATTTTATACTGTAAGGTATACTGATGCCTAGTTAGGCAATAATCAATCAATCAAATTCAAGTTGTTTTTAATATAAATGTATTTATTTCTGTAGAAATATCAGTACCATCTACCACACCTATGTAAATTATGACAAAGTTGTCAGTATACCTGTAATAATGTGTTTCCATATCACCAATAGGTGACAGGTAACACCCAGAGATTCAGTCAATAACCAAATGTGTGAAACACTAGTTATATATATTCATAACATATACATAGCAAACTTTGTAAATTAGACTAAAGTATTGAAAAATATCATCGGCTAGAGGTATGCTAAACCTTGCCACATTTTGAGACTATTTATTTATATATTCTTGTGTCTGTTTTGGGGTTGTTTTTTTTGGGTTGTTTACATTTAATTTTATAATACAGAGTTAATAGTTTAACATCAAATTTTGCTGAACTAGTACACATTTTTGTTAAGGGAGCAGCTGAAGCCTGACTCCAGTTGCTGGATTTTCTCGCTGTGTTGAGAACCTATTGGTGACTCTGTTCTTTGTTCTGGTTATTGTCTCTTTGACACATTCTACATTTTCATTCTCAATCTGATTGAGTACAACAATGCCATAGGTTTTTTTTATCATAAAGTCTTGCTGTGATGGTAAACAAATGTCACTCCATCTATTAATCATAAAAGGACAGAGATTGCATAAAGTTCTTTAGCAAATTGCTTTCGTTTCGTCCCAAGGGTATCACCAGCCCAGTAGTCAGCACTTCAGTGTTGACATGAATGTCAATTATATGGTCATTTTTATAAATTTCCTATTTACAAAACTATGAATTTTACGAAAAACTAAGGATTTACTTATCCCAGGAAAAGATTACCTTAGCTGTATTTTGCACAACGTCCTCAATGCTCTTCAACTTTGTACTTGTTTGGCTTTATAACTATTTTGATATGAGCGTCACTGATGAGTCTTATGTAGACGAAACCCACGTCTGGTGTATTAAATTATAATCCTGGTACCTTTGATGATAACTATTTGAGTCTTAATTACACAGAATTGTTGAAGATCAGGATGCATTGCAATGTTTGATAGATAATAGTACTGTACATGTAATCAAGAGAGAATTGTACTAAGGTCATGACAATTGAGTGTTGTTGTAAATCACGCACAGAAGAGAACGTTAACGTAACGCGGCATTATTTTATATCCAACGTCGTTTACTTATGACGTTATCTTGTACTTCAGTCATCAATACAAATTCATACAGTTTAGACGTCTTTGTTATATTACATGCAGTTTTAGTAAAACCACTTTACGATATTGGTACCGTGACCAGATGAAGATGACTACAAAGCTTAAATCTATTCGAGCGGGACACAGAAGCGCAGTTTCTAGGATTTTAAGAAGATTTGAGGAGAGAAGTGAAACAGAAGATAAACCGGAAGAGGACGAGTTAGAAACAAGTTTGGATACATTGAAGGAAAAGCAAGATATTCTAAAGGATTTGGATAAGAACATTTTGGATAGTGTACAAGAGGAGGATATAGAGCAAGAGATACTTGACACAGATGAGTATAAATTTAATTTAGAGACGAAAATACGCAAAATTCGTAAATTTATTCAAGCTCAAACATCAAATTTAAATGCAGCCGCTAGAAGTTTTTCGCCACACAATGAGATACTGCAACCCATTCAAAATGTTGGTCCCGTATATAACATAAGAGATGACTCACAAAATACTGGCCTCAATTTCACGACTTTACGTTCAAATTCAAGCGTCAATAGCAGCAACTTCCACAAACTACCGAAATTGAATTTACCTACATTTGATGGAAACGTACTAGAATGGCAATCCTTTTGGGATTCTTTTGATTCCGCAATTCACAACAACAACACACTAACCGAAGTTCAAAAGTTCAACTACCTCAAATCTTTACTAGAAGGAGAAGCGTCATATACCATTGCCGGATTTGCTCTTACACATACAAACTACAACAAAGCTATTGAACTCATACATGAAAGATTCGGACAAAAACATAAGATCATTCAATCGTACATGCAAGCACTACTAGACATACCCGCACCAAAGAATACGCTTACGCACCTTAGAAGCTACTACGACAGGACGGAAACATACATACGTGGCCTTGAATCTCTCGGACAAGTTCAAGACTCATACGGCTCGTTATTAGTACCAGTCATACTCAACAAAATGCCCAGTGAAATACGCAAAAACTTAACACGTGAGCACGGTTCAACAGATTGGTATCTTGGTGATCTTAGGAGATCTATTTTTAAGGAACTGGCAATTTTAGAGTCTGGTAGCAGTACAGAATCATTTGAAAGTCCTAGTACTACAGCTACATTCTACACAAACACAAAATCTCGCGAGAACTGGCCAAAAACCAATTCACCACAGAAATCTTTTAAAATTAGCTGCGCATACTGCAAGGAACCCCACTTTTCGTCAGAATGTACTAAATATACAGACCAGAATGACCGCATGAAAATTGTTAAAGAAGATAGATTGTGCTTTAATTGCTTAGGGCGACACCGCGTAGTAGATTGCAAATCTAAATCAAACTGCAAGAAATGTGATAGACGTCACCACACAAGCCTATGCAACAACGATCATGATAAAGAAACTACAAGTACAAGTAGTACAAGTACAGTACAAAAACACAACGCGGAGGAATCTGATACTTCTGTTTTATATTCATCTTTAAATTGTGATCGCCCAAATGTTTTATTAAAGACCGCAATAGCACCACTAAGCTACAAAGAACAACCGATTGATGCAAAAATTCTTTTTGACGAAGGCGCCACAAGGTCATTTATCACAAGACATTTAGCAGAGAAATTGGAGTTAAAAACCACAGGAAGTGAAGCAATTACGCTATCTAAATTTGGAGACGATAATGAGAACAACTCTACTGAACAGCTAAACAAAACAACAGTGAAGATACAAACTATCTCTGGCCAAGAAATACCAGTCGATGTTTTGATTGTACCTAAAATCGCCGCACCATTTAAGACTAACATTGAAACTGCAAAACAGTTGCCGTATTTGCAAAACGTAAAATTAGCACACGCCGTAACTGAGGATACATCATTTGAAATTGGACTGCTTGTTGGAGCTGACCAATACTGGGATATTGTCGAGGATGATATCATTAGGGGCGAGGGACCAACAGCAGTAAAGTCCAAACTAGGATACCTACTCTCAGGACCACTCAAAAGAACCAATTCAATCAACGAAACACACTTTCGTACTACAAATTTAGGAGAAACAGAAGAGACGCACACTACCGATGATGAAACAGAGAGGAATACTATTAACATTGAACATATTTCTGCAATTGTGGACACTTCAAGGACAAAACAAAGAACCACTGATCCGTTGAAAGTAAATGAAACAGACAAATCAGCTTTAATGTGGACAAGAGACAGTAACAAAAACAAACGCTTTTACGAGGATTTACAAGGAATGGGAAAATCAAAATCTCAGTTCAAACAGCTCAACTTATATCAGAAATTGGATTACAGGGAGAAACTTACAAAAAAAAAGAACGTGAAATAAATGACACCGTACTATAACAAACTATGGTTAAAAGATTTAATTTTAATGATGGACTTTAAAGTTAATTTTTATTTCATGTTGTTAACAGAGAGACTTTAATTATTTAACCAAGTTTTAAATTTTCACTTTTCGTGGGCCGGAGAATGTTGTAAATCACGCACAGAAGAGAACGTTAACGTAACGCGGCATTATTTTATATCCAACGTCGTTTACTTATGACGTTATCTTGTACTTCAGTCATCAATACAAATTCATACAGTTTAGACGTCTTTGTTATATTACATGCAGTTTTAGTAAAACCACTTTATGATAAGTGTGTTATATAGGTCAAGGTGACTTTATTAAGGATTTGATCACTTTGATTTGGCATATTTTCATGTTCGTGTTGGACTGAATTTAAATCATCCAAGATTTATCTTCAGGATCAAGAGTTGACAATCATTATTCTAAAATCCTATTCATTTACTTTGATTGAAATTAAAAACAAGTTTACATAACACATGAATGTGATTTCGAAGAAGATGGTAATCTAACAGATGCTCATATAAATAACAATCAATGATGCCTGTTGCATTAATTGGGTGTTTTACAAGTTAAAATGCAGACAATAATAAAATTTAAAATTAAGGAGATGTGGTTTGAATGTTTTGTTCAGTAATTACCATGAACTAGAGGCTCTAAAGAGCCTGTGTCGCTCACCTTGGTCTATGTGCATATTAAACAAAGGACACAAATGGATTCATGACAAAATTGTATTTTGGTGATGGTGATGTGTTTGAAGTTCTTACTTTACTGAACGATTTTGCTTCTTACAATTATATCTATCATGAACTTTGCCCATTAGTAACAGAGAACTATATTTGGTAAAAATTTACATAAATTTACCAAATTAATGAAAATTGTTAAAAATTGACTATAAAGGGCAATAACTCCTTAAGGGGTCAATTGACCATTTAGGTCATGTTAACTTATTTGTAGATCTTACTTTGCTGAACATTATTGCTGTTTACAGTTTATCTCTAACTATAATAATATTCAAGATAATAACCAAAAACAGCAAAATTTCTTCAAAATTACCAATTCAGGGGCAGCAACCCAACAACCGATTGACCGATTCATCTGAAAATTTCAGGGCAGATAGTTCTTGACCTGATAAACATTTTTATCCCCTGTCAGATTTCCTCAAAATGCTTTGGTTTTTGAGTTATAAGCCAAAAACTGCATTTTACCCCTATGTTCTATTTTTAGCGGTGGCGGCCATCTTGGTTGGTTGACCAGGTCACGCCACACATTTTTTAAACTAGATACCCCAAAGATGATTGTGGCCAAGTTTGGATTAATTTGGCCAAGTAGTTTCAGAGGAGAAGATTTTTGTAAAAGATTACTTTAATTAACGAAAAATGGTTAAAAATTGACTATAAAGGGCAATAACTCCTAAACGGGTCAACTGACCATTTTGGTCATGTTGACTTATTTGTAGATCTTACTTTGCTGAACATTATTGCTGTTTACAGTTTATCTCTAACTATAATAATATTCAAGATAATAACCAAAAACAGCAAAATTTCTTCAAAATTACCAATTCAGGGGCAGCAACCCAACAACCGATTGACCGATTCATCTGAAAATTTCAGGGCAGATAGATCTTGACCTGATAAACATTTTTACCCCAAGCAGATTTGCTCTAAATGCTTTGGTTTTTGAGTTATAAGCCAAAAACTGCATTTTACCCCTATGTTCTATTTTTAGCCGTGGCGGCCATCTTGGTTGGTTGACCGGGTCACGCCACACATTTTTTAAACTAGATACCCCAATGATGGTTGTGGCCAAGTTTGGTTTGATTTGGCCCAGTAGTTTCAGAGGAGAAGATTTTTGTAAAAGTTAACGACGACGGACGACGACGACGACGACGGACGACGGACGACGGACGACGACGGACGACGGACAACGGACGCCAAGTGATGAGAAAAGCTCACTTGGCCCTTCGGGCCAGGTGAGCTAAAAATCTGTTATATTATAGCTTTTGAAATCAACAGCTGAAGTAATATATTCAATAGAACTTCTCTTCATTAAAAGTGTACACTTCACCAATATTTTTTCGGATATTCACAACTTCTGAACTAGGATATCTGCCATGAAGCAGCAATAGTACCAGTAACTTAACTAAAGTACACTCAACTGTTCAAGCATAAAAATATAGTATATACCAATACACATAATTAACAGCGCCTGGTGATGTTTGATAGCCTGACCGGTTTCGGTCCATAAAGGACCTTCATCAGAGGCAAGAATGGTGGATTAATGTTTGCACCCTATTTATATAGATATGGTAACCGGCGGTTGAGTTAACCAGCGGTTGAGTTAACCGGCGGTTGGGTTAACCGGCGGTTGCGTCAACCGGCGGTTGAGTTGACCGGTGGTTGAGTTGACCGGCGGTTGAGTTAGGCGGCGGTTGAGTTGACCGGCGGTTGAGTTAACCGGTGAAAAATCCCAGTGGGATTTTCCATGGTTACAATTATCTATATTTAGCTAATGTTCATGTTACAGTAAACTTTTTGACATGTTACGGTAAACATTTTTACACTATATGGTAAACATGTGACCTGATGATATAACCATATTTGGGCTTTAGCATTGGATAAAGGGTGTTTTAATAATTTAAGAAGTACATAGTAATCATTTAGTCTTGATCTTTGGCTTATGATCCACCTAAATATCAAGTCTTGGAATAGTATTTCATGGTAGTTATGTGATCTTAATATTTGGCTTATGATACACCTAAATATCAAGTCTTGAAATAGTACTTCCTAGTAGTCATGCAGTCTTGACCTCAGGCTTATGATACACCTGTATATCAAGTCTTGAAATAGTAATTCATGGTAGTCATGCAGTCTTGATCTTTGGCTTATGATACACCTAAATATCAAGTCTAATAATAGTATTTCATGGTAGTCATGCAGTCTTGACGTTTTAGCTTGTGATACACCAAAACATCAAGTCAAAACTATTACCCCCCCCCCCCTAACCAAACAAAATTTGGTTTAGGGGGGGGGGTTCTTATTGAGAATGCTTCATTTAAGCCTTTAGTACTCCTTTCAAGATCAAAGGTAGATGAATATTAATCCTCAGTGTTAAAAAGTTTTCAACACCTTAAGTTTGTAATGTAGCAGTGTTCTCCCCAGGATTTTTGGATAGCACCAGGGTAACGCGTGACGAAATGAATTTTACAATATTTTGTGTCGCGTTGCGTCGCTTACTTTTTTCTTGTTAGTTTTTGTCATTACCTTTTTGCCTTTGTTTTGTTAACTGTGGTACTGTGTTGTATGGACTTTGGGTCAGAAAATTATTGGTAGAAAAAGTAAATCAATAAACAGTTTGTATACTTTAATATCTTTGAAGAATAAATAAAAGAAAGCACAATTAGTCTTTAAACTAAAGTCACTTCTTATATTTTGATCAAGCCATTTTGTCCTGATACTTGTAGTGACACTACACATTCCCCATGTTAGATTTCACCATAACAATTAACTTTGAGCAAGATTAAATTTTGATACAGAACCTTCAGTAGCTGTTTTCCATAGTTTTAGACCTAATTCTTTTAAACATTTATAGTTCATACTTTGTTCCAGATATGAAGAGTTCTTATATGAAAATATCTATCCACTACTTCATATTGCTTGGAAATATTATTATAATTTTGGCAGTAGGCTTGTCAGCCCTGGCACAGTCATTTAAATCAAGAAGTGAAAAATCTACTAATTTATAATATGTCTGTTCATCAATAAAAGTATGATTCTCAAAAATAATTTTCAAAACATTTTTGTTGGTATGTTCTAAGAAAGTTTTTATCCTTAATGTAACATTCTAATATAATTTTGCATTCAATTTGTAATTTATTTTTATTTTCAATAAGAAATTATATTTGAGGAGCATTTATTTGTGATAAGCAAAATCAGGGGAAGTAACTCCACAATTAATTTCCAACAGGCAAATTATTTTGACTCAAGACTGGCGTAATACAGTTCATTAACAAATGTCTGCTTGTCCCTCACAAGTCTGTTATTAAAATTATGATCTCTTAATTAATTAAAAACACAAAAGAATCATGTACATCGATTAAATCCAATCATCAAGGTTAACCTCAAAAGGTAAATCGATCACGTGGTGTAAACAATCTCCCTGTCAGATCTGGATTAAACTGGTTAGAACTGGTCAGTTTTCATGTAAAAGTTGAACAAGTCGTTTCAAAAATTACAGATTTACGATTTTTTTTACCAAAAACTTTAGCACCACGGAGAAATATTATACATCGCGGCAAGAACGATACCACCGCGGTAGAAAATTATACATCGCGGGCCCGTGGTCCTTTAAGGGCCTGGGGAGAACACTGATGTAGGTATTACATATATACATCAATTTCAGGTAATCGCTAGGCTTACGCTTAGAGCTCCTATGCCAGTGAAAAATCAATAGGCAATATAGGAAAGGTGTACTGACATAAGTAGTCTCTAAACACATTAGCTCCATGGAGCTTTCGTTAGTAGAAGCCATATTAACTATGTGTATCAGTGAGAAAAATGTAAAAGCATAAAAATATAGTATATACCAATACACATAATTAACAGCGCCTGGTGATGTTTGATAGCCTGACCGGTTTCGGTCCATAAAGGACCTTCATCAGAGGCAAGAATGGTGGATTAATGTTTGCACCCTATTTATATAGATATGGTAACCGGCGGTTGAGTTAACCAGCGGTTGAGTTAACCGGCGGTTGGGTTAACCGGCGGTTGCGTCAACCGGCGGTTGAGTTGACCGGTGGTTGAGTTGACCGGCGGTTGAGTTAGGCGGCGGTTGAGTTAACCGGCGGTTGAGTTGACCGGCGGTTGAGTTAACCGGTGAAAAATCCCAGTGGGATTTTCCATGGTTACAATTATCTATATTTAGCTAATGTTCATGTTACAGTAAACTTTTTGACATGTTACGGTAAACATTTTTACACTATATGGTAAACATGTGACCTGATGATATAACCATATTTGGGCTTTAGTATTGGATAAAGGGTGTTTTAATAATTTAAGAAGTACATAGTAATCATTTAGTCTTGATCTTTGGCTTATGATCCACCTAAATATCAAGTCTTGGAATAGTATTTCATGGTAGTTATGTGATCTTAATATTTGGCTTATGATACACCTAAATATCAAGTCTTGAAATAGTACTTCCTAGTAGTCATGCAGTCTTGACCTCAGGCTTATGATACACCTGTATATCAAGTCTTGAAATAGTAATTCATGGTAGTCATGCAGTCTTGATCTTTGGCTTATGATACACCTAAATATCAAGTCTAATAATAGTATTTCATGGTAGTCATGCAGTCTTGACGTTTTAGCTTGTGATACACCAAAACATCAAGTCAAAACTATTACACCCCCCCCCCTAACCAAACAAAATCAAAGACTAAATGATTACTATGTACTTCTTAAATTATTAAAATACCCTTTATCCAATGCTAAAGCCCAAATATGGTTATATCATCAGGTCACATGTTTACCATATAGTGTAAAAATGTTTACCGTAACATGTCAAAAAGTTTACTGTAACATGAACATTAGCTAAATATAGATAATTGTAACCATGGAAAATCCCACTGGGATTTTTCACCGGTTAACTCAACCGCCGGTCAACTCAACCGCCGGTTAACTCAACCGCCGCCTAACTCAACCGCCGGTCAACTCAACCACAGGTCAACTCAACCGCCGGTTGACGCAACCGCCGGTTAACCCAACCGCCGGTTAACTCAACCGCTGGTTAACTCAACCGCCGGTTACCATATCTATATAAATAGGGTGCAAACATTAATCCACCATTCTTGCCTCTGATGAAGGTCCTTTATGGACCGAAACCGGTCAGGCTATCAAACATCACCAGGCGCTGTTAATTATGTGTATTGGTATATACTATATTTTTATGCTTTTACATTTTTCTCACTGATACACATAGTTAATATGGCTTCTACTAACGAAAGCTCCATGGAGCTAATGTGTTTAGAGACTACTTATGTCAGTACACCTTTCCTATATTGCCTACACTCAACTGTTCAGTTTACTTCTTTTTCTTATCACAAGAACACAAATGTCACTATCATTACAAATGTTTATACAGAGAAAAATTTGAAAAAATTCTAAATAAACTAATTCGTTTTGATGAAAGCAATAAATTGTAGCTTACTAATGCCCAAATACTAAAATTTATTTAGGAACAAGAATTATCTCTGTCTTCCTACAACTTCACTAGACGAAAAGCTTAATTAAGAGATCATATCCAAACCAAAACCACAAGCACTAATTAAAGTTAATAAATTGGTCTATCTTTTAACACTTCTAAAAATAATAATCTAAAAGTAAATTTTGATACTTTTAAAATTGTTAGATAAAAAAAAACTTTACTTAGTATGAAAATGATTCCAACTCCATAGAAAAAAGTCACTAAAAATATGGTCCCTCCAGTATGGTCCAGGACAGCTTACATACACATCATTTCTAAAATCTGCAACAGTTTAGTTACCCATTAGCACAGCCTCCATATGTTACTTTCTAACTGAATCATAAAATTGAGAACAGTCATGACAGTCAGGGTACTTACTTAAATAAGTGATTTTTAAATTTCAAAGTTAATTAAATCACTTCTTCTAGTGACTAATTTGTACTTCTTAAATAGGGGATTATTAAAGAAAGACAACTCTAACTTCCAACCTTTCTGGAAATAACGTTACTTGAATCAGTGATTTAGAAAATCACTCATTTAAGTAACTCCCCTGACTGGAGAATGGAAACAGGAAATATGTTAAAGAGACAATGACCCAATTGCAACCAAAGAGCAGAAAAGTTAGACCAATGCCACCTGGTTCTTCAAAGCAGCAAGAAAACCCAGTACCAAGGTCAACCATTCTTCAGAATATTAAGCAAGAAGCCAAATGTAAGAAGGCCAGTTTAAATCTTTTAACAAGTACATGTTTTTATCAAAATATTTTTCAGGCACAATTAAGAAGAACAAATTTCTTAAAGGCTGTTCTATGTGTAACGAGCAGTGCTTCCAGGCAGTAACCCTATCCTCAAAATTTTCTGGATCACAATCCTACCCCACTACAAATTATATTGACCTAGTAAGTTAGATTATAAAGCCTACTTTTTCCTGTTGATTGTTGTCAAATGTCAAACTGCTGCCTACATGTGCCATAAACAAATAAAAATCTGTTATTACTCTCATTCAATAGTCATACATAAACTGTCAAATTAAGGATGAATAATGATCCTAAATGGCCACACATTTTATTTCTATTAACAATGTAAATAACTTCAATGAAAAATTCATTGATTTTAACACAAATAACTATATTTTTGTTCTTAAACCATCAAATCTAAAAAATAATCCCTTTGTTGTATAAATATAGATTTATATATATATGCAGGAAAAATATCCTTCTGATATGTATACATTAAGGGTAAATGTTAGCCTCATAAGGGCATGTATGCTATTGGTATTTTTTTTATACAAAAATGTTCTTCTTTGCTAGAAAAACTAGAGGCTCTCAAGAGCCTGTGTCGCTCACCTTGGTCTATGTGCATATTAAACAATGGACACAGATAAATTCATGACATAATTGTGTTTTGGTAATGGTGATGTGTTTGTAGATCTTACTTTACTGAACATTCTTGTTGCTACAATCATCTCTATCTATAATGAACTTGGTCCAGTAATTACAGTGGAAAATATTTTCTAAAAATTTACAAAAAGTTATGAAAAATGCTAAAAATTAACTATAAAGGGCAATAACTCCTTATGGGGTCAATTGACTATTTTGGTCATGAAAACTTATTTGTAGATCTTGTTTTGCTGAACATTATTGCTGTTTACAGTTTATCTCTATCTATAATAATATTCAAGATAATAACAAAAAACGGCAAAATTTCCTTAAAATTACCAATTCAGGGCAGTAACCTAACAACTGGTTGTCCGATCCATGTGATATCAGGGCAGATAGAACTTGACCAGTTAGACAATTTAACCCTGTCTGATTTTCTCTAAATGCTTCGGTTTTTGAGTAATAAGCCAAAAACTGCATTTTACCCCTATGTTCTATTTTTAGCCATGGTAGCCATTTTGGTTGGATGGCCGGGTCACCGGACACATTTTTTTAAAATTAGATACCCCAAAGATGATTGTGGCCAAGTTTGGATTAATTTGGCACAGTAGTTTCAGAGGAGAAGATTTTTGTAAAAGATTTCTAAGATTTACGAAAAATGGTTAAAAATTTACTATTAAAGGTCAATAACTCCTAAAGGGGTTGACTGACCTTTTCGTTCGTGTTGACATATTTGTAAATCTTACTTTGCTGAACATTATTGCTGTTTACAGTTTATCTATATCTATAATAATATTCAAGATAATAACCAAAAACAGCAAAAATTCCTTAAAAATACCAATTCAGGGGCAGCAACCCAACAACAGGTTGTCCGATTCATCTGAAAATTTCAGGACAGATAGATCTTGACCTGATAAACACTTTTATCCCATGTCAGATTTGCTCTAAATGCTTTGGATTTTGAGTTATAAGCCAAAAACTGAATTTTACCCCTATGTTCTATATTTAGCCATGGCGGCCATCTTGGTTGGTTGGCCGGGTATAATTAAAGGCGTTAAGAAACCTTTGGTGACCCCACAGTTTAAATGTCTATCGTAGGTATGTCGTGAACAGTGGTCGTTACAGGCAAACGTTCACGTAAAATTTCCCAGTCAATGGATGAATTTAATGTGTCAATCAATGGCCACAGCCACACTGTTTTGAATTTCATTCTATGTAGAGTTTTGTTTGTCAGTATCCCTTTATCTTGTGAGTTTTGAATCTCCCTCTTTGCTATCTTCCTCCTCTTTTGTAACAATGTTTGTATCTCAACATCAATTTTATTCAAGTTTCATCTCATCCCCCTTTTTTTGAATCATCAAACACTTACAGACATAATATAATTTCTCTCTCTTAGCATACTTATAATTAAATGACATAGTTATCACTAAATTACATACTATTAATATTATAAGCATGCAGAGCAGACAGTTCAATATCTTCATTGATGTAATATGTTTCGAAGCCTGTGCCAAGTAAATTATATTTTTATCCTACGACAAGTATATTACTTTCATATGTACAATATTACTATTTCACAAGTCATGTACAACATATACTACCATTTCATATGACCAGAATTGTTAACATTGTAATCAATCTCAATAGTTTCTTTATTCAGATATGAATAAAAAAAAAAACATTAATATTTTATTTGACTTTTTTGCTAGTGAAAGCTTTGACAGTGATATATTAGTTAAACTCATGGCCAGTGACATTTAGATCAATAAAAATGACTGTATACATTTAACATGATCATCCTAGTAAACAAATTATACCATTGATAATTACGACTTACCACTTATCTGTAGATAAATCTTTATTTCATTCTCTGATTTCTATCTGTGTCCCATAGAAATATTCCAATAGTTCATCTACAATCACAGAATCACAATTATATTACTCCAAGTATATCGATGAAAATGAAACAACTAATTATCCAACTAATTCCTAAAGCTCCAAATAAAAAATGTCAAAAATTTGTTAATTTCCAACTAAAACGCAAATATTACGGAGACTGATTAATTTTTCCGAGCAACAAATTGTTAGTCCAGATGAATTACACAACTGACTATAACGATGTCCTAGTCATCAATAATCAAGTCTGTGTGTGTTGCCATCAACCTCAGCAGCAACACAGAGCATGCCTATACACTGTATTACTCACTCTGATGATGAATATTAAATTTTTGTCCTATACAAACTGACAAGATATCGTTAGAAAATTTTTACTTTTTTTTTCAGTAAAAATATAAACTGAAAAGATATAAACAAGTTGTAATGAGATGAGAAAATAATCTTAATTTATTTTTAGCTCTGTAGCTTCATCAATTAGATCGGGGAAGGATAATTATGTTAATGGAAACAACATCTTTTTTAATCAATATATATATAAAATTTAAGATGAATTTTAATAAAATGAAGGTTTAGAAGAGATAATCAATAACAAACAACAGGTTTTTATGAGAATTTAAAGGCTGATTAAACTACTTGTATTCTGTATTAGTGTGTTACATTCTTCAGGAATGAATTGATCCAGTAATTTGCTTGTTCCATGTTGAAAATAGGTTGCATCGTGTTACATAATCTCAAGACATTACTGTATTATTAAATTTATTTCTGGGGGGTAACAACAGGAAATACTATTTTATAAACAACAATAACTAGTATTTTTTTTAATTTATTTTCTGACTTTATCTCTTTTTTTTTAATTTATTTTCTAACTTTTTTTTTAAAAGAAATTGCATTTAACATTAGTAATATAGAAAGATAATAATTATCGATCAGATCAAAATTTAGATAAAAAGATTGTTCCATGATATTAAAGATTTGTAGAACAAGATCCTACTATGATATGGATCTAAAATCATCATTATGAAGAACATTATCATATGAAATTCAAATGCATTTAATATTAATATGTATTTAAATTAAAATGTATTTAGCATTAAAATGAATTAAAATTCAAATCTATTTTATTATTTTTTCTGATTATTTTCTTCTTCCTTTCATATTAATCAATAACTGTAATGAAAGTCAGTCAGCAATAAGTATGTTTGGCTATAAAACATTATATAGTTTTCTGATTCCCCATGTTGTATGCACATGTCTAGAGATACCTACCTTACAGAAAACACATACTTATCTGTCTTATATCTCTTATCTTTTGTCTGCATTGTAATTACAATCATTTTTGTTTAATTAGATAAGTACAGAAGCCAGGAAGAAGATCATTTTCTGCATGACTGCATTTAAAAATGCACAAAACTGCAAAACCAGGTGTCATGTTTCAAATACAATTAGGAAAATAAATGAACCTTGATAAGGGGTTACCTTTAACTGACATGTTTTTCAATAGCATTTACTTAACAAACCTTAACTTTATTTTTCTTTCAATTCTTTAAAAGAAACATTTCAAATAAAGTTAAAAGTCAAACACATAATTGAAAAAGCTTTCATTTTTTACTGATATTATTCTTATACCTGGGCAGCAAATCAGCATGATACATAGTTTCTTTATATCTGATACAATTGACAACTGAGATGTATTGTTATATTTATCGAATCAAACATGATAAGACCCTTAGGAGAATGTTTCTCCCTTCCAAATGAATGTAACATTACAGGACCCATCAGCATGTAACTCAAAATAAAACTTTTTCCAATTTAGTGTTATTGATAAACATGATAATGTTGCCAAAATCTTTATGACTGTAGATTATATTCTGACAACTTTAATTTCTTCAAAAAATAGAAACAAGGACCCCTTGTGTGGTGCATTTATCCATAACAAAAACCCTTATACCACATTTTTTGCACCTATTGGGTTCAGTGTTAGATCCAAAAATGTTCGTGAAGGGAGGGGGGCACTGACTGTCACCTGCCCCAGCCTACATCTGCCTCTGGGGTATAGCAAAAGAGGCAGCACAAGTTTGAAGTTAATTATTTTCATTACTCTACTTTAAATTATGGACTTCAAAATCTTCAAAATGAATAATCCTGTCAAAATTGATAATGTCAGGGCACATCATGACAATTAAAATTGATAACCCTATTGGAATGACAGGTGCCAGCCCTACCTAAAATCTGAAACAGATGGAGTCCTGCACCTAACATAATTATAACCTCTAGTTGATTAATGAATGGAGACAGGGAAACCAGTGCCTAATCAGTTATGGTTCAATGGTTCATTACCAGACTGACCATCAAGTCAATACACTAGGGAACAATCTAACCAGATCTATTGTTACAGGACTAAATAATTAATCAACAGTTCCACCAAGGGCATGTTCCAACTAGCTCCTAACATATATATGCAGTCAGTGACTTTATGGAGAAAATAATGAGTTTAATTTTTTTCTCATTACTGTACTATACATATATAGATTCTACCACTACATCAAGTGCGATACAATATTTCTCCATTCAATACAGTTAAATTTTCAATTTAAAACAAGAGGCAAAGTATTTTCCTAGCATTTTGACTATTCTTAATTTAACTGGAGAGAGCGGAGAAATATTGTTTTGTTGATGTTTGTTGGTAGAATCTGTTTCTTTAAAGATATTAAGATAATATGCAGACAACCTTAATCCTTCTTTTCCAATTATCTGCAACAAGATATGTTCTTTCAGACATAGTTCACTTTTTTCATGATGACACAATAAGAAATTCAGACAAAAGCAAGTCACAATTTTGACTTCACAAGTTTTAAATTTTTACCAATGAGGAACTGAGATCAATCGAACCACACTTTGATCGGAAAACAATAATAAAAAAAAAATTGTAGAAAGATAAATCATCTGAGAATTAGAGAAATAATAATATAGATAACTATTATTTACAGTGCTTAGTCAATGTACAATTTAAAATGTGGAATCCCCATCGATAAATTATTATTTGCAAATTGAAAGGTCATGTTTTTTTTTTGCACTGATTGCATGTTCAATTTAACTAAAGCTAAAGACAGAAATTATAGGTCTGACATCGCTTCAAAACTTAGACATGAATGTCTTGGTGAGAATATTTTTCTCAGAATTCTGAAGTTATTTAAATATATATCTATTATCTATATCTAGACTGCTATGTTCATTGAATGTTGTGTTCTATCGAGTTGAAGAGGAGGAAGGTATTGAGTCTGAAATCCTTTTTTTTTAAGGACAGCTTCTAATTTTGAAGAAAATCACCTCAGTGCAAGTAAACAGGAAGATGGAGGAAGGCATTGAGTCTGAAATCCTCTTTTTTATAGGACAGCTTCTAATTTTTGAAGTAGATCACCTCAGTGCAAGTAAACAGGAAGATGTCAGCTGAAACATTATGCTATAAAATTATATCTCTTAATTGATATAAGTGTTAATTTTGAAAGAAATATTACACTGTTTTACAGTGTCCACTTTGAATAAGTACCACTAACTATGGAATTAAAAAAAAAGTACACTTTTTTAAATCAAGTCATTTAACAAAATGTTTTTATTTAAAAATATATATCAAAATTTATTAAATTGTTAAGAATGAAGACAGTACTTTTGTTCGTTTGAAATGGTTGCAATGATTGACCTTATTCAGAATGCTCAAACCCCAAAATTTAAAAATGCATGTAGAGGTACAAAACTGACATAAAAGGAATAGATCAAAATTCAGCTAAGGTCAACTTTGTCTGTAAGGGAGTTAGATATTAAACTTTTCCAAAGTTCCTTGAAAAATATTTTTAAAACACTGAGTAAACATTTATTATCTATTTTTTTTCTATTTAAGGAAACAACTGAATAATTTGCTACTTTTGAGTGTCCCCTTGGTAATATTCTCCCTTTTTAGAAATTCTTCATTGAAAATTGATGATAATGACTAATACTAATGTCAGACAAGAATCTTACTACGTAGATATTTTAAAATTTACAAAATACTAAAATGTACAGTTTATTGACTTAGTTTTTTTAATCAGCATCTACTTTTTTGCCCTTCATCTACCTGAGAGCGTGAGTCAGATATATTTCTTGATCATATTCAGCCTTTAACCTTTCGTAGGAAATTGATTTTTATTCAGACATTCTATTCTAAAACATCCAAGCTTCCTGCAGCTCTATAAACAATATGTACTTTATTGCTTCACGATCGATATTGGAAAATATTATTCCTGGACAACACTCGTGGTATCCAAAGCTATCATTTGTAGCTTGATGTTTAATGAATTAGTATTTTGCTGTTGTTAATGAGTTCTATAGCATAAGAGTGGTTGTCAGTCGAGGAGGATAAGTATTTTTGGATTATAGACCCATAACAATCAACGCGAGCACCTTTTGATAAAACCCAGGACTTGACATTGTCCTTTATCACCTAAGTTTTAATCCTACATGGACCTTTAAAAAATGTAATTAAATTTTGTTTATTAGATAGACCATTATGATATTGTTATTGAGTCAATATTGATCCAGAGATGTCAATTTGGATAACTATTGATTCTTAACATAAAGATACAATGCTTTACCATAGAGAATTTTTCAATAACTAAATAGGACAGAACATGGATGATATTTTTTGGCGGAAACACTGATAAATTTTTTTCAGATATATATAAATATCTAGCTAAAAATATAAAAGAAATACTGCTGATAGAACAAGAACAGACACATGTAAGCTAAGGCAGATGCCCAGTATTTCTATGTCCCCCGTCATGTGTGGCATGGGGACAAAAATAATCACAAAAGCTCAACATCATATATATGCTACCATTTCAGCCACTTTGAGAAATCAGCCAAAATCTTATAGATTATAAGTCAGATGTAATTTTGACAGTGTTTTTCCTATACAAAGACAATCAAAACTGATCTGACAGGCAATTATTACCCCCAACAATATTGTAGGAATAACAAAAAATCAAATGGTAGTATTATACTCTGAGTGCAATTATATAAAACAATCTTAGCTCCATATCTGCTAGGAAATAATCAACTGTCATTTTTATGATTTGCTTATCCTAAAAATCAAAATAGCTATAATAGACCAATTTTGCATTGTGTTTTTCTGTAAGTTATTAAGGTTACAAAAACCCAGAAGATGACCGAGAAAAAGCTTTAGTGTTGACAAACTAAACACACAGTACATTTCAGCTATATGATCACCTTAGATTTAAGCGTGTTTAGTTTACATTAAAACAGCATTTAAATGGTTTGCTAAAATGTTGTCACTAAATTTTATTCGTAAAAGTAGCTTGGTCAGCCAAAGAGAAGCTAATATATACTCAATTACACGGAGTACAAGTTTATACATTTTATATATCAAACAAATTTCGGCTCAAAATATAACAAAGGCAGATGGACCTCTTATAATAATTGAATATTTAAAAGATTTCAATTTCAACAATATCAAGAATCAAATTATTCATCTTAAATTGTAAAAACATATTTAAAGCCAAAATAAAAGTTTTATGCCCACGGAAAAGAATAAAAGCCTATTGACATTTACGTTTGTAAAAATCTCTACAGTTAAGTTGCTGCATGCGGAAAATTATTCAAATGAACATCCTGTTCACAAAGCGGAAATTGTATTGTGTCAATATTCAACAAGTTTGAATGTTAAACGAAGCCAATTATAGCAACTGTAGCCTGCAGATTCTAAATACATTTTTGAGTTCACACGACTCCAATGTAAATCACATCAATTTTCTGCATGTAAAGACCATTATATGGCATTAGGCATGTTAAGTATTATTGATGCAGAAAAATAGCAACTGAGAATACTATACTGCCTTTTTACTGGTCATACAAATTCCCAATAAAATGGTAATACAATTAGTTTCTTGATACTTCTCCAGGGTAAAACAATCTGACCAGAAACCAAAACTAACTTTCTTCTATGATGAGTCATGTCATTATTAAATGTCTGTCACTTTTCTGATTTCTGCAATATATTTATAGCTGTTGGTGTGAGCCAAGGCTCTGTGTTGAAGGCCTACATTGACCTATAATGGTTTACTTTTATAAATTGTTATTTTAATGGAGAGTTGTCTCATTGGCACTCACACCACATCTTCCTGTATCTAAACACTTAAAACTGTCATATAATTTTGGATTTTTTTTTTTTCACTATTGATTAAATAATGAAGAAAACTTATTCAAAATTGCCTCATTAACCCTCTGGTCAAGATGGATAGCAAACAAGGCTTACCTAGGATTTGTATACCATATCATTTTTTTCGGCTGAAATTTATGATTTTCAATGCTCTTCAACTTCCTAATTGATTTGACCTTTCGACTATCTTGATTAAAGTGCTACTGATGAGTCTTCAAGTGCTGCTGTCATACTTAATAAGCCTCTTATTTTTTATGAATTTCTATAATTTATTAATTACAACAACCCCCTCCCCACTCCAACCAAATAATTTGTGTCAGCTTTAACCACAAAATTCTCAAAAGTGACATTACGGGGAAATTATTATCACTGTTTACAGTGAATTTGAACTAATAGGTCTTTAAGATTTTCTGTGTTAGGTTGCTGTCTTAGACATTTGGTATACCCCAAATCTACTTGTAATCATATATTCATATTCAAGTGTACAAGGTTCTTAAGTTGTTTTTTTAACAGTAACAGCATTTACTTAATGTTTCCAATTAGCCTGTCAGAAATTATTACAAATTGTTGTTTTTACAATATTTTTTTCATTCCTTTCAGTAATAAACACATCATAATGTGTCTGTTTTATTTTACTAGAAATCAATTTTGTTTTAAAAACATCAAACAACCATATTTTCTTTTAAGTAACAATAACATATTCTGTTGCTAACAAACAGTGATTACAAAAAGAGCTCTTCAGTTTCCTGTGATTAATTATGTGTTTAATAACAGCTGAACCAAATATATTGTGAAACACTGTCTGATAGAAAAAGCAAAGGATATGAGAGGTCATTCATGATTCAAAATCATTACATGCACATCAAAAATACACAAAAAGTACATATTATTTATTTCAAATTTCAAGAGACATTGCAATTATTGACATTGTTAACTTTTATATGGTTCTTACAATCTCATCTAACATGTCTAACAGGGACTTCTCATATCAACATGAAGTATGTTGATGGTACTGACTATGACCATATATAGATGTAATTTAAGCATGAATAAGTGATTTCGTACATCAAGCATCAATGATCATGAACTCCCTTCTAAATACTAGTATGCAATTCTGCAAAGGGGTTCTGATTTAAGTTTTAAATTTACATGTATTATAATTTGGTGGGTTATATTAAAGATGTAAGTGGCTGGAGTCTGTTAAAATACATTATACATTGTACATTTGTGTTGTACTTGGGTCTGAAAAGTTTAAATCTGTCAAAAATCAGACTATCTTAAATCACCAGATACTTAAATCATAATGTCAGACAGGATCAAATCCTAAATATCAAATGTCAATACCAGCCTTTCCTTTATACCACAGACTAATGTCTTATAATTTCAAAAGGATAAGTCGACAGTAAGGGCTAATATCTCAAGCCTAAATCATCTAGAGGACAAGTTTAATCTTCTGTCAGAGACTTATAAAAAAAAATCAAAACCTGAATTTAATGGTCTGAAATGATCGACACTCCCCATATGAAATGGCACCATAATTTTTGGCCTTAAAATTTATTATAAACTATTTCTTTCATCAAATTCAAAAACTCTAAATATACATCACAAATTCAGCATGACAATTAGGGAGATGTGGTATGTTTGCCAAGTGACAACTGTCCATCAAAGACCAAGGGATATAAATTTAAGCAGCTCAAGGTCACAGAAGTGCTTCAACAATGAGCAAAACCCACACATAAAAAACGCTATGAATATCCATAGAACGACAAAATATAAAACAATTCAAACAAGAAAACCAAATAACATATATCTTTAATATGTATAAAAGTCAATATATTCCCTGTGGAAATAATGAAAAATGGTCATTAATATTTTATACCTACTTCATTGAATGTGATAACTAACACCTACTTATAAAAATGAATGATTTTATGATATAGATCAGGATTGACAGTACAGAGGGTGGTGAAGGGGGGTGCTTGCACGAAAAAAAAACGTGAAATAAGACATAATTTCACGTTGAGCGTGAAATAATTTCTGTAATGAACGTTGCACGAAAAATAAATACTTTTATGTGAACCTTTTGTGACTGAGTCACTGTCTTCTTGTATATATTAACTCTTTGTTTTACTTGATATTCCCAATTTAGTATAAACATTTATGATATAATTGGTTTATGGCTTTTAAAAAAGTATTTCTTGATGATCCCTGCCAAGTGTTTGAATTTCATTTGAAAAATACCGAGCACTAAAATAAGACTTTGAAAATCACGATGCACGTAAAATTAAATAAGCAGAACACGTTGAACGAGGCACCCGTCTTGCACAACTGAACGTCAAGGTCACAGAAAAAATTAAAATAGAAAATAAAATAAAAAAGTAAAAACACGTTGAACGTGAAATAAAAAATAGCGATCACGTTGCACGAAAATAACCCTTTACCACCCTCAGTACAGAGTAAGAGCTTTGAGAGGTATCTCTTCACAAAACTTTAGGATTAAAAATCAATCAAAAAATATCCTATATACCATGATCATGATGATAGGTCTGGATATAATACAGAAGCAAAAAATTAAAGAGAAAATGAAGTTCCCCATTTCTGGAATTCCTTCATTATTACCAACTTTTATTGATTATTCACCAATATCATGAAAATTGAAGTCTCAGACTTTATTGCAAGAACGATTGAATTGACCTTAATTTTAAAATAGTTGACGAATGAATGATACAAAACATTCAGTCATGATCAATTGTCTCAGTTGTAATGCTAATAAAAACCAGGAAAATATTATATTCCCTTAAAGCCAGACAACTTGAAACTATAAAATTGTTTTCAGTAAGGGTGTACAGTACCCTTGGCATTGAAAAATTGTAAGTGCACTAACATTTTGTAAATGTTTTTTAATGATAGCTCAACAAGATAAATTCTAGATGTTTCTGTTCTGTGAAAGAATAACTCAAGCCTTCATCATATTAGAACACAAATCTTTCTTTGAAATGTCATTTGGAACAAATATCAATAACAAATTATAGAGGTTTATGTTTGCTATTGGTAAAACTAAAATTCAATGAGGGAAACAATTCAACAAATTTTTCAATCAATAATATCTATAATTCCTAGGAAGGAAGTTAAATAAAGGAAATTAAGTTTTCTATAACAGATGTGTCAAAGATAATACCCATTTATTTCTAATCCTTACAGATTCAATACACCTGATGAATTTATACCATTCACGAGCATGCACATCTTTACTCTGAAATAATTTGCTGAATTTATACCACTAGCAATCAGTTTTTTTACTCTGACACAAATAATTGCTAGAATAGTTTTCTTTTGAACTTTCTCTAGCAGCCAGGTGAATACCTTGATTTCTTTTTCATTTTAATAGATTTTTTATGAAGATATTTTATGTATTTTTTAATAATAGTGCTAGGTCTATAATAATAAACATGAAGTTGTAAAAATATTTTAAATGGATGAATATAATCTTGTTAAATCTTACACCATTAAATTCTAACAAAAGCTACCTTACCTAAAATTAGAAAATCAATTCAATTCAATAATCCTTTTCATCCATTCTAATGAATTTCTATAATTCATCTGTCTACACTAATGATTTCTCAAACACATGAAAATCCCTTGACCAGACTCAGCCTACCATGATAAAGTGGACAGCTGGGGATACAGGTCATCTGACCATAAATTCATCCCCTGGGACATGGTTCCATTACCAAAGGTTATTTTGTTGTATTTTTATACCTTTGGTGCCAACCCATGCTGTGATGACAATAGTAGATTGTGTAAGGACTATTGTAAGGTTAATAGAGTGTAAACAAAATAAACAAGTTTTTATGTTTGTTGGTTTAATTTAAATCACCATTTAAATCTCCATATTGTTGAATAATGATAAAATCTAAGTAAGTGGAATTTGCAAGTGAATCTGAAATCATTTGATTTTGACCTTACAAATACGATTAAATTAAACAATAATCCATTATGATTGTTAATGGGTAGGACAGGGTCAAAATCTTAAGTAGTATAATTTCAAAAATCAAAAAGCTAATCTGTACATACTTGAAACATTTTCAACAATTTTACATATTTATAAAAAAAAATCTAATTTTATTTCACACTCCAAACATATTGCTGTTGAAGGTAATATTTTCATCTATGAAGAACATCTTTCACTCAAATCTGGGAATCTAAATGCATAAATGACTTTGCAGTATTTTTTGTTATACTTTAAAAAAATGTCCAAAAATGATCAAACTTGTAGTATAGTTTTTGCTGTCTTTAATAGGCATATGTTTTTAATTGGTCATTTGTTTAAAAATAAAAAAAAAAATAAAAAAAGGAAATAGGAGTTGTAGTTACTGTTAAAACCTTGCATTAAACATATGAAGCTTTGCCAGCAGTCTTATAGTCAAATACAGGGAACAATTGGATTCAATTTTTTATGAAGATATTTAAGATGATGGAAACAATTTGTATAAATTTAGCTTGTCAGACATCTGTTGTGAATAATTTTGGTATTCGAGATAATTTCAAACCTTGAAAGAACAGATCCAATGATGTTATTGTTTTGTCTGTAAGGCTGTTAGTTGTGATTACACAAGTAAATTAACAAACAACGGTAATTAAACAATTACATAACATGTAATTCTCTACATACCAAAACATGCTTGATCTTTACTTGCTCTCTCTGTTATACCATACAGCTGTAATGTACAATTAAATTAGATTATTAACATGCATCTTACAAGAGGATAACTAATTTGTTTGATAAATATGTATTCAATTAAACTCCTAGAAAGCAATTTTATTTTTCATTGTATCAATTTGTAACACAGCACAATATAATTGTGGTATTAGCTTACTTAGATTTATTGCAAAAAATTGTCCATGAACCCAGAATTTCATCATGTTCTTGTACTTTTCCTTTGATTGAATGAAATCTTGAAGTAGGAGAATTCTTTATTTGAATCAATTCAAATGAAGGGTTTTTATTTTTCAACTTTTCAGCTCTAATTACACAAAAGGTGATGGTCAACTTAAAGAGTTTGTTAGTTTTCTTTCATGTCTGACTCAAACTGTTCTCTCATGAATTGATTGATTAGTGTATAATGCCACTTTCAACACTATTATCATTTATGGTATTTCGTGGCAGTCAGTTTTCATTGGTGGAGAAAACTGGAGTGCCAAGAAAAAAACAATGACCTTCGGTAGGTCGTCTCCTAAGTAGTCCTTCTAGAATTACTGGATTTGGCTCTTAAATTGTAAATTCATGTACAAGAATTTCAACTTTCTTTACAACAAAATGTAGCAATGTGTCTTTGCAAAGGAGTACAATCGGAAATGTTAGACAAAAAAAACAACATTTCTTCTTACAAATTAATTGCTAATCATTTGCAACCAATACTGTTACTGGCTGTTTTAATCAAGACTCATAGCTGTTATCTCGTTGATAAAAAATGAAAAAGATCAACAATCTTCATTATTTGGTACATGTGTACCTGTCCTAAGTCAGGAGCCTGTAGCCTTCGTTAGTCTTGTATGTTTTTTTTAACTTAAGTTCATTTATATGTTTTGGAGTTTTAGCTTTAGTATGAAGTCCATTTTCACAGAACTTGAAAAAAAATTTATTCAGGGGCCAGCTGAGGCCAACCTCTGGGTGCAGGATTATCTCGCTGCGTTGAAGACCCAATGCTATTATCTACTCTTTGGTCAAGTTGTTGTCTCTTTGACATATTCCCCATTCCATTCGCAATTCTATTAATATTATAGGTCAGAAAAGAAAGGATATAAATTAGTTGTCAAAATGTCTGTCTGGTGCAGTAAAGTTAGTACTGTTATAAATGTTATTGTAATGATTAGTCTATTTTGTAATAATGGCTAATTCATTTTATACTATTTTTGATAGCCAACCATTTTATTATATGGCTAAGAACCATACCAACAGAACTTTACCATAATAATGATATTAATTTCTTCTATAAAATTATTCTCCATTTCAATTATCATTTTTATCCATCACTTTGATGTCCACAATTAAACTAAACCAAGGAACAAAGAAATAACTTTATTTCTCCGTCCCTCCAGACATCATAATAAAAATATAATAACTCAAACCGATCAATATGTCCATCTTTGGGAGACAACAGATGCATGGAGGAAGAAATTAAATTTGGAGAAAGACATCTGTAACCGTTTCATTAATAATTCACTTTCCAATATTGCTGCTTCTTTGTTTCAAACCACATAGGAAGTAAAAGGTCAAAGGTCTCTCATCAAAAACTACCAAATAATTCATTTAGTTATTAATATAAAACATTTGACCATTGAAATCGTTGCTGCTTTTTTTTCTATATCCTACAACAGACATATTTGAAAACATCTTATTTTGAAAAAAGTTAAAAATACAATTTCCCTGATTTCCAGAATCAATTACAGTTTAAAGCAACTCTTTCAAAATCATGCATTTGTGAACCAATTCTTAAAATCATCATTTCAATTGAATTATTAAAAAGCTACCAAAAGAGTCTGACATATTGTAATAAAGGGCTGCGCTTTAGCGCATGATACGCTCGTTGCTCTTTTAACTTGTCTTTTATGCTTTAAATGTATTGTCCCAAAATTGGAAAATCCCCCCTTTTTTAAGCATAAAAATTCATAACACAGAAATGTAAAATCTGAAATTTATAAAAGTTGAAAGGGAGCTTACATCAATAGATATAAACAATTCACCAAAGTTTCATGGACATTGGTGAAAGCCTTTTTGAGTTATTGTCCGAAGTGTTAAAAATCCCCCTTTTTTTATGAATAAAGCCCAATAAATCCAAAACTTAAAATCTGAAATTTATAAAAATTGAAAGGGAGCTTACATCAATAGATATAAACAATTCACCAAAGTTTCATGGACATTGGTGAAAGCCTTTTTGAGTTATTGTCCGAAGTGTTAAAAATCCCCCTTTTTTTATGAATAAAGCCCCATAAATCCAAAACTTAAAATCTGAAATTAAAAATAAACGAAAGGGAGCTTACATCAATAGATATAAACAATTCAACAAAGTTTCATGGACATTGGTGAAAGCCTTTTTGAGTTATTGTCCGAAGTGTTGAAAATCCCCCCTTTTTTTATGAATAAAGCCCCATAAATCCAAAACTTAAAATCTGAAATTAAAAAAAAACGAAAGGGAGCTTACGTCAATAGATATAAACAATTCACCAAGTTTCATGGACATTGGTGAAAGCCTTTTTGAGTTATTGTCCGAAGTGTTGAAAATCCCCCCTTTTTTATGAATAAAGCCCCATAAATCCAAAACTTAAAACCTGAAATTAAAAAAAAACGAAAGGGAGCTTACGTCAATAGATATAAACAATTCACCAAAGTTTCTTGGAAATTGGTGAAAGTGTTTTTGAGTTATTGTCCGAAGTGTGGACGACGGATGGACAGACGGATGGACGGACGGACAGACGGACGGACGGACAGACGGACGGACAACGGTATACCATAATACGTCCCGTCCCGGGCGTATAAAAATTTGATTTGGGTCTGTTATATAAACTTATGATTGCCCTGAAAAAAACTTTAAATTGATGCAATAAAACTTCCTGATATGCTATCTATTGAGAAAATGCAAGAAATCTACAGAAAATATATTCATATGCCTTTTAAAAAAAAAAATCAGACATACTACCTCACACAAAGCTATACAGAAATTATTTATGGGACATTCAAAATAGAATTGAAGTGGGAGTTGACCATATGAGGAGTCATATTTCAGCTGACAAGTAAACCAAACATAAAAAATACCCTTGTTAAAAATTAAAAACCTTTTAGAACATTAGGCACCACCTCATTAGTTATTTTGAAATCTCTCAGAACATCCACTATTTAACAAGAGTGCACACACTGAAATGTCTCGCCTTCTTTTCTTATCATTGATATTATGTTGATTATAGTCCTAAATATAAAGTTTTATTACAATTTAAAAATAAACTTAACATTAACCCAGAAAACTAAAAAGTGACCACTGAACCATGCCAGGCACATATGTACAGCTAACAATTCTTCCATATAACAAATATAGTTGACCTATTGCTTAAAGGTTTTTTTTAAAACGGACCAAAACACAAAAACTTAACACTGAGCAATGAACCATGAAAATGAGGTCAAGGTCAAATTCAATCTGAGCGACTGACATATAGATCATAAAATATTTCCATACACCAAATATAGTTGACTTATTGCATATAGTATTAGATAAAAATACCAAAACTCAAAAACTTAACTTTGACCACTGAACCATGAAAATGAGGTCAAGGTCAGCTGACACATACCAGCTAGACATGTACACCTTACAATCATTCCATACACTAAATATAGTAGACCTATTGCATACAGTATATGAAAAACAGACAAAAACACAAAAACTTAAATATAACCACTGAACCATGAAAATGAGGTCAAGGTCAGATGACACCTGTCAGTTGGACATGTACACCTTACAGTCCTTCCATACACCGAATATACTAGACCTATATATTGCTTATAGTATCTGAGATATGGACTTGACCACCAAAACTTAACCTTGTTTACTGATCCATGAAATGAGGTCGTGGTCAAGTGAAAACTATATATATGACAGGCATGAGGACCTTGCAAGATATGCACATACCAAATATAGTTATCCTATTACTTAAATAAGAGAGAATTTAACAAATCTTAACTTTTTTTTCAAGTAGTCACTGAACCATGAAAATGTGGTCAAGGACATTGGACATGTGACTGACGGAAACTTGGTAACATGAGGCATCTATATACAAAGTATGAAGCATCCAGGTCTTCCACCTTCTAAAATATTAAGCTTTTAAGAAGTTAGCTGATGCCGCAGCCGCCGCCATAGCCGCCGGAACACTATCCCTATGTCGAGCTTTCTGCAACAATAGTTGCAGGCTCAACAAAAATTATTTAGAACTGGGGACAAAATTTTGTAAACACATATTTGATTTGAAATGTAACTTGTGAGATTCAATATAAAAATAACCAGGTGCTCCGCAGGGCGCAGCTTTATACGACCGCAGAGGTCGAACCCTGAACAGTTGGGGCAAGTATGGACAAAACATTCTAGCGTGATACAGCTCTGAATTTGGATTGTGATCAAATTTTTGACATTACATGGGTTTTTTTTTACACAAAACAAATGTCAAGATTTTACAAATTTTACAATTAAAGATTTCTTCTTCAAACTTTTTAAATCTAAAATGAAATAGTTGACACAGCATAGGTTTCTGACACAGAATGAATGTGGTCTAATGAACTTAAAAGTTTGTTTTTGCCTTTTAGCAATTCACTATGCTGTTGAATATTAATCCTCTCAAAAAAATGTTTGAAGAAATTTTCTTTTTATTTATGAAATCTGAAATGAGAAAAATTTACCCCCCCCCCCTTTTTTCACATCCCTGTTTCCCTTTTTCCAAAACTGATATCAATTCAAATTTCTAATGGAGTTTGCAACAATAACTACTCTTTTAAATACATCATAAAATATTAAAATGTAATATAAAGTGCTTGTTATCACTGAATGGTAAAGATTGGTTGGTAGTAAAAGTGAATATACATTGTTTATTGTATAAAACAATAAAAAAAAACTTCATCAGCAACATTTTATATTGGCAAATTTCCAATGAAGTTATTTACATAAAGTTATTGGCAAATAAAAATAGAAAATGACATCATAGTCATGTCTGGCAAATGTCCAACATACATTATCTAAAAACATTTTAGATAAGATAAGGAAATAAGATGTAAAAAAACTGCTTGTTATCACTGAATGGTAAAGATAACTTTAATTTATCAGTTGGTAGTAAAAAGTGAATATACATTGTATATTGTATATAACAAAGATTTAAGTTGATTCTGGACAAAGAAAGATAACTCCAATTAAAAAAAATCTTGCTATTGCACAATATTTTGCAATTAGATATTTCTTGCTTACTATTCTGGACAAAGAAAGATAACTCTAATTAAAAAAAAATTTGCTATTTCACAATATTGTGCAATTAGATATTTCTTGCCATTGCGCAATACTGTGCAATTGAAAAGACTTGCTATTGCACAATACTTAATATAATAATTTTAGATCCTGATTTGGACCAACTTGAAAACTGGGCCCATAATAAAAAATCTAAGTACATTTTTGGATTCAGCATATCAAAGAACCCCATTATTTCAATTTTTGTTAAAATCAGACTAAGTTTAATTTTGGACCCTTTGGACTTTAGTGTAGACCAATTTGAAAACAGGACCAAAAATGAAGAATCTTCATACACAGTTAGATTTGGTATATCAAAGAACCCCATTTATTCAATTTTTGATGAAATCAAACAAAGTTTAATTTTGGACCCCGATTTGGACCAACTTGAAAACTGGGCCAATAATCAAGAATCTAAGTACATTTTTAGATTCAGCATATCAAAGAACCTAACTGATTCATTTTTTGTCAAAATCAAACTAAGTTTAATTTTGGACCCTTTGGACCTTAATGTAGACCAATTTGAAAACGGGACCAAAAGTTAAGAATCTACATACACAGTCATGACAATTAGATTCAGCATATCAAAGAACCCCAATTATTCAATTTTGATGAAATCAAACAAAGTTTAATTTTGGACCCTTTGGGCCCCTTATTCTGTTGGGACCAAAACTCCCAAAATCAATACCAACCTTCCTTTTATGGTCATAAACCTTGTGTTTAAATTTCATAGATTTCTATTTACTTATACTAACGTTATGGTGCGAAAACCAAGAAAAATGCTTATTTGGGTCCCTTTTTGGCCCCTAATTCCTAAACTGTTGGGACCTAAACTCCCAAAATCAATACCAACCTTTCTTTTGTAGTCATTAACATTGTGTTTAAATTTCATTGATTTCTATTTACTTAAACTAAAGTTATTGTGCGAAAACCAAGAATAATGCTTATTTGGGCCCTTTTTTGGCCCCTAATTCCTAAACTGTTGAAACCTAAACTCCCAAAATCAATCCCAACCGTTCTTTTGTGGTCATAAACCTTGTGTCAAAATTTCATAGATTTCTATTAACTTAAACTAAAGTTATAGTGCGAAAACCAAGAAAATGCTTATTTGGACCCTTTTTGGCCCCTAATTCCTAAAATGTTGGGATCAAAACTCCCAAAATCAATACCAACCTTCCTTTTGTGGTCATAAACCTTGTGTTAAAATTTCATAGATTTCCATTCACTTTTACTTAAGTTAGAGTACGAAAACTAAAAGTATTCGGACGCCGGACGACGACGACGACGACGCCAACGTGATAGCAATATACGACGAAAATTTTTTCAAATTTTGCGGTCGTATAAAAAGGTGTCGTATGATGCCAATAAGACAAGTCTCCATCAAAGTTCAAATGACCTAGAAGTTAACAATTAATGGTCACAGTTTAAGGTCTTCAACAATTAGCAAAACTCATACAGCATTATAAGTTAGCTCTGAAATGACAAACTATATTTTAAAAACAAGTTTTTCTACTTTAAAAAGATATTTTCATTTATCAATGGTATGTATTGCAATAGACTTAAAGCTGTATATATAATATTCCATGTACTGTATGACTTTTCTACCTTAATTTAGTCAATTTAGATAATACAAATAGTTTGTAATATGAATAGTCATCATCTACTTCTATTATATATAAAAGATGAATAACAAAAAGAGTTTAAGCCACTGTAGTAAGGATTGTCCTGTTTATGATGTATTCCTGTAGTCACTTTATTTTTTTATTATCACAAAATGAGGATTTGTGAAAAAAAGTAAAGAATATTGTGAGGAAAAGTATATTTTTAATAGCATGCTCTAAATATTGATCAAAAAGAAAATTAAAATTAACGACACAACCATAATTCCATATTTAGCATCATATAATTTCAATACCATTAAAGCCTTATTGATTAAAACCATAGCATCATAATTAAAACATCATGTTGAAAATTTCCAAAATATTTCATGCAGAAATGATTGCCGATAATATCAGATGGAAACATATTTAACCAATCAAGCTAAATATCAATTTGGTTTTTTATCCATTTCATTTCTTTTTTATAAACTTGCATTAAGAATGAATAATGGATATTTGATCATCTCCTGCATGTGTTGAATTGACCTAAGCTGACCCGTGGATGTGGTCAGTCTCACAACTTATTAGAAAATTATATTGTTTGGGACAATTTAATGACATGTTGTGACAAAAGCCGTCTCAACATTAATACAGCTCCTTTCCCTACGCTTACTGAGTTTGTAATTGGATTTCAAGATGATTCATTGCCTTGTACATACATACGATTTTATTCAATTATTGAACATTAAGGCTAAAAAAAATCCAGAACTATACACTTCAAGCCATAAGGAATTATTCTTCTAACAGTCAAGACTAAATGAAAGTAAAATTAATTAAGTCACTAATGATTTTTTTTCAATTACCGCATGTAAGAGATTGGTCAGGCCAAAACATTCAATTTTTGCTTCTTTTTCTTCCTTAACACATGTGCATTTTATGGACATTTTTGGTTAAACACTTTGAAAATCCAGCACAGTTTCCTTGTATATATATAGTCAATGAAAAATTAATAGAAGTATATAATTTTGTTTTGCTTCATGTTCTGAAGTTTTGTTAAATTTAGACTTTCCATCGGGTTTTATTCAAGCACCACTGATGACTCTTTATGCATACTGAAAGGGTGATGGCATAATAACTAGTCTTTTGTACATGTATCATCACATTGTTTCAACTAAATATCCTTAGATAAAAATTATTAAAGGCGTTTTAAAAACATTCAGTTGGCCTTATAATTTCTTATATTGTCAAGGCTTAAAGAATAAGCCAATTTATAGGTTTTCTTTCTGATATTGTCAAGCCATAAAAAGAAGCCAATTTAATACTCATTTCAGTTTTTTTTCCTCATTAACACTATAAACAAATAAGATCTGACTGCACTGTTTATAACATTGTCATTGCTCAGAAACTGAAAATTGCTTCAATCTGAGGCCCTGGACAAACATTATCTCACTAAAATTGTTGGATTTATTAGCCAAAAAAATTTTTGTTTCTCATCTAATTCATAATCCTTGTGGAGCCTCTCTTCAGCAATATAGGGCTTGCTTACAGAAACTTTGTTATAACAATCCCATAATATCTGTTCCTGTTGGAACAAACATTCTGTACCCGTTTATGACTTTAGAAACAAAGGTATGATATTTTTCCAGTTGAAAGTATATTAAATAATATTTGTCCAGTTTGACCTTTTATCAGGAAGGACCTAATACATGTACATGTATTTCATGACAGAAGCTATATATAGAAAGTGCTGGTTTTGATCATTGCACTTTTACAACCTTATTTACACGTTTCTAAAGGTTTAAGGACTGAACATTTGCCAACATTACTGGCACCACTGGCACCACTACACATATCAATGTGTTTGTATGTTTAATGTGTATTAATGTTCAAGTGTATTTATGTTTAATGTGTATCTATGTTCAATGTGTATTTATGTTGACATTTGTATTTTCTATTCTTGCATGTAGATTATATCTATCTCAAAATTTAAATCTCAAACAGGCTGATTTACTTTATTTATTTTATAATACAGCGTTGAAAGGTCATTGCTTCCATTCAATAACATTGTCCTCGAACATCAAATTTCACAAAAAGATTGCAATTTACCTGGTGTTTCAAAGAGTATACAATAAAACTTTTGTTATCTACCGTAACATCCATGACCAAATCGTTTTAATAATAAACAGAAAGATATACCATGCAATTTTACCAATATTAAATCTCCTGTACAAATAAGGGATGAATTATCAGATGATGTCAGTTTACAAATTGTTGCTTCACCTTAAAAATTATAGGATGATATCTGTATTTAAAACTGAAATGTACGGTAGACAAGTTGTAAAACTTTGCATTACTCATAATTTAAGGAGTGGTGTGCTTTTAAAGCAGAGGAAGCCTGTCAGTTATTGCCTACAAGCATATAAAATCAGCTACAGTCCAACTAAAGCCAGTTCCTGTTGAATAGATTTTTTTTTGGGGGGGGGGGGGTACTGGCTTTCGATTCTGTTTCATTATTTTATACTGCTACTCCATATCTTTTAAACAAGTGTATATAAATATAGACATGGTGCATCATTTAACATCATAGTTTTAAATTTATACTGCAAATATTAATATTGAAATATGGTCTTAAAACAAGAATGGTCAGTTATTCATTTCAATAACTGAATTCAAATTTACCGTAATTTTATAAATTAAGAGATCTGCTGAATAACTCATTTAAAAAATAATGAAAATCAATTTAAATTGACAACAACACTTAAAATGGTCTGCCACTTTATTTACTAACGTCTACATGTTTCTTGCAACAGAGTTTAATTTCTTACTTAGTTGTATAAAATGAGAATGGAAACATCAACAACCTGACCAAAGAGGGGGTGGGCCTTAGCTGGCCCCTAAATAAAAATGTGTACTAGTTCAGTGAAAATGGACGTCATACTAAACTCCAAAACATAAATGAAATAATATAAAAAAACATACAAAACTAACAAAGGCCAGAGGCTCCTTACTTGGAACAGGGGCAAAAAGGTATACAAGCATTTGTGGAAAATATATCTTTGAGAACCAATTCTAATTTCTCCTGAATTTTGAGACTGAGGAAATCAGACTGGACCAACCAATTTCTGTTTTGCTTAGACCAAAAAAGTGACCGAGTGTATTTACTTAAACAAATTGTGACTGGGATAGGAGACTCCGAATGTTGTGTGACTTGTGTCATTGGCACACATACCCCATCTTCTTATTTCTATGTATTAGATGGGTTCAAACTTCAGACAACATTTCAATACATTGTTCAAATTTATTTTCATCTCTGTTTTTTTTACATAAGACTTGATTAATAATTTGAAGCATTCATTTTATTTTTCTTCACCAAAAAAGGTGAGTCATGTCTCGTCTGAAAAAATCCAAAGTAAGAAATCTGTTGAACTTATTGAACAATTACAAATTACCTACCCTTGTCCTGGCACTTGAAAATTATCCTCTTCACTATTAACTGTCTGTGTATGTTGTCGTCTACAGAATGTGATCTAAAATTCACAATACTAACATGTATAAACAATTGATGATATATATGTTAGAGCAATCATGATATAAAAATAACATTAATATGCAAATAACTGAAAATGGATTGCAATTTACAAGATTAGATTGGCTTGGATCAATAATATGCTACAAGTCTGAAGTGAACTCTCTGCAGGTCAAAATCTATAGGACAAAAGCTGATTTATCTTAATTTATTGAGTCAAAATAAGGCTTGGTACTGATTTAGCAATTCCATTGCAAGAAATTTCAAAAGTAAGATGAGTCACCAGTTTTACAGCAATCAACAGGCGTCTAAATCAAATTGTCAAGAAAAATGCATTTTGAATTGCGCTGACTTGTCACTGTACAATCGACTACAATAAATAATGACAGTTTTACCAATACCAATAATGCAATGAAATATTCAATAAGGACAAGGTTACATGAAAATGAATGCAGTTTGATTATTCAATGCCATATAATGAAGAACTCAAATCTACATTTCACTGATGAACAGTCTTTCAATATTTTATGTAACACATAGAGAGATTGTCCTTATTCCACTTCATTTTTTAGTCCAAACTTTTTAACAGCAAATAAAATAAAATATTCTGTTAACCAAAATTTTATTGCAGAATTTTTTTGTGTCTTGAGTCTTTTTTAAGCTTATTACACAAAACAAATACACATGTACAAACGTATGAATGTTTAAGTGCAAATCAAAACAGTTGTGCCATGAGTGCATATATATGCCCGTCACATTTTCAAAGAATAAAGTTCAATAACTTCTTAATGTCATATCAGAAATTTATAAAAAAAACTAAAGGGAGGTTATCTTAATAGATATAAATCTGTCCCAAAAAATGAAATGAAAACGCTCTTTCAGGATATTGTCTGAAAACTTGAATATCACCCCTTTTAAATAAATAAAAGCCCAAAACTCAGAAACGTAGAATCTGAGAGGGAGTTTACATCAATAGATATAAACAATTCACCAAAGGCAAAGTTTCAGGAAAACTGCTCAAAGCATTATTCATTATGGCATTGTCTGAAACTAAAAAGTCCCCCTTTTTTTAATAAATAAACCCCCATAACTCAGAAACATGAAACTAAATTTTATAAAAATCAAAAGGGAGCTCATAGTCATATATATAAACAATTCACCAAAGTTTCATGCAAATTGGTTAAAGCATTATTAGTAAATGTTCAACATGCATACAACGGACTGACAATACATGTACGTCCTGTAAACGGGTGTATAAAATTGTCAATAATAAATGCATACAATAATTTCTAAAATTACATTAGGGGTAATACCTGGGAAATAACTCAGGCCGACAGCTAGTCATTTCTCAAGATAAAAAATCTTACAAGTTCTAGAGGACAATCAATGTTTAAGTATGTGCAGATATAGATCAAGGATTAAAAAAAAGGTGGAGGGCAGAGGGCCAAGGGTCCCCAAACTAAACAAATTTGGGGTAGTGTAAAATTGAGAATGGAAATGGGGAATGTGTCAAAGAGACAACAACCCGACCAAATAAAAAACAACAGCAGAGGGTCACCAACAGGTCTTCAATGTAGCGAGAAATTCCCGCACCTGGAGGCGTCCTTCAGCTGGCCCCTAAAAAAATATATACTAGTCCAGTGATAATGAACGCCATACTAATTTCCAAATTGTACACAAGAAACTAAAATTAAAATAATACAAGACTAACAAAGGCCAGTATTTTCATTGAATGCAGTTCATAAGGGGGCCTCCACACTTCCCCTCTTTTTACTCCTTAATCTGCCTTTGATTAGTGTATAAAACCAGATTTTATATGTCTGGTAGTATTTCAAAATTCATGAGAAATATGGAGTACACATTTTCTTTTACAGAAACCTGGATCAGTATGTACATGTATTTCAATTCTTCCAATTGGGGCTATATGTGTAATTGTTTTTCCATAGGCGGTAATGGTTGTTTTTTTTTGTACTGTAGCTTATGCCATACTGTAAACTTGGACATGTGTGATGGCTCGTTTCGAAGCTGAGACATTTTCAAATTAAATTATCAGTATTAGTGTAATTAGTTTGATGAAAGGGATTTATATTGGTTTGAGAAATTCACAGTATCTATGATCGCTATCAGCCCCATTTTTGTATTACCCTATTTGCATTCTGTACCCGTCTGTGATGAAATGAATGCCATTACATGTATGTCAAATCTGAAGCAACACATTGTGTAGTTTGAATGACATTTGATGATATTATTAGAAATTATTAAGATAAAAGCGATTGGATATTTTACACATGTCCGTTTCCATATCATGTAATTTATTTTATATGACCTACAATAAAATTCGCTATCATTATAATTAGGTAGTGCCATGTCATGTCAATATATATATGTTCCTGGGTATATGACTTAGTAGTAGCTATTAACGATGCAGACAGCATTTGCGTATTATGAAGTGCCTATCAGTTGGAAATGATCATGGGGATTTGACCAGGATATAAGATGACCATAAGATGTCTGAGTGGCATGCAAGGAACTCGGACTAGTCAAGTCTAAATTAATTATGTCGTCTAGAAAGGCTATTTTATTTACTCTGATTTTGAAGTCTTCTGGTTCATGGGGGTGGGGATTGGAGGGGTCCTGATCCCAAAATCCCGGGCTTAAAAGAAATAAAATCCTGAGGTCCCAAATTTAAAAAAAAAAAATCCTAACATCCCGAAATTCGAAAAAAGAAATCCCAAATCCCGAAACCAGAGCTTAACTAAAAACAGTTAATCCCGACCTCCAGAAAAAGTTCTTTGCAGGGAGGCATCAAAGCAAAAAAATAAAATAGCCTTTCAAGAGAAGTTACTATTTGGATTAGGAACTGGCCAGAGAGTTTCAACGTACTCCAGTCTGAATCCGAGTCCGTTTGCGCCCATTCACGGTCGCACCCACTCATGTTCGCCCCCTTTTACTTTCGCACCCTACATGTTTGCACCCAAAGTCGTGTACACACCCTACAAGTTCACTCGCAATTTAATTGGTTTTGTGTTTAATAACTTTGTAATCAAGTTTTGGCAAGTGTATTCTTATAATGTTTTGGTTAGTGTATTGCTATAACTTTGTTTCACTGACTTGTTTCAAAATAAAGTGAGATTCTGGCTACGTTTTTTTTTGTGTGTGTTGAATAAATGTTATCATGTTTTGGTTATAAATCGTGTATTGCTATATTTTATTGGTGTATTGCTATATTTTATTGTTTCAGATCAAAGGGACCAAGCTGCTAAAAAAAATTATCTTTTGTGTTTTTCATTTAAAATCTTCAATGTTTTACTCATACCAAGCTATAAATACATTCAATATTTACACCAAAGCAATTTAAAACAACAATCATGTTTTTCCAATTATTCAACTGGAATTTGAATTAAAATTGAACATGTAGAGTGCGAACGGACCTTGGGTGCGATCGTTCGAGGTGCGACTGAGTAGGGTGCGAATGTGTATTGGGCACGAACGGACCTCAGATACCCTCCAGTCCCCAGACAACATAATGATTTTATTATTTTATCAGTATGTTGGTCAAGACAAACGTCTGCTAATCGTGGTTAAGATTGATCAGGTGTAAACTTTTTTCGTTACCCAGGGTTATACGACTAAACGCAAATAAACCATCGCCGGGGTTGATGCAGTCAACAGATGAATCGCTGTCGATAATTTCAGTGGAGTGTTGCAGACAGTCTATCCAAAACGGGGTCTATACATTATGCTCCCATTTTCTCTAAGATAGAACAACTTCTCGTTCAGTTTGTTCTTTTAAATATTTCATTTATCAACAATAAATTACTACATCACAGAAGTTTTCTTACCAAGAGCTTTGAAGAAATCGGCTGCTTGGGGAGCATGTAAATCTATTCAACAAAATTTTACGGTATAAACGTGTAAAATTTCCGTAAAATCTCGCGCCATTTTTCAAACACTTTTTTTTTTAATAAATGTTGTCATTGAAGAATTGGGATTACAATACCATCATGGCTACTTCTACTTCGGTTATGGTTATGTTTCTAATTTTAAGGAAAATATGTTAGTTAACTGAATTATTTGTAGCTGTAGGTAATTTAAACCAGCAATGTTAATAATACGATATTCACATAGGGATCGAATAGCTAGAAAAATTGGCACACCATGAGTATAGATGAGGGGCTGGACAGGGGGTAAGTTACTCCCTGCTCCCGCCCCCATTCTCCCTTTTCCCTCCCTTTTCTCTCTCCCTTACTTTTCCGACATACATTTCATTCAATCCATAAAACATTCAGCGGAAGAGTTTCGCTTAGAAGGTTTGTAATGCCATATATTAAAGTAAAGAGTATCACCCCTTTAACATTTAGAACCTCTTTCTAAATTATGAACATCTATTTTATCAGCAATCAAAGTCGGGCTTCAGAGTTGTGAAACTGCAGTGCATATTCTAGAGGAGGCGTGAATCAAATGTGGATACTAAAAGATTCCAAAGATCTTTTAGAGTACATACAATCTAATTCTCTTTCATCTTGCAAAAGTATTAAAACATTTGACTTTTCTACACTTTACACAAGTGTTTCACATTCCAAACAAAAAACAAATTGAAAGAGTTGGTATTGCTTTGTTTCATAAAAAAGATTGGCCAACGTAGATACAAGTATCTTGTCTTAGGGATGGATTAATCCTACTTTGTAAAGGATCACTCTGATTAAAACAAAAAATTCTCTGAAACTAACATTATCAATTAAGATGCTTGATTTCTTGATTGAAAACATATTTGTTACGTTCGGAACGTGTTTTTCTACAGACTGTCGGCATTCCAATGGGAACCAATTGTACCCCTCTTCTTGCCACTAGTGTCAAGCTATCCAGCAATTCTCATCCTGCAATTCTCTTTATAAAAAGCTACCCTGCAATTCGTCATCCTGCAATTGCGTTTGGAAAACTACTTGAGCGACAATTTTATTTTTCTTTAAAATCATAGTTTTTGACTTTTTTTTGTTCGAAAACAAGATTTATATAGAAAATCAAAGATTTTTATATCCCATTAACAAAATTCTAACTTTAATTCGTAGATTTCTAACTCATATTTACGATTTTGTAATTAGCATTTATAATAAAAAAAAATCATGACGACGATTCAAATAAAGTATTATCTGTTAAGTCCAGGAAGTGATTCGTATTAACGCATGTTTAACCCACATTTGCGATTTTCAAAACTCATATCAACGACTAAAAATATAAAATTTTGAAGTAAAATAAATTTGTTCATGGTATACCGACAATGAAACTCCACAACTCACATTTCCAACCAATTGTGTCGGCAATTCTGTGGCTAGGGATTATGGAGACTGCTCTAATAAATAGCTATTGAATAGTACTACAACGACAGGGTCAGGCATTTATGGGGTAAGCATTCTTAAAGGCCGAAAATCTCGTCCGAAACATGGAAATAAAGCCAAATTCGATAAATACGCATTGGGGACACCCACTTTCCGCCCCATTGTCTCAGTAGTTCTTTATGGCTAGGGATTATAAACGGAACCCTAACGTATAGCTTTTGGATAGCACTACAACGTGAGGGTAAATAATTTCCGGGGTAAGCATTCTTAAAGGCCGGACATTTCGTCCGTAAGACGAAAAAAAAGTCAAATTTGATAAAATACGCATTGGGGTCACCCATTTCCAACCCACTGCCTCGGCAGTTCTGTATGACTAGAGATTATAGACTCTGCTTTAATAAATAGCTAATGGATAGTACTACAGCGGGAGGGTAAAGAATTTCAGGGGTAAGCATTCTTAAAGGCCGAAAATCTCGTCCGAAAGATGGAAATAAAGCCAAATTCAATAAAATACTTTATGGGTCTTTATGGCTAGGGTTTATAGACGCTGTCTTAATGAATAGCTATTAGATAGTTCTACAACGTGAGGGTAAAGAATTTCTGGGGTAAGCATTCCTAAAGGTCGAAAATTTCGTCCGAAACATGGAAATAAAGCCAAATTCGATAAAATACGCATTGGAGGCACCCACTTTCCGACCCATTGTCTCGGAAGTTCTTAATGGCTAGAGTTTATAGACTCTGCCTTAATGAATAGCTATTAGATAGTACTACAACATGATGGTAAAGAATTTCTGGGGTAAGCATTCTTAAAGGCCGAAAATTTCCTCCGTAACACGGAAAAATGGTCAAATTTGATATATACGCATTGGGGTCACCCACTTGTTCAAAACCATTAACCCGGCTGTTCTGTATGGCTAGGAATTATAGACTCTGCTCTAATAAATAACTAATGGATAGAACTACAACGAGAGGGCAAAGAATTTCTGGGGTAAGCATTCACAAAGGTCGAAAATTTCGTCCGAAACATGGAAATAAAGCCAAATTCGATAAAATACGCATTGGGGGCACCCACTTTCCGACCCATCGTCTCGGTAGTTCTTTATGGCTAGGGTTTATAGACGCTGTCTTAATAAATAGCTATTAGATAGTACTACAACGTGAGAGTAAAGAATTTCTGGGGTAAGCATTCCTAAAGGTCGAAAATTTCGTCCGAAACATGGAAATAAAGCCAAATTCGATAATATACGCATTGGGGGCACCCACATTCTGACCCATTGTCTCGGTAGTTCTTTATGGCTAGGGTTTATAGACGCTGCCTTAATGAATAGCTATTAGATAGTACTACAACGTGAGGGTAAAGAATTTCTGGGGTAAGCATTCCTAAAGGTCGAAAATTTCGTCCGAAACATGGAAATAAAGCCAAATTCGATAAAATACGCATTGGAGGCACCCACTTTCCGACCCATTGTCTCGGAAGTTCTTAATGGCTAGAGTTTATAGACTCTGCCTTAATAAATAGCTATTAGATAGTACTACAACATGATGGTAAAGAATTTCTGGGGTAAGCATTCTTAAAGGCCGAAAATTTCCTCCGTAACACGGAAAAATGGTCAAATTTGATATATACGCATTGGGGTCACCCACTTGTTCAAAACCATTAACCCGGCTGTTCTGTATGGCTAGGAATTATAGACTCTGCTCTAATAAATAACTATTGGATAGAACTACAACGAGAGGGCAAAGAATTTCTGGGGTAAGCATTCACAAAGGTCGAAAATTTCGTCCAAATAGATAAAGGCAGATGTGGTGTGAGTGCCAATGAGACAACTCTCCATCCAAATAACAATTTAAAAAAGTAAACCATTATAGGTTAAAGTACGGCCTTCAACACGGAGCCTTGGCTCACACCGAACAACAAGCTATAAAGGGCCCCAAAATTACTAGTATAAAACCATTCAAACGGGAAAACCAACGGTCTAATCTATATAAACAAAAACATGGAAATAAAGCCAAATTCGATAAAATACGCATTGGGGGCACCCACTTTCCGACCCATTGTCTCGGTAGTTCTTTATGGCTAGGGTTTATAGACGCTGTCTTAATGAATAGCTATTAGATAGTACTACAACGTGAGAGTAAAGAATTTCTGGGGTAAGCATTCCTAAAGGTCGAAAATTTCGTCCGAAACATGGAAATAAAGCCAAATTCGATAAAATACGCATTGGGGCACCCACATTCTGACCCATTGTCTCGGTAGTTCTTTATGGCTAGGGTTTATAGACGCTGCCTTAATGAATAGCTATTAGATAGTACTACAACGTGAGTGTAAAGAATATCTGGGGTAAGCATTCTTAAAGGCCGAAAATTTCGTTCGAAACATGGAAATAAAGCCAAATTCGATAACATACGCATTGGGGGCACCCACATTCTGACCCATTGTCTCGGTAGTTCTTTATGGCTAGGGTTTATAGACACTGCCTTAATGAATAGCTATTAGATAGTACTACAACGTGAGGGTAAAGAATTTCTGGGGTAAGCATTCCTAAAGGTCGAAAATTTCGTCCGAAACATGGAAATAAAGCCAAATTCGATAAAATACGCATTGGAGGCACCCACTTTCCGACCCATTGTCTCGGTAGTTCTTTATGGCTAGGGTTTATAGACGCTGTCTTAATGAATAGCTATTAGATAGTACTACAACGTGAGAGTAAAGAATTTCTGGGGTAAGCATTCCTAAAGGTCGAAAATTTCGTCCGAAACATGGAAATAAATCCAAATTCGATAAAAGAGGGACGAAAGATACCAAAGGGACAGTCAAACTCATAAATCTAAAACAAACTGACAACGCCATGGCTAAAAATAAAAAAGACAAACAGAAAAACAATAGTACACACGACACAACATAGAAAACTAAAGAATAAACAACACGAACCCAACCAAAAACTAGGGGTGATCTCAGGTGCTCCGGAAGGGTAAGCAGATCCTACTCCACATGTGGCACCCGTCGTGTTGCTTAAGTGATTACAAATCCGGTAAATAGTCTAATTCGGTAGGTCATATTCATGAAAGGGAAGGGGATAATATACGCATTGGGGGCACCCACATTCTGACCCATTGTCTCGGTAGTTCTTTATGACTAGGGTTTATAGACGCTGCCTTAATGAATAGCTATTAGATAGTACTACAACGTGAGGGTAAAGAATTTCTGGGGTAAGCATTCCTAAAGGTCGAAAATTTCGTCCGAAACATGGAAATAAAGCCAAATTCGATAAAATACGCATTGGAGGCACCCACTTTCCGACCCATTGTCTCGGAAGTTCTTAATGGCTAGAGTTTATAGACTCTGCCTTAATGAATAGCTATTAGATAGTACTACAACATGATGGTAAAGAATTTCTGGGGTAAGCATTCTTAAAGGCCGAAAATTTCCTCCGTAACACGGGAAAATGGTCAAATTTGATATATACGCATTGGGGTCACCCACTTGTTCAAAACCATTAACCCGGCTGTTCTGTATGGCTAGGAATTATAGACTCTGCTCTAATAAATAACTATTGGATAGAACTACAACGAGAGGGCAAAGAATTTCTGGGGTAAGCATTCACAAAGGTCGAAAATTTCGTCCAAATAGATAAAGGCAGATGTGGTGTGAGTGCCAATGAGACAACTCTCCATCCAAATAACAATTTAAAAAAGTAAACCATTATAGGTTAAAGTACGGCCTTCAACACGGAGCCTTGGCTCACACCGAACAACAAGCTATAAAGGGCCCCAAAATTACTAGTATAAAACCATTCAAACGGGAAAACCAACGGTCTAATCTATATAAACAAAAACATGGAAATAAAGCCAAATTCGATAAAATACGCATTGGGGGCACCCACTTTCCGACCCATTGTCCCGGTAGTTCTTTATGGCTAGGGTTTATAGACGCTGTCTTAATGAATAGTTATTAGATAGTACTACAACGTGAGTGTAAAGAATATCTGGGGTAGGCATTCTTAAAGGCCGAAAATTTCGTCCGAAACATGGAAATAAAGCCAAATTCGATAACATACGCATTGGGGGCACCCACATTCTGACCCATTGTCTCGGTAGTTCTTTATGGCTAGGGTTTATAGACACTACCTTAATGAATAGCTATTAGATAGTACTACAACGTGAGGGTAAAGAATTTCTGGGGTAAGCATTCCTAAAGGTCGAAAATTTCGTCCGAAACATGGAAATAAAGCCAAATTCGATAAAATACGCATTGGAGGCACCCACTTTCCGACCCATTGTCTCGGAAGTTCTTTATGGCTAGAGTTTATAGACTCTGCCTTAATGAATAGCTATTAGATAGTACTACAACATGATGGTAAAGAATTTCTGGGGTAAGCATTCTTAAAGGCCGAAAATTTCCTCCGTAACACGGAAAAATGGTCAAATTTGATAAATACGCATTGGGGTCACCCACTTCTTCAAAACCATTAACCCGGCTGTTCTGTATGGCTAGAAATTATAGACTCTGCTCTAATAAATAACTATTGGATAGAACTACAACGAGAGGGCAAAGAATTTCTGGGGTAAGCATTCACAAAGGTCGAAAATTTCGTCCAAAACATGGAAATAAAGCCAAATTCGATAAAATACGCATTGGGGGCACCCACTTTCCGACCCATTGTCTCGGTAGTTCTTTATGGCTAGGGTTTATAGACGCTGTCTTAATGAATAGCTATTAGATAGTACTACAACGTGAGAGTAAAGAATTTCTGGGGTAAGCACTCCTAAAGGTCGAAAATTTCGTCCGAAACATGGAAATAAAGCCAAATTCGATAAAATACGCATTGGAGGCACCCACTTTCCGACCCATTGTCTCGGAAGTTCTTTATGGCTAGGGTTTATAGACGCTGCCTTAATGAATAGCTATTAGATAGCACTACAACGTGAGGGTAAAGAATTTCTGGGGTAAGCACTCCTAAAGGTCGAAAATTTCGTCCGAAACATTGGAAATAAAGCCAAATTCGATAAAATACGCATTGGAGGCACCCACTTTCCGACCCATTGTCTCGGAAGTTCTTTATGGCTAGAGTTTATAGACGCTGCCTTACTGAATAGCTATTAGATAGTACTACAACAAGATGGTAAAGAATTTCAGGGGTAAGCATTCCTAAAGGTCGAAAATTTCGTCCGAAATTTGGAAATAAAGCCAAATTCGATAAAATACGCATTGGGGGCACCCATTTTCCGACCCATTTTCTCGGAAGTTCTTGATGGCTAGGGTTTATAGACGCTGCATTATGAATAGCTAAGAGATAGTACTACAACGTTAGGGTAAAGAATTTCTGGGGTAAGCATTCTTAAAGGCCGAAAATTTCGTCCGTAACACGGAAAAATGTTCAAATTTGATAAATACGCATTGGGGTCATTCACTTGTTCAAACCCATGGCCTCGACTGTTCTGTATGGCTAGGAATTATAGACTCTGCTCTTAAAAATAGCTATTGGATAGTGCTACAACGAGATGGCAAAGAATTGCTGGGGTAAGCATTCCTAAAGGTCGAAAATTTCGTCCGAAACATGGAAATCAAGCCAAATTCGATAAAATACGCATTGGGGGCACCCACTTTCCGACCCATTGTCTCGGTAGTTCTTTATGGCTAGGGTTTATAGACGCTGCCTTAATGAATAGCTATGAGATAGTACTACAACGTGAGGGTAAAGAATTTCTGGGGTAAACATTCCTAAAGGTCGAAAATTTCGTCCGAAACTTGGAAATAAAGCCAAATTCGATAAAGTACGCATTGGGGGCACCCATTTTCCGACCCATTGTCTCGGTAGTTTGCTATGGCTAGGGTTTGTATATGCTGCCTTAATGAATAGCTATTAGATAGTACTACAACGTGAGGGTAAAGAATTTCTGGGGTAAGCATTCTTAAAGGCCGAAAATTTCCTCCGTAACACGGAAAAATGGTCAAATTTGATAAATACGCATTTGGTTCACCCACTTGTTCAAACCCATTGCCTCGGCTGTTCTGTATGGCTAGGAATTTTAGACTCTGCTCTGATAAATAGCTATTGGATAGTACTACAACGTGAGCTTCAAAAATTTCTGGGGTAAGCATTCCTAAAGGTCGAAAATTTCGTCCGAAACATGGAAATAAAGCCAAATTCGATAAAATACGCATTGGGGGCACCCACTTTCCGACCCATTGTCTCAGTAGTTCTTGACGGCTAGGGATTATAAACGGAGTTCTAACGTATAGCTATTGGATAGCATTACAACGTGAGTGTAAAGAATTTCTGGGGTAAGCATTCTTAAAGACCGGACTTTTCGTCCGTTAGACAAAAAAAAAAAGTCAAATTTGATAAAATACGCATTGGGGTCACCCACTTTCCAACCCTTTGCCTCGGCAGTTCTGTATGGCTAGGGATTATAGACTCTGCTTTAATAAATAGCTATTGGATAGTACTACAGCGGGAGGGTAAAGAATTTCTGGGGTAGGCATTCTTAAAGGCCAAAAATCTTGTCCGAAACATGGAAATAAAGCCAAATTCGATAAAATACGCATTGGGGTCAACTACAACGGGATAGAACGCCATAAGTTATATTAATTTATGATTTCTTTGCTTGCCATAAATTGATTACAAAAAATAAACCCACCATCTTTTTATATTCAAACGCAGGCCGCTTGCACGAAAAATGCTTAATACACTTTTTCAGTTTTGTTTAACAAGACATTTGCTATAATGCAGATAATATCACTTATAGTTAAAAAGTGAAAAAGTTATCTGCATTTAGATATAATCAATTTTTTTTATGTAAAACATTTCTAAGGTGCGAACATTCGAATCTTTGAAATATAGTATGTGTTTTGTGAAGATCTACCACATAGTATGTGACATTAAAGTAGACATATTTTACGCACGATGTTTCCTTTGTTTCTTTAATAAACTTTTTATAGTGGGAATAATAGCCATATTTTGTTAATATAGATTAGACCGTTGGTTTTCCCGTTTGAATGGTTTTACACTAGTAATTTTGGGGCCCTTTATAGCTTGTTGTTCGGTGTGAGCTAAGGCTCCGTGTTGAAGGCCGTACTTTAACCTATAATGGTTTACTTTTTAAATTGTTATTTGTATGGAGAGTTGTCTCATTGGCACTCACACCACATCTTCCTATATCTATATATATGACCTTCAGTATAAATAGGTCTTGGGTATTTAAAGAAGGAAGAATTTATAAAAATACAAATAAATCTGAACATTACTCTCAAGAGTTTCAACTTCATATGTGAATCAATAAATAAACGATTGATTTAAAAGAAGAAATTATTTATTAAAGAAGAAACAACATCATACCGTTTGAGCATTCGATACTGTTCAATATTTCATTGACAGTAAATGAATAAGACCGATCGTCCCATATTTCTACTTTAGTGTCATTTTATTTTGTTGGAGAGGTGTTTAGAGCTCCAGAGAGACAGGGTTATAACTGTGACGGAGCTTGAAGAGAGCGTATATATACACCTCGCCAAAAGTTAAGCAACACCTAAATATTTTTGCTTCTATTTTTTGTTTTAAAATTAGATTTGATACTGCTTCGATTCCATATATTTCGTTAATCTATTGTTAATCGACAGGTAAGAATTCAGGTACAAATTCTATTCATAGGTACCTTAAAAACAGGTTTTATAAAGCTACATACAAGTTTTATCCTTGCAAGTTTCGTGCAATGAAATGTAACTGTTAATCGCAGACTAAATTGTGTCACTTTACGTGCCCGTAGACCAGTCAAAAGACCATTGCTGACTCGTAGGCATTGTCAAGCTCGACATCAGTGGTCACTTGGTCATCGCAATAGGACTTTAAGACAGTGGCGTCAAGTCCATTGGTCTGACGAGAGAAGATTCCTCCAACATCATATTGATGAGCGCATGCGCGTATGGCGTCCTCGGAATACAGCATACAGGAAAAGATTACATTCTTGGAACAACAGCGTTTGGTGGTAGGGGTTTGACAGTTTGGCGATGCTTTTCATTTGACTGCAAAATGGACCTTTATGTTCTGGATATGACTATGACGTGTCAAAAATAAAACGATAACATACCTGGGATATCGTTGTGCCACATTTTGACTGACTTTCACAATCTTGCAACTAGACCAATATTCATTGACGATGATGCTAAGCCACACAGAGCACGCATTATTTCAGATTATTTACGCAAAGAGGTAACTGACACTATTCCTTGGCCACCAATGTCACCGGATATGAATCCCATTGAGCATGTCTGGGATGATATTGGTCGAAAAATCAACAACAGGATTCCTGCTAGTAAGAATTAACAGGAATTAAGAGCAGCCTTGGTTGAAGAATGGCAAAGAATTCCTGTTAGAACATTACGACGATTAGTTCAAAGCATAAGACGACGTGTAAATGAACTTTTCCGGATGCGTGGAGGATAGACTCGCTAGTGACCTAAATTGCACTTTACTGTATTCACAAATTGTCACTCTCGAGTCTTAAAAAGAATTTTGTGTATAGTGCAAAGCCATTTTTTCAAAAACGTCAGTATAAGTTGAAATTTTATCTTTATCTTTATTTTGCCATTTTACAACCATTTGCCCAAAATGAAATAGTAAAAAATTCAATCATGAAAACATTTCAAACTTTCACTTTTCAATTAACATTGTATATGTTATCTTATAAAAACACAAATTTAGTTCATTTTATCGATATTTCGATTAGTTATGAATTCAGTAAAAAACGATTCTAGAAAATTATCAGGTGTTGCTTAACTTTTGGCGAGGTGAATATATAGAAGGTAACAAAAATCCGTAGACAGCAACGGGCGCCGAGAAATCTAGGTGAGGCAATCGCTCACACGGCGACAACTGTATATGCAAAATGAGAGACATGCAGGAGCTCTACAAAGAGGACCCAATGGTTATAAAAACTTAATCAGAGTGGACGATGATATGTTATGGGAGTTTTCACTGCTCTTTTCTTGAAAATGACACCACGGCATTCGTACTTATGTTAGAAAACAATAAACATAAATGTTACCATCCCCTTTTCCTTTCTTTCTTACAAATTAAGCTGGCTGTTTGTGTCATATGTGCATATGTATGTAATCAGTATAATATTTTCCATAGATTTGATATCCGTAGTTGAAAGGTTAAAGATATTCATTTCTTTTTTGGTGTATCGTATCCATTGCAACAACCTGCATGTATTTTCTAAACCATATTGCAAAAAGAGGGGAACAGATGTCACATATTTCCCCACAATTTGGCCAAAAGTAGAATTTTAATCCCTCGGAGTGATACTTTTCTGAAACTAGTTAAAGTTTTTCGTCTCATTTTTAGTGAAGTCGAAGGGGACTTTAGGTTTTCACTCCGTCCGTCTCTGTCTGACTGACTGTATGTCTGTCTGTCGGTCGGTCGGTCGGTCGGTCCGGCAAATCAGTTTTCCCCAATTTTTCTTATACATGTTTGAATATATTGATTTGATATTTAGTGTATTGTTTTATCATGACAAGTTACAGATCAAGTTTGATTTTTGTTCCTGATTGATGATTTTGTGCAGAGTGATGGTCCTTAGATTTAGAAACTTCACTGAAATAATAAGTTTTCCCCTTTTTTTGTTATTCTTGAAGATATTAATTTGATAATTGGTAAATAGTTTTATCATGACAAGTTACAATTCAGGTTTGAATTTTGTTCCAGTCTGATGCTTTTGTGCAGAGTAATGGTCCCTATTAACCTCATAAACGCATTCTACAAGAGATTTCGTTGCAGGGTTGGATACAGTGATATATACTTCCAAGTAAAATCAGGAGTAAGACAAGGGTGTATCATGTCATCGACATTCTTCATTATAGTCATAGACTGGATAATGAGACAAACAACTGCTAATACACCGAGAGGTATAAGATGGGGCACCTTCACCACTTTGGAAGACCTAGATTTTGCTGACGACTTAGCAATAATGTCTCACACACACCAACATATCCAAGATAAGACCTCAGAGCTACAAAAATATTCAGGGCAGATGGGCTTAAAATTAACATAAAGAAAACTGAAGTTATGACACTAAATGTAAACAACCCAGGGTCAGTATTACCGGATGGAAAAACATTACCACATGTTGATACCTTTACATACCTTGGCAGCACTGTTACTACCAATGGCGGCGCCGAATCTGACATCAAAAGACGACTATCAAAGGCAAGGTCAGCTCTTTACAACCTGCAGGCTGTATGGAGATCTGGTCAATATACCATCCGGACCAAACTTAAACTTTACAGCAGCTGTGTCTTGCCTGTACGTTTGTATGGTTCAGAATGTTGGAGGATGACAGAACATGACCAAAATAAGCTGTCTGTATTCCATACCAAAAGTCTGAGAAGGATTCTGCGAATCTGTTAGCCACAAAAAATTTCAAACGAGAACCTTTACATCAGATTCCAACAACAAGATATAGCCACAACTATAATGGGAAGACGCTGGAGGTGGATTGGGCATGTCCTACGGAAAAATCAGGAGGATATCACAAAGACAGCACTCCACTGGACCCCAGAAGGTAAAAGAAAGAGAGAAAGACCCAAAATGACATGGAGAAGAACCGTAGAGGCAGAGGCTAGTAAATACCAACAGACATAAGGCACACTACAGAAAACTACCAACGACCGACAAAAGTGGAAAACCTTCGTTACTGCCCTACACGCCAATGGCGTACAAGGGCAGCAAGTAAGTAAGTAACGGTCCTTAGACTTAAAAATATCACTGAAATAATCAGTTTTCCCATTATTTTTTTTGTCATGCTTGAAGATATTGACTCGGTATTTGTAATAAAGTTAGCACCATGACTAGTTATAGATCAAGTTAGAATTTTGTTCCAATACAATGAATTTTTAACTGGTAGGGGACTATGTATATTGCCATGCCATACTGATGAAAAAATGCTTGTTTTTGTAAAATTGCGTCAAAAATTTCGTGTGAAAAAGAAGTGTTTGTAAACATTTGGCCGTACGGTGACTTATAGTTGTAAATTTCTGTATCATTTGGTGTCTTGTGGAAAGTTGTCTAATTGGCATTTATACCACATCTTCCTGATACTACAAAAATTTCTGGACCTACGGAAAATACGGACAGTCAAACAGAAAATAGCCCATCCAACGGGTAACAAATAATCTTGATGTTCTTATATACCCACTTTGAAGGCTAAATTAGTCATCAGCTGTCTAAAAATGAATAATTTTATTGCACAATTAATTTCATACTTGAAGAATCTTCAGGGGCCAAAATACAGATCTACTTCCCTTCCGGAGCACCTGAGATCATCCCAGCTTCGTGTTGCTAAGTGTTTAGTTTTCTATGTTCTGTTAGTGGAGAACTGTTTGTGTTTTTGTCGGTTTTCGTTTTTTTTTGCCATGGCTGTGTCGGTTTGTTTTCGACCTTTGGGTTTGATTGTTCCTTTGGTATCTTTTGCTTCTCTTATAAAATTTTAACCCTCCTTTCAAAAGTACTGACAAGTTGTACATTGAGGAATTTTTGCGGGGTTAATATTTTGTACAGTTAAAAAAAACCAGTGACAATGTACAGGTTGGCGTTGATCGGGAAATGATAGGATATAAGTCGAGCAAAGTTCGAGATGATCGAGTACAAATCGGTTAAATATTTGTATTTCGACCAAACTCGACCTCTACTCGATCCTTTACCGTTCAATTTGACCGCTACTTGACGAATTAACGATCACTTTTCGGAGTAACCGGCTTCTCGATCCTTACTTGAATTTTCTCGACATGTCAAAAATTATCGGGTAGAAAGTCATATCGATGACGAGCAAGGTAGACAACCCCGAACATTTTTGTTGATTGCGTCAAACCAGTCTACGAAATCACTTAATCTGTCTTGATCGGGCTTGGTCGAGTTTACTTGAGCGGCAGTGCGAACCTAGCTTTAGGAATATTTAAGCAAAAGATCAATTATATATAATTATAGTGTTATCTAATAACTTGTTGTTGTCCATTCGTTTTATGTGTTTTTATCATTTGATTTTGCCATTTGATTAGGGACTTTCAGTTTTAAATTTTCCTCGGAGTTCAGTATTTTTGTGATTTTACTTTTCACGATATTCATTTTGGCAGTCATACTGTGAAATGGCCTTCCATACTCTCGGCATCCTGTAAATGGGACAATGGGTCGGAAAGTGGGTGCCCCAAATGCGTATTTTATCGAATTTGGCTTTATTTCTATGTTTCGGACGAAATTTTCGACCTTTAGGAATGCTTACCCCAGAAATTCTTTACCCTTACGTTGTAGTACTATCTCATAGCTATATATTAAGGCAGCGTCTATAAACCCTAGCAATAAAGAACTACCGAGACAATGGGTCGGAAAGTGGATGCCCCCAATGCGTATTTTATCGAATTTGGCTTTATTTCCGTGTTACGGACGAAATTTTAGGCCTTTAAGAATGCTTACCCCAGATATTCTTCACACTCACGTTGTAGTACTATTTAATAGCTATTCATTAAGGCAGCGTCTATAAACCCTAGCCATAAAGAACTACCGAGACAATGGGTCGGAAAGTGGGTGCCCTCAATGCGTATTTTATCGAATTTGGCTTTATTTCCATGTTTCGGACGAAATTTTCGGCCTTTAAGAATGCTTAACCCAGAAATTCTTCACCCTCATGTTGTAGTACTATCTAATAGCTATTCATTAAGGCAGTGTCTATAAACCCTAGCCATAAAGAACTTCCGAGACAATGGGTCGGAAAGTGGGTGCCCCCAATGCGTATTTTATCGAATTTGGCTTTATTTCCGTGTTACGGACGAAATTTTAGGCCTTTAAGAATGCTTACCCCAGATATTCTTTACACTCACGTTGTAGTACTATCTAATAGCTATTTATTAGAGCAGTCTATAATTCCTAACCATACAGAACAGCCGAGGCAATGGTTTTGAACAAGTGGGTGACCCCAATGCGTATTTATCAAATTTGACCATTTTTCCGTGTTACGGACGAAATTTTAGGCCTTTAAGAATGCTTACCCCAGAAATTCTTTACCATCATGTTGTACTACTATCTAATAGCTATTCATTAAGGCAGCGTCTATAAACCCTAGCCATAAAGAACTTCCGAGACAATGGGTCAGAATGTGGGTGCCCCCAATGCGTATTTTATCGAATTTGGCTTTATTTCCATGTTTCGGACGAAATTTTTGACCTTTAGGAATGCTTACCCCAGAAATTCTTTGCCGTCTCGTTGTAGTTCTATCCAATAGCTATTTATTAGAGCAGAGTCTATAATTCCTAGCCATACAGAACAGCCGAGGCAATGGTTTTGAACAAGTGGGTGACCCCAATGCGTATTTATCAAATTTGACCATTTTTCCGTGTTACGGACGAAATTTTCGGCCTTTAAGAATGCTTACCCCAGAAATTTTTTACCATCATGTTGTAGTACTATCTAATAGCTATTCATTTAGGCAGCGTCTATAAACCCTAGCCATAACAAACTACCAAGACAATGGGTCGGAAAATGGGTGCCCTCAATGCGTATTTTATCGAATTTGGCTTTATTTCCATGTTTCGGACGAAATTTTCGGCCTTTAAGAATGCTTACCCCAGAAATTCTTTACCATCATGTTGTAGTACTATCTAATAGCTATTCATTAAGGCAGCGTCTATAAACCCTAGCCATAAAGAACTTCCGAGACAATGGGTCGGAAAGTGGGTGCCCCCAATGCGTATTTATCGAATTTGGCTTGATTTCCATGTTTTGGACGAATTTTTCGACCTTTATGAATGCTTACCCCAGAAATTCTTTGCCGTCTCGTTGTAGTTCTATCCAATAGCTATTTATTAGAGCAGTCTATAATTCCTAGCCATACTGAACAGCCACAAAGGCAATGGGTTGGAAACGTGAGTTATGAAGTTGTATTGTCGACATACCATGAACAAATTTATTTTACATCAAAATTTTATATTTTTAGTCGTTGCTATGAGTTTTAAAAATCGCAAATGTGGGTTAAACATGCGTTTATACGAATCACTTCCTGGACTTAATAGATAATACTTTATTTGAATCATCGTCATGATTTTTTTTATTGTAAATGTTAATTACAAAATCGTAAATATGAGTTAGAAATCTACAAACTATAGTTAGAATTTTGTTAATGGGATATAAAATTCTTTGATTTTCTATATAAATCTTGTTTTCGAACAAATAATGTCAATAACTATGATTTTAAAGAAAAACAAAATTGTCGCTCAAGTAGTTTTCCAAACGCAATTGCAGGATGACGAATTGCAGGATAGCTTTTCATAAAGAGAATTGCAGGATGAGAATTGCTGGATAGCTTGACACTAGTCTTCTTGCCGACTTGTTTCTTTATTATTGTGAGGCTGATTTCATACGTAACTTCTTAGGAAGAAAGATAAGAAGTTAACAATATCCTTTCATTTTACATTCCGCTATAAAGATGATGTTCTCTCACTAAATAATTAAAAATTTGGTGGCTATGTTGAACGCATCTATCCCATCGCACTAGAGATAAAGGATACAACAGATACAGTTAAGTCGGCCTCATATCTTGACTTACATCTAGAAATTGACAATGTGGGTGGGTTGAAAACAAAACTTTACGACAAAAGAGATAATTTCAGCTTTCCAATTGTGAACTTTCCATTTCTAAGTAGCAACATTCCAGCAGCACCTGCATACGTGGTAAATATCCCCTAAATATCGACTTTTGTGAGACAAAATTGACTTTTGTGAGACAAAATAAACATTTGTGAGACAAAATTGACTTTTGTGAGACAAAATTGACAAAATTGAATTTTGTCTCACAAATTTGAGTTTTGTCTCACAAAAGACAATTTTGTCTCGCAAAAGTCAATTTTGTCTCACAAAAGTCAATTCACAAAATTCAATTTTGTCAATTTTGTCTTAGTCAATTTTGTCTCACAAACTGAGTCAATTTTGTCTCACACAATTGACTTTTGTGTTTTAATTTCCATATCAGGTAACAAAAGTCAATTTTGTATGCAAATAAGTTTATATTTGCATACCTTTTTGACAAAATTGACTTTTGTCATGACAAAAATGAATTTTGTCTACAAAAATGAATTTTGTCATGACAAAAATGGATTTAGTCTACAAAAATGAATTTTGTCATTACAAAATTAAAGTTCTCATAACACAAGTCTGTATCACATAGTTTTGTAAGACAAAAATGATTTTGTTATGGCAGAATTGAATTTTGTACAAAACCACAAGAGTCCCATTCGGCGCCCCGTAATATGTTCCAAGTGTAACCAGTTTTGGAATATTTTTGGACTGTACAGAAAATATGGTTCCGGAAGCTTGTAAAAAATAGATTGCCACTGGCAATACTGTAATCGTATAAGCGCAGTTTATACAGGACAGAACATCGGAATGAGGAAAAAGTTAACAAAGGCCTGTCATTTTGGGATGTCAATACTTAATGCGCACCCGTTGGGTTGAAATAAGAGTAGATCATTCAGACCCCGTTACATATTTTTTCTTTCAATTCCGTATTTCAAAAATTATTTCTTGAAATTTACAATCACAGGATTCATTAAATAAAACCCAGTGGTCAACAATAAAAGAATAATCGGAGTTTTGATAAAGGTAAACACTGAAAAGTGCTCCGAACGCAAAAATAAAAATAAAAAAGAGATATGTTTGTTTGCCTATATTTCTTCAAATGCAGAAACAAACTGAAAATACTTACATTTAAATATCATTTTGGTTCATGTCAATTCACACTTGGGTGAACAGAGATTGGTTGAGTTGGACATCATGTACAATTGAGATTTCACAACTATATTCCACTATGAGTTGCTTATTCAAAAACAAATGTTGTCACCAATGCTTTGTAAAATAGAACACAATCGTAAACGCTTATTATATATTTTGGTCCCTCGACAAAATGCCCGGCAAGCACACTGTTTTACCCGTGTCCATTTCGCTACCCGTCCCTCACTTAATCGGTATATAGGATGTAGGGTTTATACAACTTATTTAGAAGTGCTATATATTTTTTATGTCAACTTTAATATAAATATATATATATACCAATAGTGCGCATATTCAGTCAAGACTTATTTTAAATGGCAGTTTGCTAAATTTGGTATTTTGAAAATATATAAAGGCACGCAGAGCACATAGTCCGACTCCTTCGACAGTGTGCAATTTCAAGGTGGAACTTTTATAATGCACCAAGTGTTTTACTTATACTGGATGCATGTATGTTGTCAGATTTTTTTTTATTGTATCATTTTTCACGAATGACAGAATGTTGAACTTTCATTTAAAACAGTTTGCAAGGTTTGTCTGCAACTATATGCACACTACCCAAACGTTTACATCATACAGAGAATATACTATATTAAAATCATGTATTAATTTATCTTTAACTTATACAACTGACGGAATGCTTTTATTAGTAACCTTCTTTGATGGCTGCATTAGAAATGTGTCTTTTAGACACAACAATTTCATTTTGTATTGTATCGTACTGAACATGCCTGAAATATTTGCCACCGAACATTTTGCTACCTCAAATCCATCAATTCAAATTGTACTTGAAAATCACTGTTCACTCAAAAAAATTTGAAGCTGAATGTGCATCCTGTTGGAAATAAAACTAAATCAGTAGTATTAATAGGAAATTTACGAAACCAGACAGGGGAAATGAAATCAAAATAACAAACACCATTGAGATCCCTTTACATATTTTTTCAATACCTCTCAGAAAAAACCCGTTACTCTATATTAATTGATGTCATCTTATCTTTTTTTCTGCCAAATTCTATGCATATCGGTAACTTTGAAGCAATTTATCTTAAAAAAAAACAAAAACAAGGATGTGACATGTGTCTCTATACATGCATGGGCTCACAATAAAATCCTGGAAATTGTTAGTTTTTAGTCTTTCTCCATATATAAGAGATCGTAATGAATAAGTGACGAGGTTCTGAATATTTATTTCGTTACTTTGCCATTTTGAGGAATTTTCTGCGACTGTTATACAAGTGAGAGGTTTGGCTAGCCATAAAACCAGGTCCAATCCAGCCTTTTCTACATAAGAAAATGCCTGTACCAATTCGGAATATAACAGTTGTTATCCATTTGTTTGATTTTGCAGTTAGATTTAGGACTTTCCGTTTTTAGATTTACTCCAAGTCGTTCTTTTTATTATTTTACTTTTTATTAGCACTTTCTTGAAACTTTTGATTAACTCATTTATTAAATAATTGTTTTCCTGCAAAATTTTAATAATTTTAATATACATTTTTGTCTCCTTTTTAACCCCCCTTTTCTCCTTTCTCTGGTACCTTCTCTCCTTCTCTCCTTCCTCCCGCCCCTCTCTCCCATGCTCCCAATACCCTGTCCAGGCCCTCATAGATATAATCTACTACATACATCTCCAAAATTGTCTATCACACCAAAGACATGTGATAACAGTATAATTTGACTATGATCACAACCATTTACATTCTATAAAATTAAAACTTCCATGAATATTTGGAATTGAAACATTTCAATGATATTTCCCGTTGTACTAGTCTACCGTATACATCATTCACCGTAATATGCCTTATTACTCCATGCTCCTCAGCCATGCTCACTGCCTTATTCTACTTCTACCATATTTTGTATTAACATAAATCTAGTGGCGGTTCCAGGAGATGGGGAAAAGGGTGGTCGAGGAATGGAGCTCCTTTTATACAACCAATGTATTTGAATGGGAACAATCAATAATTTGAAACACCCGGGGGTCCCCTCCCCTTTTCTTGGAACCCCTTTTCAAATATGGCTGGATCCACCCCTGTGCGTATTGTGATCGTCAAGATTACCCGCTTCAGTTCCCGGCCAATTTTCTTGTAAATACAATAGTAAATTCATAATTTTCATACAAAATCATAATTTGCCGCCGGCATGAATATTCACAGATATTTTATCTTTTTTGTATAATACGACTGGCTGCAAATCATTATTTTGGCCTGATAACAGAAGACCTGCCGGTTACAGCAACTATAGTAATTTCACTTTTGAATTCTTCTTTTCTTTTATCAAAGAGCTGACTGGGTGTTTGCATATATATGTCCAGCCTTAAACCCTTGTTAAAGAGGGTCGTTTGTTAGGCTGCGTATGATGTTTGAATCATGAATCAGTCGCGTGCATTTGGAAGAGAGGCCCGGGGATGGGGGTGGGGGTAAATCCGATGCTGAATGAACTATTTCTAGTTCGTAGTTCTATTACGCTAGCATGGCCAACACAACACAATTGTACTCCATGTTCACCGTGTATCATCGTACAGCGGATATAGGTACTAACCAAGCGGGCGTGAGCGATTTTGATCTTACACGGTAACGAAAATCTTTGTTTTGTTCACATAATTTCTATGTGTACTTCAATCTAAACATAATTGTTGTTTTAAGAAATGATTTGGTCGTAGGTTGGTGATTAGAGATGTCTCATACTTTTCCCAAAACAACAGGGATTACTAAAACATTGCAAAAGCGTGTGCAAATACTTGTCAAAGAAGGTGGCCCTCGTCTCATCCGATATAATTCTATATTCATTGCAACTCTTTTTCTGATAAAAGGTCAATGTGTGTGTGTAATAAGTATAGCTGTTTCAATAATTGGCATTAAAATCTTTCATGCATATGTTATTTTTCGATATTCTATCGCTAAAAAAGCGTTGTGTACGGTGTTTAGCTGACCACATAAATCCTTATGTACGGTGCATAGTTAAGTTGTTGTACATCGTACACAAAAACTTTATTTTCATACTCGTTTATTACCCAAAATGTTTCAAGGAATAAGTAATCACAGGTAGGTTTGTGATTGGTAACTATTACTTTTGCCCTGTATTAGGTTTCTTTCAGATAAAACATGCAAATGTCTCAAGAACTGTGTCGAAATTGAAAGTTGCTGTTGACATTCACAACTATTTGCGCATGTACAAGTTAATTTTTCTTATTAGAATACCAAAGTTGTTTTATGATTAGGAAAAAATCGATGCGAAACTTATTTGGGAGCAGGAATTTCAAATGTTGAGAAATATACATTGAATATTGATAAAGCAAAACAAAGGTTTTCGCTACCATGGAAGGTCAAAATCGACCATGCCCGCTTGGTTAGTATCTATATCCGGTGTACTGATGATACACAGTGATCAAAAGCCTTCGAAAAATCAAGGAAAAAAGGTCCATTGCTCACCATTTTTAATTGCTAGTTCCTTTGAGCGCTATATTATTACACATTTTTGTTTAGGGGCCAGCTGAAAAACGCCTCCGGGTGCGGGATTTTCTCGCTGTGTTGAAGAACAATTGGTGACCTTAGGCTGGTTTCCGCTCTTTGTTCGGGTTGTTGTCTCTTTGATACATTCCCTATTTCCATTCTCAATCTTATTATTAGCCTGCGCTCACACGATCTTTCCTTTCGTAGTCCGTGTTGTTATTCAGATAAAATCCTGCAAGGCTTCCAGATGACGGATGCTATTATTTTACATACTGTGTTCCATGATGTTGAAGCGAATGAATACTAATGATGCAGGTCTATGTGTGAAACCTTTCTTTGTATCTCCTTTTGTAAACGGTGTTAAACATACTCATGATTTTCCACTGGTTGCCGCGTGATATTTGCTGTTGCCACGTTTGTTTAAAAAAAGAGTAGGGCCTGGTGTTATTTCTGTTGACTATTACTTGTGAACGGTCATACTGAAATAGAATTAAGATATGCCTCTTTATGCAGACTGTTAGCAAAAAGTGTCATCGCAAATGATTTTTTTTTCAAATAATTTTGTTCAACTGAATGAGGACTCTATCCTTATAATGCAATACTATCCGGAAACTCGTGAAAATAAAAGGATGTAAAATGACCATTTAGGTTGTTAACTATGGTGGTTTTGTTTCTGTTCAGTATTTCTTGTTATTGTAAAGTGGCTCTGTAATTGTCTCTGGCTTTTAATTTGAATGAAAATTCCAAAATCTACTGGGATTGATTGTAATATCAGTGTCAAACATGAAAATCTACTCATACGTCTACAACATGCACGAAAAAGGAGGTTTCATAAAATTATAAATCCATTTTATTTCTTACTGTGTCCTATTACCGATTGTGATTTTCTAACGGTGTATGGATTTGCATGACGTGTGATGCATGCATATCAGGAGACTCGTACCCCGTCTATGCACGGGTCTTACTCCTTTTGGAGTTCATGCAACTCCCTCACTTATTGTTTGATTACATTGATTTGTATCATTTTAATCGATTTATTAGGTTTGAATATTAGTAAACTCTACTGTTACCTATATTTCTCTTCTGTGGTAGTAACATTCAAACTGACGATGAAATCTCCCGTCTTTGTATTAAATACCAAAACTAAACAACTCATTCCAAGAACGACATGTTGTTGACTCGTCTGTGTATTCTCATAAATATCTTTTCTTTTTAATCTTTACTTTCTGTCATGATTTTTACTGTAACAGAGGCTACTAAAATATTTCAAACTTTAAAGTAATATTCCTAGTGCTCAAAAGAAAGATCGATGACATCTGTTCTACATTAGATGGTACTTTTTCTATCAGAATTGGTTATCACGTAGCTTTAGGTTTAGAAAAATCTCATTTGTGAAGGACCACACTGATTGAAACCAAAAAACTATTCAATTTAAATTCAGCTTATTTTTATCTACAAAATAAGTTTAAAAAAAAACATTAAAAAATTACCGAATTTAAAGTGCAACTCAAAACGGGAGTTCCTTATCAAATGGCATAACCAAAAGTTCAAACACACCAAACAAATAGAAAACAACTGTCATATTTTTCTGACTTGTTAAAGGTATGATTTCTTGTGCAAAAAGGTTGGATGACAGTCGCATATTATTCCATTACACCGACAACACTGTGCGAGCAAAACAAACAAACATAATGATAGGTAAAAATGTAAAAATAAGGGTGCAACAGTCGACATTGTTTTATAAACTTAATCAGTATAACACAAAGAACTATGTTAACAAAGAAAAAGAAAATTACATAAAAACACCCTATAGACAAATATTTGTAGACTTTATATGTTAATATACAATACATAGATGGTATTCCAACTGGAACTAAATGTGCTACTCTACTGAAAAACTTTTATGTCGTTTGTTTTTTCGTTGCACTTTAGTGTTTCTGTTGTTTCGACCTATAGCTTATGTGTTTCCCTCAGTTTAAGTTTGTTGCCTGGATTTGTTTTCTCTCAATCGATTTATGACTTCCAAACAGCGGTATACTACTGTTGCCTTTTTATGAAACAGAAATCATGATAACGATATAAAAATCAAAGAAAAAACACATGGTTCTTCACTTTCAAATTCAGAAGAAGATATATACTGCCGTTAAATGAATGAAAAATAACACTTTAACATTTTCTGCATTCGAAGCGCTTTTCCTGTATAACCATCATCAGCAACGTTCAAAGCAAAAACAAATAGCAAAAATATTGAACTGAAAGGAAATTTCAAAATAGAAAGTCGCGCCTTTATCAAAGGGTGAAATCAAAAGATCAAACACATGGAGCAAATGGAAAACTATAGTCATATCACTGACTTGGTTAAGGCATTTTTTTTATGTAGAAAATGACAGATTAAACTCATAGAAAGCTCAGGAGCTTCATAACTGAAAGGTACATTGAACATATATAGCCAAATTCATGTTAGGTCAATTTTGCTTGAAGAAATTACCCTCATTTTAGCAAGTGCTGCTTGTATTTCTTATATTCTAGCCGTACTGTGACACCAGTGAACTAGGTCTGCTTCAAATCTGAATGTTTGTCTGAAGATTTCAGAGATTAACGACCTCAAAATAGGTTCCGTTTCCCTTTCCAAATCTCGGGATAGTTTTATAGTCAGCATCACGAATTGGTTTATCGATATAATATGTCTGTTTCTCAACTCACGAGAGACATGTTGATCTTTAAGATACCAACCAGTCCTCCGAAATGTAACGTTAAATGGATTCTCTATCTTTTCATTCGGACTAAGTATGATGGATTCGTGCATAGGATTCTACATACATAGAAAGAGACGCTTATCCAGTCGAGGCAACAGGTCGTATTGGATATTCCCTTATGTAGTTGTGTTCACTTAGTTTGTGTATTCAAAATGGATTTGAAAGATTGAAATATCGGTAAAATAACAAATATCCATGTAATTATTAATGTATTCGGTATTTGCCGAGTTAACTTGATTTGTATTTAAACAAACATGCGGTATTAAAATGAATACCGATGCTGTACCCGTAATATGTCAAAAGATGTAACAAAAGAAAATAAACAAAATGACAATAACACACAAATAACAACAGACCACTAGCAGTTAACTGACATGCCAGCTCCAGACCTCAATTAAACTGATTGAAAGATTATGTCTTCATCATATGAATATCAGGCACAATCCCTCCCGTTAGAGGTTTAGTATCATACTATCATAAAAAATATGAGAAGAACATAACCCGTGTCATGCCAATAACTTTTTTTTTTTTTAAATAAATGTGTTTAGTTCCGATGCAAAGACCCTATAAGTCAATCAATATGAAAGCCAAAATATGCAATCTTTAATGACCTGACAACAGTATCGTAACTATATCCCTTCTTAATAAGTTTGTTTAAAGGTTTTGTAAGCTTTTGAGGTGAAATACCTGAACGTATAAGATGTCTGCATGTTGAGTTATATTTACGAACTATTTCCTTATACCGGTGATAAAATTTAGTAAATGTTTTGACCAGTTTGTGATATCGAAAACCCTGGTGTAATAATGTGAGGAATACATACATTTCTCTCGCTAAAATCTAATACGTTGTTACATACACGAGTTGAGATATATAAACACCATAAGATGGTGACAAGGGTACGTCTAAAAATGGACAATTAACGACAGGAAATGAAAAATCATCTCTTTTATCATAAATTTTTGTGTTAAGCTTCCCGTTCAGTGGTCATTGTTAGTATTAGCTTTATTTAAAGTAAGTTCAACAGGATAACTTTCTTTAGTATACATACTGAAGACGTCATTATTGAGAGCCAATATATCATCCAAATATCTAAAGTATAGTTGTCAGTAAGAAGACTAGTCTGCTTCCTGTCTTGATCATTTGCTTGAAATTAATAGAGATGTAGGTATTTAAACTAGGTTGTATTGCAAGCCTTAATATTTATTTTTATTTCACATGGTTAACATTTTTTTCTCACTAATAAAACATACCCTATGCCCTATAATTGAGGTTACAATTTTGCAGTTGACACTACTCGCCCATGTTTCCACTGATGTCTTCGATGTTAATGAGAAAGTATTTTCATTACTTTGATCCTAATAATGAAAACCATTAATGTATATCATGTTGTCAAAATGCTTATTTAAAGTACACAGATTAAACAAAACTCTGAGAAACACCAACTTACACGAGAACGTGCATGAAAATGAGAAGACATAAGAAATTTCTTAGATAGACAAGGATCCGGCTCGTGTTCTTCTTCTGTTGTATTGTCCAACAGATTGTAAGTTTTTAGAAAATCATTACCGTTTCGCTCTAACAATTCTACGTTAATATATATAGATAGCAAACTCGTTCAATTGGATTTTTCTACGTCTGTTTGATTTCATATAATAGGTTAAAACAACATGTTAAAAACAATTCTACGAATGCAAAGATGGACATATCTAAGTGCAAAAATCAAAATAAGCTATGAATTTAATTTGGCACATAACAATTGTTTAACCTCTACCATGATTTGTAAGGCACATGACCAAATTTGTAGTGAAATTCAAAGAGAAACTAAAAACAATCATTGATAGACAAAGTCGAATACGTCCCAAATTGCGAGTTAAAGTTAAATCTTTATTTTTAAAACCATGCACCTATGCAACTGCACAAGTGGTAAATTCTAATAGATATATACGCTTATTAAAAGAGCGATAACAACAATGTTTGAAAACTGAATTATTTGAGTAATTTCCCTTTTTACAGTATGAAACATTGATAAGAATGAGATCATTTTCAGCCTAACTCAACCGACCCAAGAAGCTATATTGGCTGTTGCCATCACTGGTCGTACGTCGTCTGTCAATTTTTTTAATTGTTCTTTCAGAGCTGTTTCTCAAAACGAATTGAACCCTTTTTTGATTGCCAATATGACCGCCGTTTTTATTAGAAATGTAGAAACATGATCTTTTTAACACCAAATTAAATGGTAACCACCAGAAACCTATAGCTTTGTAAGCAATTCCTTCATTGAACCAACTATTATCAACATGCTATAAATTGGAATTTAAATAAACAGCAGTATACCCTGCTCAAAAGTCATAAATCGATTAAGAATTTAAGAGAGAGAAAAAAATGGATTACAAACTAAAACCGAAGGAAGCACATAACTATAAGAGGAAAACAATGAAACAACAGAAAAAACTGAACTGCAACAAAAATAAATGCCATACATAGAAACAGACTATTTGATAACAATTGCCATATTCCTGACTCGGAACAGTACATTTTAAGAAAAAATGGTGCGAAAAACCTTGTTTTATGGCTAGCAAAGCCTCTCTCTTATAAGATAATGTTTTAAAAAACATCGCTTATTATTTTGATAAACAGTTAGCATGTGTGTTTACTTGGTTTTGTTACTATGAATTTTGATTGAATTAAGCCATTTAAATTGATATTTCATAGGGCGTTTTTCTATGTTGTGATGTTACACTATTGTTGCAGGTTAGGGTGAATGTTGGCGCCTGTTAAAACGTTTAAACCCGCTTCTGAGTCATGAACCTGTTGTTCAGTGGATGTTGTTTGTTGAAGTGGTTCATAAGTGTTTCTCTTTTCTTTTATTATATAGATTAAACGATTGTTTTTCCCGCTTGCATGGTTTTATACAAGTAATTTTAGGGACCCTTTATAGCTTGCTGTTCGGTGTCAAATAAGTATCGAAGTTAAGGCCGTACTTTGACCTGTAATGGTTTACTTTTTTACAAATTGTGACTTGTAGGGAGAATTGTCTCATGGGCACTCATACCACAAGGTTTTTTTTTATCTAGAAAACTTCAATACAAATGACTCTATGTATATGACGATTATTTGTAAGTATAGCATAAATAAAACAAACAAAACTGCATTAAAATTTCATTTAATAGATCTACAAAATGTTTACACTGTGTGTCAATACGTTCGATTTCTAATTCGTTTCCCATTATAATTATATTCTAGTACACAATCTTAGGCGTATACTTAAAGTCATCTGTAACACATGTTAAAATCAGTGAAAGGTATAAACAAATTTAAAAGAGCTCAGATATATGTTTAAATTATACTCCACTTCCTTTATTTTCTCTTATAACGTACGTTAAACATATAAACATATGGTTATGTAAGTGACCTTAAGTAATAGTATTAATTTCAATTATGTCTTTAAGGGTACTGCAATGTTGCAGCATCCATCAACAAGTTTTGTTGAGCGAAATCCTGAATACACATAAGGGCTCGCTCTGCTCTTAATGGTAACTCCAGCTTTTTTGTCGTCCAATTTAATCTCGGGAGGTATGCTGTATGAATTGGGGGCTGGAATGTTCCCGTCTGGAAATGTAGAATTTCGAATTTGATTTTCAAGTATTTTAAAAGAAAAAGGAAAAAAAAATACAAACTAAACATCTACAAAAAATATAGACTAACAGACAAAATATACAATGCAAATAAGAAATAAATAACACTAATTGACTGATGTCAATTAAATCTATTAGAGTGCATACAAATATTTTGAACATGACAAAAGCAGAAAAAGAAGAAAAACAGGATCATTACCGAATAAGATGCAGAGAATGTGGCTTTGCTAGATTAAGAAAGACCAATGAGAGGTAATTAAATGCTCCGTAAATAACAAAAAAAACCGCTTCATCTATCGTGCTGTAGATCAAAAGACGTATAAAGACCGCATAATCTTCCATGCATAAGATAGTTTTTACATAAACTCATGTAACGAAGGAAGAAATGAGTACAACATGCAGGTTAAAATTAAGGAATGTTTTTATTAAATAGCATTTCACGTATATGTCTAAAGATATGAACGTAAAAGAATGCTTCAACGTTTATTCAACATTTCTGCAACGCCTGGAACTTTATAAGAATGTAGAGGTGTTTTCTACTTTTGTATTGGACATATATCTATCTATTTTTAATATCACATGATGGCTCAAAACACTAGTTCTCAGTATATAATATGGTCAATTTGTATATTTCAATTTCACCCCTACTCGTAAGATGGATAAAAAAACAATATGAAACCAAAGCTGATGTGCATTTTGTATTTTTCAAATGTACTTTTTAGTTTGAGGTTACATGCATGAAGTATTAGAGCTTAATAGGGATTTTTATTTCACATATACATGCATATACTTAGTTTGTTTTTTCGTGTTTGTGATGGAATTCAATATAACATGCAAGTAGTCTCATCTTGGCGATAATGGTATGCATTTCATTTAATTTATCGAATATTGAAGGTTCTTCCGTAATTACTCACTTTTACTGATGATGGGTGTTCTTCCTTTCATGGAAAACTTTGGAGAACATTTAAGTTGTTTCGGCGAATATGTTCCAGGGCCTGGGCTGTCCTTCATGCCTGGTAAAAAACATGGTTACAAAAAATAAACAAAGAATCAGGAATGCACAACATTGATAAGTCGAAAATAATAAAACTCAAATGACTAGGAACATATAACCTTTGACAGATCGCTTTTGACTTTTCAGAATGCGCATAACGACGTGTTTAGCTATTGCATGCCATTTCTGCGACCTCAAAACAGAATTTCGGAGGTGATAGTAATTTAATACAGTTTAGGTTTATGATACACTTGAAAGTTTAAATAAAAGCAGAGAAAACATATCTAATGAAACAGTTACTCAAGAGAAAATGAAAATGGTTACAAAGATTGGAAACAAGAATGGACTTTTCGCAAAAAGTAAGTGAATGAAAATGGTAAATAGAAGAACAACTATATAAGAAAAAAGAGTCTAGATAACAGTCTAGAGGGGATTTGCAGAAAAAAAAAGCATAGAAAAAAGTGCTTATTTAAAGGCAAAACAAATAAACTAAGAGCAGAAATAAATAGACACAAAAGAACAATTGAGAATAATAGGGTATTAAGACACAAAGAGTAGACGATAATATTATGGACTTCGTAGATAAAGAATACAGAAAAATGGCTTTAAAATCTGATGAATAAAGAAATAAATTATTCAATTCCAGACATTGAAATAAGATGAACAAAGTCACCAGGGTCAGAGGAGATATTAACATAGGATTTAAAGTTGATATTACACTATTCAAATGCACGTTCGGCATTGCAAAGATCATGTCAACCCATCTTGTAACCGACATGAACACTCACTGTTTGGCATGGTGAATCTTTTGCCCATTGAAAACTTTGATCCTCGCTCGATTCTTTTCTTTTCATATTCATATTTATTGGGAGCCGGTACATCGTCTACAAAAAGTAAAGAAATTGAAATAGAGTTCCAGAAAATATTTCCTAAGTAGAATCTTGTTTAAACAGATAGTCATTGATCAATATCATAATGGTCCCCGCCAGGCTGTCTCATAACATTGTCCATCTGTTTCACAAAGAACACATATGAGGTTGATTATGAACACAGAGATCCTGGAAATGTAAACAATGCATAATCTTGGAATCTATAATGAATGTCAAAACCATTTTAAAAATTATTTGTTTCTATTTTGGTCACAAAACTAAAGACAACACAAGAATGTTTATATTCATTGCAGAGTTTTGGAAACACAATATGACACATTGGACAGCTAACCCTTCGTAACTCCAAATCAAATCGTTGTCGAAGTCACTATTGGCCATACAGTTTCAAATAGTTTACATCATGATACTAAGATGTGTACTAAGCTGCAAGTTTATGTGACGACACATTGATGGTAAACTACAAATAGCAACAACTTTAAACTGATTTGTTACTTTAATGGACGGACGGAAGCAAAACCAAAAAAAAAAAAAAAAAATACAATTCTACTTTCGTAAGCAAGGCTAAAAAATATGAAGATGAATTTTTGTGATGAATAAGGTTGAAGACTAAAAAGCTGCAAGTTCCATAACTCATTTATAAAATAAAGGTTGTCTTGTTGAAATCGAAAGTTTTTCAAAAAATACTTTTTTTATTGTTTTACTGCGTGAGGTAGAATGATCAAAAGTTTAGATGCAAAAACATTTGATTTACAAAATCTATGTAAACATTCAGAACATTTTGCGTTGTTTTGAAATGTATAATATGAAAATTTACTTTAATATTAGCACGATGCATACAATAAAAATGTGATAACTGTGTTAGAAACACTCAAACTAAAACATATAAAAGCCAAGGATGTATAAGACTAAATATAAAGAGCGTTATGACGAAACAAAATTCACCTAAGGTAAACTTTGCCCGAGGAAGTTGGAACCTTAGTTTCTTCGTGAAAGTAGAGAAGTAGTCCTGAAAAATTCATTATTTCCGAATGCAATCTTAATACATGTATTTACAAGTATTGTATAAAACATCATGTTAACACAAAATAGTAATAATGCTGTAACTGTGTCCTAGGCATGCTTAATACATTTTAATCAAACAATACAGCTATAATATGACTACAAATATATCTACTACAACGTAAAACTCTTTAGTATAATATCATTTTGCTTTATTGGTAATCAGGATGCTATGTTAAAGTGGTTTCCTAATAGAACAACATTCCAGCAGCACCTGATTATGAAGTATACAATTCACAGTTGATATGATATTTTTAGTTTGGTTGCGTGTCTGATCGTTATCCATTGAAAATAATATGCCGCTTACAAGGGTCGGAACAGATACCCATTCCGAGCACCCGTTTTGACTGTTCGTTTTGGTAAGATTCTCGTTCACAAAATTTCTAGCATTTCGATGACTTGTTTTTGTTCCTCTTATTTCATTCATGATTTTTTTTAACGTACTTCGACTAGTTAATAGAAACATAAAACAGTCATAGAAAACATTAGAATATAAAAAGGTCAAACATGGTTTTTCGTTTTAAAACAATGGAATAGGCAAATAACTTAATGATTTTTATAACATTGATAAATAATCAAACACAAAAACACATTAGAACTTCCTATACCATTCAGATGACAACACTTTAATGATGTGAATGCTTAAGGGATCTGGATCCCTAAAATGTCACTGAAATATATATCTATCTCTGTCCATGTTAAGTTGTCAAAATTGAGTATTTGAGAAAATATCCATGCATTAATTCCAATTTAGATACAACAGTGTTTATGTCTGTCAAGAAAGTTATCCAAGTGAAATTTATAAAGAACCTCCATATTAATCATAGAATGTAGGTTAGCATCGATGGTAACTTGATACTGTTACGCCTCTATCCTTCAACTGTAAAAATATAAGTTGATAATCAAAACATATTAGAACATTATTAATTGAACTTCTTATTAATTTAAAACTATTGTTAATTATAAGATTTAAATAAAAGTATTTTTATTAATATAGAACTACTTATCAATCGGGAGTTCCCTCCATTATTTGGAAGGAAACGTTGAATTTGTATATGTTATATTTTATCTGTATATTTGTCCTTGTGATGTTTTCGATTGTGATCTGCTCTTTGGTTATCTTATGCATAGGCATCTTAGCTGCACATAAAATGCAAAATACCACACAGAAAACCAACACACAATCAACAACTACACGCAAAAAATGACGCCTGCGGGTGCGGGAATTTCTCGCTACATTGAAGACCTGTTGGTGACCCTCTGCTGTTGTTTTTTATTTGGTCGGGTTGTTGTCTCTTTGACACATTCCCCATTTCCATTCTCAATTTTATTTCTATTGTAGTTGTCCTCATCGGTTCATATACAGCAAAAAGTTAGAGCCAATTTCCAATTTTTTGTTTCACTGAATTACAAATTAAAATCCTAAAGCTAATAGATGTTGAATATCGAAGATTTTTTTTATCATTGTCTTTCAATATTTTAAAATTATATTCCATATGTCCATGACATAAAAAAAACATATGTTATGCAGCACTTTTTGTTAAATGTGATTGCATTTTCATGCAAAACTGTAAATTTTACATGTTTTGTTTTAATGCAATGAAGTGCATTTTTTTACCATAATGACTATCCATGCAATTATAATTTGTTTTAGTTTTTCAATTGTGTATCTTTTAAATTTATAAGACTGGAACTACCATTAACTACTGTTGCTTCTACCATTGATGTTACTTTTTTCCCTAGGATTTCCAACAATTAAATTTCCCCTAATTCGTTACAAACAGAAATGAAGAAATGTTCCAATATATTTAGTCAACCTAATAACATTATACAATAATTATTGTGCGGTGTATTTTTATTCTTAACTTATTATTTTGTACTTTGAAAATTGCACTGTCAACGGGTCTGTAAAACACTAAGCTCATGTTTGAATTTATTTTTTATGTATTGAATAATAAACAAATGGAAAACCAAGCGATCAACATATGATGGTACTTGAAACCAGAAATTTCTAAAACGGTAACAAGCTGACATTAGTATCGTACTTAGAAATGTACTCACTTTCAACGGCTTTCAATTGTTGTCTCATGGAATACGCTGGAGATTCGTTCTCCATAACATCTCGTGAGATGTGGTAGTTACCAGGACCAGGTACATCTGACTGACCTAAATATTCAACATATATCATATGGTTAAGCTTAAATGGATTTAGATAGTACAATAGTATTATTCTACATCGTTTTACACATCGCATGTTTTAGATGAACATTAAACAGATCGCGGATCAAACTTAAAAGATATGGATAAAATGGAACGATTGCCCAATTTCCCCCATGTATCACTCCAATACATCTACAAGAGGTTACGAAATTTATTTCGAAAGTAAGTATTCTGCACGAAGTTGGGAAGAACAAATGTTGAAATACAAATATCAAACCTAATGATAAAATCGAAACGGAGGACATCCATAAAACATAATAAATTCAACGCTAGACTGTATTAATCAACATGAAGAATGAAAAGCAACTGTTATATTCCTCACGTTGTACAGAAATTGTCCGAAGAAAATGGTGAGTTGATAGATATAAGAAGATGTGGTATGAGTGCCAATAAGACCCTTTCAATCCAAGTCACAGTTTTTAAAAGATAGATAAAATGGATAGCTTAACCTTAAACATGTATGGCAATTGTTTATAGTAGCGACATATTGACTAATTAGATGGCGCAACCCAAACTGACATTATTGGTTAATATGACAAAAATTGGTATCCAGCAGTCAAAACTTGGTAAACATACAAGGATCAACACCAGGTGCGGGATTTACTCTCTGCATTGAAGACACATTGGTGGCCTTCGGTTGTTGTATGCTCTTTGGTCGAGTTATTTTCTCTTTGACAAATTCTCCATTTCCATTGTCAATTTTATCACACAAATATACATTAAACACGCCTCACAAAGTTCATACAAACACAAATAAATCTGACAAAGACCCCAACATTAAAACACAATGCCGTACTAGTATAAATTTCTTCATGAAAATTAAGTAAAATATAAATATCAGGGTAAAAAACTATTTAAAACAACACTGTAAAATCCTTTGTGTGTCTAAATCGGCCTCTGGATACATCTACTCTAGAAACGTCCAAACCCAATATATGGAAGCACTAATACTTAGTCACGTCAACAGTCATAACATTCAAAGGAACATAATAGCACAAAGACAAAGGAGAGTTAATGTGTCTGCTCCGTTTCACATTATACCTATTATTAAGATTTGCATCAATTATAATATTATTTATAATTTATTTCTTAAGGATATCATTAAATTTAATATGATAAGAAGATTAAGATAATAGGCTTATTACATAAATCAACATAATGTTTAAAAGAAGAGTGAAAAAAACTGTCAAAATGAGAGAAAAAGTAGTCTTGTCAAAAGGTACTGATACATCATTACCTTTCCACGATACGATTTGAAATACCGATACATAGCAGTTTGAAGAATTTATAACTGAGCATTTGTTTATATTTTTTATTTAGATTTCCTTTCTTTTTTGCTTAATGACAGAAATTGAAAAAAGTGTTTGGTGGCTAAATCATTCTTTAAAATACATATTCTTTTGTACCAACAATGTATTGAAAAATCATAGTTACCATTCTGTAAATAATCATAGGTTATACATATGTAGCTGCCTGGAAAGTTTTCACAAAAGTGAGTGATTTCAAATTTAACCACCAAGTCACTGTTGAAAGTGAACTCAAAATTTTACACGAATCTTATATTGAAAGCAAATAAAACACCATTCTGTGATTATCAGTAAAGGGAAAGTTTAACTTACAAAACGGAGTAATCCTCGAAAATAGAAGAAGAAAAAAGACTTGAAAGGAAATCATGATAAAAAATAAATGTATAAGAAGGAAATTTAAAACAATTTAGCTTCTAACAATTGAATAAATACACCTACTTTTGGGCACATAATTCAGAGACTCTGGATATGATGGGTGTGTGTGCTGTCTTACTGAATATGCAGGGTCTTTTTTCATGTTTGCTGTGGTCAACGTGTAATCACCTGGACCAGGACGGACTGGCTCTGTAAAAATTTCATGAAATGAAGTTCAGATACACGAATTTGAAGGGAAATGTAAGTTCAGAAAAGTCAGTTAATATGCATAGCAAACCAAAATATATTTTACAAGTATTTCAATTGGTGTCTTCCTCGAATGCCAACATTTTATATGTTACCTATTCCTTGAATGCTAACAAAAATATTTCAATAGATGTTTATATAATAACAATAGGTGTTTTCATAAGTATTTAACTGTTAAGAATAATTAATGAACTGTATAGAAATGCAACAATGTTTGGAATGAATATGTTAATAACATAAGAAATATTGAAAACTTTAATGAAATTTTAGTTTAATACAATTATTTCAAACTAAATAAAGGATACAAGAGATTTGTTAAGTTCCATATCAATTTATAAATATTTTATTAGTTAATATAAACTATATGAAGATTTCAGTTGTACAATTAATTAAATTTAAAAAATAATTAAGTTAATTTGATAACTTCTTAGCTGGAAACTGTGCAAAAGTTTGAAGAAAATTCATGAAATATGGTAAAAAGAATTCAGATGAGTTGCGAACATGACACACAATTAAACAATGTTATTTTACGAATCACTTACAATATAAAAAAAGAGGGTATAATTGTATAACCAAGAAAAATATCCTGAACAAACTGAGATAAACAATAGTATTCTAGCATGAGATACAAAGTTTCAAGAAATTTAATCAGTAATATGGTAGGATATTACAGTACACACAACTATAGAAATATTGAAAAAAACAACTTCAAGTCCAATGAGTCTATTGTAAAATTTGTGCAAACTGGAATGTTTACAGTCCTGACAATATGCACATATTGACTTTGTGATGCAACACTTTTGAAAGTTTCATTTTCAGAGAATCCATATTTGTTCAAGCAGGAGCAGCAAAATATGATTTTTAACAACTTAACAAACACGAACTAGATTTAGCTACCTATAATTGCCTATCTCTTTAATTAGTATGATTGTTTTGATAAGCATGCACTTTTGTTGTGATAGCTACTTGCTCCTATTCCTTGAACGCCAACCTAATTTTACAGGTAAATTGTCGGTAGATCAAAGGATGTTGGCATTCAAGGAATAAACCTTTCAATTGAAGTAAAGTTATATAACAAATATTTCAAAAAAAACCCACTTAATTTGGATGGTCGTCTGTAATATGACATCACTGTCATTGTAGAAAAACTTGTATGTATATAATTAATCCTCTAATTTCTAACGTAGTTTGATCCTGTTTTGATTTATCAGGTCTTCAGCGAACATTGGCGGAGAAAATTTAGCCGTCAAAATGCTGATTTGGTAAAGTAAAATTGGTTTTGGTAGTGTTCTTAGGTCCTTTCATAATTGACCCAATAACTACATGATATTTCTGGCGATGTAAATAACTACATCTTTGTTCAAATAATAATTCATATATTTGCATATGAATTCGTTAAGTACAGCGCAACTTAATCGTACTCCTGACTACATTTTTGTAACCTATTTTAAATATCTGACCAAATGAAAACAAAATCTCGTTCTTTTATTATTATTTTTTGGTAAACAGATGACAAATAAAGAACGAAAAGAAATATGATCATGCGTAATGAGTAGAATTATTATAATATATGTCAATTAGTGTATCCGCAAAACTTCAAAAGTGATTTTGCAAAATAATTTAACCTAAGGAATTAGACTAGCAACTCACAAGAAGTTTTACAATATTTAGCAATATTTTGCACTTGTGCAATGTCGTACGTCAGTTACGACATGAAACACGATCAGATGAAACAACAAATCATGTTCAATAGCGTTATATTATCCGTTAAACTTTCAAAAATTGACAAATTTTGGCGAACTAGGGAATTCGAAAAGTACAAAAATTCAAACATAATATGTTATTGTTTATATATGTGATAGGCATTGAAATTTGTAATATTACATACGCCTTCTTATGACATTTGGAATTGTTTTTTTTATATACGATAGGTCTTGTTGTTTCACTTCCAGACGACTTTATCGAAATTGAGGTTAATCAACTTATTTAAATTGTACTACGAAACGAGGAGATTCTTATTACAGTTGTAAAAACAACACAGCAACTTATCCATATGATATAGAGTATAAAATAAAATATTTCAATACAGTTCCTAAAATGATCAATTTGATATCTTGAAAAATAAATTGGTGCTGATAAAAATTCACGCTTTAAAGAGTGCTTTTATAAAAAGCGAGTAAACCGTGCAGCTCAATAAAGAAATTTATTATCCCCAGTCGTGTTTGGTTAGGCTATACTTCTTCCCAATTGATTGCATGTAACTGAATTTCACTCAAATCCACACCTCAAACAAGACCACACAACAAAACAGTCATATTACCACCAAACAATGATTTAGGTCGACTCCCTTTAAAAGATGCTGACGGTGCATCTCTCCCAGTTGGTTTAGTAATATTATATGAAGCCGGAGATGGCCTTTTTGTTTTATTATCGACTTCTGGTCTTATATGCATGGGACCACTAGTAGTTTGAAATGGACCCAGCCGCCTTCCTTTCATTTTAGGTCCACTTTCATCGGAAAAAATAGATTTTGAATCATAGGAGCCTGGTCCTGGATTCTCGTTTGACATTTTATCGACTAAAAATAAAGAATTTGTTTCTCTTCCGTCGTCGATATTCCGACGCCTATCTCCTTTCATCGATACGCTACTATTTCGTGAAGAACGTCGCGGGCTTACATCATATGCATTCGGTGCTGGATTACTGTCTCGGTCGTTCATTTCAATGGGAATATACGTTGGTCCCTTATTACTTTGAAAAGGTCCACTTTTCCTACCTTTCATTGATACACTATGCTCGCTGCCAATTGAACTTTTCATTGAATAGAATCCAGGTGCAGGAGTGTCATTCACTGAATTAGGCAAAAGAAATAGCGCATTAGATGCCTTTGCACTTTCAAATGTCCTCTGCCTGTTACCTTTGAATGATACACCGGGAGAGTTTCCTATAGTTGACGCAAGCGTATAATGGCCAGGACGCATTTCTTTTTCGTTTACTTCCGGGTTGATATATGTTGCTCCTTTGTTCGACTGAAATGGTCCAGTTTTTCGTCCTTTGAATGATACACCATTACTCCTTCCAATAGTTGATTTAATATTGTAACTTCCTGGGCCTGGGCTGGCTTCTATCAGATTCGGCAAAAGAAAACCAGCATTTGCATTTTTTGCTTCCATGACAATTCTTCGCCGTCGGTTACCTTTGAATGATACACCTGAAGCTGTTCCCATGTATGATGTTGTGTCGTACGATTCAGACATTTTATCTCTCTCGTTGTACTGTGCGGGAATAAACATTTGACCCTTATTTGTCTGAAATGGTCCACCTCTCTTACCCTTAAAACTTACACCGGGGCCTAAACCAATGGTCGATTTATTTGTATTGTATGAGTTTGGTGACGGAAATCCATCGATTAGTTCTGGTAGCAAAAAGGAGCAATCTGCCTTTGCTCTGTCAAAATTTCGTCTTCTGTTTCCTTTCATGGATGTTCCAGGCTGCAATCCAATAGAGGATTTCAAATTATATTGATTTGGAGCAGGCGTACCAGCAAAAAATCTTGGACTCAAGAGCTCATGATTAGGTTGCATCGAGGAATACGAGGTGTAGCGGTCCAACACCGACCCTGACCTTGATGTAGTGGTTCGAAAATCCATGACAGAATTCATGAAGTATTTACCAGGTAAAGGTTCACTGGCTATGCTCAATTTGCGTACTAAAATATAAAAAAATATAAATGAATTAATACCTAAAAAGCAGTTTCTCTTACCTTCAACTTCAAACCATTTATAAGCTAATGTTGTACGTTTATGATAGTGCTCTGGGATCGTCGGGTAATAGGTTGATGGGGCTGGTGTTTCTTTGGCGATAGCTGAAAATTTAACATTGAGATGTGAGAGTAAGGAAGGTACGCAAGTGTACAGCGATTACAATGCAAGAAAGAAAGTGTTTTTTGTCCATGGATTTATGAGTTTTGAACAGCGGTACACTACGGTTGCCTTTATTCAAAATTACCAATGTTCATTAATATTACATGTTTTGAATTTAAATAACTTAATGATATGTTGGCGCAATTTAAGCAAAAAGTGAAAATAATACAGGAACAAACGCATGTAATATAAGCTCATTTGCATTTGATAGAATACTAAAAATTAAAAGATAGAAAGTATCAAGATTCAATTATAATAAATGATATCGTCTGCTTTTGTTGTCATCTACCTGCACATTTGGATTCAATATAACGACCGGAAATGCTTTTTGATGTGGCTGTTCCTATTGTAGTTCCTAGTTCATATCTGTTAGGGCCAGGACTAAATTTATTGACAGCTGTTAAAATCCATAGAAAGTTTAATATCAGGCAAAAAAGTTACCTCGTATTAGTTCCGGCATAATGTAAAACATAAACAAATAATGAAATTTAAAAAGAAAATGTATAAGCTAATGAAATAAAAGAACAGAACAATACATATCACTAACAATTAATTCATTTAAAAGGGTTTGCATAATTTCATCACTCCATTAAGGAGGTCGACATAGGTAAAGGGACAGAACTGTTTAAAAAATCACTCATATGTTTGTGACAATCATTTCTAAAACTAATTTCTAAGTTTCTAAGTCACTCAGATTGTTTTAATTCTGTTTCACATGAATGCTTATTGTAATGACGAAACTGTTAATGACAAACGTAATGACAAACGCATATGATTTAAGAGTAACTTCATATAATCAATGCCCCCTTAAAATAATAGAAGTTCTACTAAAACACAAGACACGCATAAGTAAAGATTAATGAAATAACAGAATAATTAAATAAATATTGAAAAGCAGAAAACCATGCAATGCCATATAATAATAAACATGTGATAAAAAAACATAGTATGAAAAGTGATGACAGGAAAGTGCCGACATGTAAAAGATGTATGAACGTCGTGTTAATATAATCAGAGACATTTTACAATTCAACATTAAGAAACGCAAGAATGCATGGACATTTAAAAGATTCTGTTACTAATGTATATTATACAGATCTTCATGTATTTTTTTGAAAATGTCAATGTGTAAAATCATTACAAAGTGGCTTATAATTGAACTTACTTTGTTGGATATTTGGAGCAGGAGGTAGTTTGACGCCAAACGAATACGATGGTCCACTATAAGTGGCAGAGACGCTGTAATCTGCCGGTCCTTTAAAATGTTTTAAATGATAGAGATAACAAACATGATGTATACCTTAGTTACAAGAGTTTCCACTGACGAAACAGCATGGAATAAAAAGAATCGAAACACTACTGTGTTTGTGAAATCAAGATGGAATTTTAAATTAACCAATACAAATTACATTATAATGTTTGCTTTGATATTGAACATAAACAGTTATAAATTAAAATTGAATCAATTATTGTTAGAATGACGATGTTTGAAACATGAAGTTATTGTATTTTGATATCAACAGTGCAATTGAATAAATAATAAAAAAAGTTTATTTCTATTTGAGAAATGTATAAAATAGGTTTTGATACCTGGACCATCGCGGATGTTTTTCCTTTGGGCAGCACCCATAGACTTCTTTTGTCCGCGCGTCCAATAGCTGGAATTAGGTCTGTAATTTGGGCCAGGTGTACCATAACCTTTGGAATTACAGAATGATTTAAGCCATCACCGAAAAAAGTGTGCAAGAATCAGACCAGCAAAGTGTAAACAGAAAAAAGTGCTGAACATTTTGGAACTAATGATATGATAGAAAATGGTGGATTAAACCGGATTTAAAAGCGCTAAACCTCTCAATTTGATAACAGTCTCATCAAATTCCGTTATATTTACAATGATGCGTGAACTAAACAGACATAATAAATAAAATAGTCAAAATATGGGTACAGCAGTCATCATCGTGTAACAATTTTAAAAGGAACAATTTAACAGAACACACAAAACATCTATCTACAAACACATTCATTGATTCGCGTGTCTGACGTCAGAAAAGTTTATACGTCACATAAATTTGTCGTTCAATGTATATACAAACAATTTTAAAATGTAAAAGATTCCAAAAAAAGACTTTTATTTGTAATTTTGATTATTATCATTTTTTTTACTAACCTTTATTTTCTTTCTTATTGATGCTATTGATAATCTGTTAACGGTATATTTTGATTAAATTTTGTTCCCTTGATATTTTTTTTTGGAGAGGGAGGGAGCATTGTTGTCATGTAAATGCAAATCACGCAAAGTAAAACATATCAATGGGTGCGTCATTGGCACGAACTGAGGATGAAATCAAAGAAAGAACAGACCAATAAGTATTTTTATATCGGGAAATCTTGATTTACATTTCTTGTTAAATTTAGAATTATTTTATTTTGAACTCCCTAGAAGAAACGTGTTTTATAAACCTCTTATGAAACAGCTACAAGTAAATTTGCTCATGTATCGTTGTTATATTTATAAGGGAAAATATTTCCCGTTGTGCTCCCTTTAATCAGGAATTGAGATTGTCATACAAGGACCAGATAATAGAAAATAGTTTCAGAATCGTATATAGTCGGTTTATGAAAACTATAAAAAAAACTATGGTGCTGATTTCTACGTAATATCTATATCTAAGTGAGGTCCCTAAAACTAACATGAACAGCGCAGACTAACATACCATGTGTGTCAGATGGTTGAACAATATTGTTTGGTGGTCCAGTAATGATATCTCCGGGTTGTTTGTGGGCCATACTGTATTTTAGTCCTTCCAATCCAAATTGCTTGTTTCTGACGTTATATTTGGCGGGTCCAATAACGGTACAATATTTAGAAGCTGCGATGATGATGATATGAAATGATAAAAGGTGTTGAAGATGAGAATGTAGATCTCCAATGCATATATTAAAAGAAAAGGGCATTTCGGATTGTAAGTAAACGAATGTCAAGTACGCATTTGATCAAAATATGAGTATACCTTCGAAAGACAATGCTTATGATATTACTAAATATAACGATGATTATAAAGTGATGAAAGATGAATTCAATAGTGAATAAGAAACTATTTCAATATTTGGTTAATTTATAAAAAATGAGTTAATATAATGTTAATGGATGAATCATAGTTATGTCAGTTGGTAATCCATTCGTAAATGTGATTTACAATGTAAATGGGTCAATATAATTTAAGTGAGTAAATCATATGTAAATGTGTACAAAACTATGTAAATGATTAAAACATATGTAGTGTTATGCATATGTAGGTGAATGAATCATATGTAAATATATGGATCATATGCAGATGTGTTAATCATATTTAAATGTACATATGTATAGAATATGTAATTGGGTTAATCAAATGAAATTGGTTAATCATATGTAATTGGGTTAATCATATGTAATTGTTTATTTTTATTTTCTTTTACTGTACCTTCTTCGTCAAAGTAGCAGGTTGCTCTCCCTTTGATAGCGTATTTTTTCTTCCAAATTAAGTCACCAGAGGTACGATAATCAGCTGGTCCCGGTAAACCTCTACCTACAAATACCACAGTGGAATACAGTTTAAGTCAAATAGTGTAGCAAAAATGAAAATAAGAATGTGTGGAATGATTGAAAATGAGACAACTCTCCACAAGAGACCGAATGACTATATGTCATATGATAGTACGGCCTTTAACTACGAGCCAAAACCCAAACCACATAGTCAGCTATATAACAGGCCGAGATTTAACAAATGTCAAACAATTCAAACGAGAAGCTCTTATGTCAATTTCAAAAGTTGTTAATGCCTTTCAATTACAGATTGGGACTATTTGAAATTCACAAGCTGTAGAAGACTGCAATTAAAATAATTCATAGGAATGATGTTTTACGGATCATAAGGTGACAAAGACATCAATCATGTCTTTTAATGTTTTATTTCTAGAGATGAACGGAAATTAAATCTGTTTTAGCGATCATGATTCGAAAGGGAAAACGGGAAGGTAAAACATGAAATCAAAATTCTTCAAATGAATTTTTTAAGGCACATTTAAAAATGTCCACCATTTACTTTAATAAAAAGCTATATCAGCGTTGGCCTTACAACTGTTAAAACTTTATACTCTCTAAAGTTGTTGGAGTTATGCAGACACAACACACGTATGGCGTACTCAATTACAAATTATCCTATTTTATTAACTAAAGATTTTGCATTTAACCATAGAGGATAATAATGTACATGACTTATTCTAAAATGTCTTTTGAATTTTGTGTTGTTGGGTTGCTGTCTCAATGTAGTAGACCCAGAATTTCTTTTTACTAAAACGATTCTTACCATGTTCCTTCTTTTTTGGTTTACCAACAATAGAATACTGGGGAGCAGCCTCCTTTGTTAAGTTAGGACACGGGTTATAGTTTGCTGGTCCAGGACCGGGATTTCCTGCAGATAATAAAAGTGTACGCAAAATCAAAAACACAAACAAACTTCATTATATCAGCATTATCATATTATATCAGTATCACAGAACTTTATACAGTTCATTCATAATTAACGAAATTTTCAGATTAAAAGACAAAAGGTAGAAGGATAAAGAGACGCGAATAGGTTCCGTAAGATATTGAAACTAGCTATGGAAACAAGTTATATATATTATAGTAGGCTTAAATTTATCATTATGAAAGATTGTGACAAAATTGAGAATTGATAAAAACAAAATATACTGAGATCCTTTTTTAAATTTTTTTTTATATCAACAAAAGGAATTGACGCAACGGATATAATGATATTTAAAACAATTGGCATAAATGATAAAAAAAAAAAAAAACCCAAGAAAAGGCATGCAGTAATCATGTGATAGGCCAACTGCTTCTACTAAAAGTGTGGAATTTTCGAACATGTTCTTTTAAAGAGTTGAAATGAAAACAAAATATCTTACCTTATATGTTAGTTATTCCACAATATACCAAAAAATGAAACGTCAAAGTAAAAATTAGGTCATTTCTCATTTACAAAGGAAACAAATGCACCATGAAAAATGTATAATTTTCTTTTGTGAATTCGATAGGGTTTTAATCAAGATTTGGTAAGTATGTCTTCTTTTGTCTATGTGAATGTCAAGATATAAACAAAAGTATCGAATTGCTTTTTTTAATTTGGATCATTTAATTTTTCTCCAAAATTAATACATAAATGTTATATTTAATTGTCGCGATCATTAGTTCAAAACGAAGTTTTCAAGTTACTAAACATATCACCCAATGTCTAATGGTGCAAATAGAGAAAGGACTCTATTATTTACAAGGAACAGACTATATATAAATATAAGATTATATAAAAGTCGAAGTTATTTCTGATTTGTGCGCAGCTGCAATCCCGTACTCTTTTCCTCGATTGTGACATAACAACCTGCGCCTTTTGAAAAGAAATTGTACTTGCCAAGATCAACAAATTGGGTACCACAAGTGGAAAGAAACTGCTTAAACTCATGCGTGATGACACGCGTTAACCCCCGGTTTTGATAGGGTTAGTGTTGTTCAATTTTTATGTTTTCTGTAACCAGAAATGGAGCAATAATATATAAAATTATACCTAAAGAAGTCAGTGGCTTTTCACCAGGATTCACTATATATTCACCCATAGGTGTTCTGTTTACTGAAAAGATAAATAGAAAATATTAATTGATAACAATGTACACCATTAATAGTGAGATTGAGTTTGTAGTTGTGATAATGTCTCGAAGACACTTGAGGAATCGTATGACTTGTATGTGATGGAATGTCTGGTAAAATTTAGAGTTACAGTGCGACTTCCGAGTGTCTAATATATCATTTTCACTCCTTTGGTAGCACTCCAAAAATAAAAAATAAAATTATAACCACAAAATGTTTAATCATCTTTTATTCCTTTCTTTCCAATACCTTAATTCAACTTTTTGTGTTATACATGTGGATATGTATGCATCACTATCTTCCATAGATTTCATTGTCAAGTTAAAATGATGAAATATAATTCCTTTTTTGTGTGTATCCATGGCAACATTCTACATTTATTTATCATAATATATATATGGCAAAATAAAGCATGAAAATGTCATATGTATATTCGCCAAAATATGATTCAAACTAGAATTTCAATCCCTGAGACTGATACCTTTGCTAAACTATAATAGGTGCCTTTCGCCCTGTTTTTTAGTAAAATTAAATCACAAAATTTCGTGCGACAAAAACATTATAATTATTATCGGACCAATATATGTGTTAACAAGAAGGTGTGGTATGAGTGCCGATGTGACAACTCTCCGTCCAGGTCACAATGTATAATCAAAGTACTGAAGTACTGAACATCGGATATCCGCAAGTTCTTTTGGATGGTCAAAAGCACATGTCACAGGAAAAGATCACATCTCTATACCTTAGTGAAACTGAGGTAAATGTACAGAGATGCATTTTTTTCTGAGACAAGTTCGTGCGTGGATGATGAATAAATGACAGGAAATTCAACCACACTGTAATAACTTTTATATTGTAGTGATACAAATCAGTATACCTGGGACTATTATACTAATATAATAATAGTCTCAGAGTATACACTGGTTTGATGTTATATATTATATTAATATAACAGTTGCATGTATATATATAATGTTCATCCATTTGTATATCATTCTATTCTACTATTCTAATAATAGTACAGTGGAAGTGCATGGTGGACACTCTTCTGTAAAAAAATCGATTTTTCTAAAAGATTCGATATGAGAAGCCTTTCATATTTTCCCGCAAAAACAATTACAGAGTTACCGGTCCTTGCTTGTCGGGAGTGTCACAAAACGTTCTTGAGATATTCTTCCGCAAGCTTTAAGACAATTTTTCGGTACGTGTGCATAGATATTATCAATGATTTTGTACTTTAATATATATATATATCTAACGACAAAACATTTTCATACTATTAATTTGTGTTTAAAAAAAACTTTTAGGAGTATCCATTGAAAAAAATTAATTTAAAACAAGCGATAAGTAATGTTATTTTGCACTAGATAATGTCCACGGGTCTATAATTTTTATAGATCGGTTGAAAACCCAAAACTAATTTGCATAATGGAAATTTAGGCGATAGCAATACATCGGAATGACCTCAAGGTCATCTCGATGTAAAAAGTGAACATTTTAGATGAAAGTTTACGGCCTTCGAACACCGAATATCAAGCTTAACAGGTACCCAAAATTACTTGTTTAAAACATTTCAAACAAGATAACAGCCAATAAAATTTGACATACATTGCACTATCTTGAGGTTTCTATAAATCTACTATGAAGGTTTTATGCAAAAATGAATTTTATTGCACTCTAGCTTTCATATATGAAGAATCAACAACGGCCCAAACTCAAAACTACGCTCCCTTTAAAATAAAACCATTCTAGTAATAATAGCAATAGTCGGAAAAACGAATGTATTTGGCGCTTGAAGTATTCTCTTAAGACTTGGCTGTAATATGAGGGATATTCTCCTGCACAAGAGAAAAATTATTTCACATAAAGTTTTTTTTCTGAATAGGATAACGTATAAAGTATCAATAATGACTTATTTTTTTAAAGTTGTAATTGCAAACAATAAAACGAAATGTTCGTATAATTCAAACAGACAGAAATCCAACGACAATTAAAAAGACGAAATAGAAACCATACGTTTCTAAAACATTAAAAGCTCTCAATTCACAAAGAGTCAAACACACGAATAAATTGAACAGAATCGATCACAGATCTGCCATCAGCATTTTTTAAAAGAACAACCAACAATAAATGTCAATTTGAATAAATAACTCACTTTGGGGTTTTATCACATCAGATTTGGAAATGCTGATTAGTGAGGGACTAGGCTCTTCCGGTGGCGGAGATGGAGGCTTAGTCTCCGCAGCAATTATAGTCTTCATCAGTAATTTCATCATCTTGAAAGCCTTCTCAATCTATGCACAGCTAAATAAGCGACGACGACATACAGACCTCTAACGTTACTAACAGTAAGACGCAACGTCACAATGCGTAGAAGCAACCGCCACTGTTAATTAAGTCAATGAACATTTTAACTTTTTATTGCTTTTACATCGCTACTATTTGTAAAAGAACAGATTGCACTATAATGTAAATGATTTGATGATATTATGTGTATTTCAAGCAAGGAGAAACATAAAAATAAAGGATGTGTCATATAAATAATGGTTTACAAAGCCCTTTTTTATATAAATTCTGCCATTAAAAGTGTAACAACAAAAAAAAATGTAATTTCCAATGTAGACAATATGCAACATGTATTTGCAAAGAAACATCTTTGCCATAAGTGTTATCCCAAATTGAATATAGAGTTTTAAATTTATTGCGTAAAAACGATTCAACCTGCAGGAATTTCATTTGAAGCGGTTTTGGTACTTGTCTTTTAATATGCATATAAGGTTTACATCAATGAGACAGCAACCCAACTACAAAAACAAGTAAACGACATATATATGGCAATGTTCAATGTTCACCAGTAGACAGTTACATCCAATATGTAAAGCTCTAAATTGTCCAGACTCTATACAAGTTGTGACTCAATTTAGCACAAACAAATAAAGATATGCCATTAAAACACAATTACATGTATCTAAATACCAAAAATCATTTAAGACATTTTCTGATAACGTTTCAATTTTTTGGTTTCTTAGACGTAGTGATAAAGGTTATATATGTAATGGCGTTGTCATTCATTACATCGTGAATATACTAGTACTGTATTTTTGATACAAACACCAATTTTGCAAAATGAATAGTTTACAAGCAAAAACTTCCAAAATGATATGTGCCGTTTGCTTTTTCTGCATTGATATTAAGTATAGGTTCGTATTGGCCATTGCACAAAATAGCGTTTCCCTTTACTGTATGAATGCTCTTGTACATATACAGTTAACAAGCCTGGAATCCTGACCTAATCTAATACTACTGTCGAACAGTGAGCAAGGATCCCAGGCTAACAGTAAACAAATTCATATCCGCTTAAGTTAAGTAATTTTAGCCTGCCTCTGTTTATCAGTTAATGCTACCATTCCTTTATATAATTGTTCCAAATAGACCCAACATGCGAAACATTAAGCAATTTAGAATTGAAAATCCATAGTAATTTGTTTCCAACATTTAAGATTAAATTGTTACATGTATGAACCATTGAACATGTTTGATACGGTGAATGTTGCATTTCTATACAAATATACAAATAATTACAAATAATGTGAAAAATTGAAATAAGATGTAAAGGAAACCTTCTGACGTGGAATATACTTATAACTTCTTAAAAAGTCGTACGAATAACTTAGCTAATAGAGACTGAAACATCTTGCATTTATCGATAAAACTTTGTTTCCTTTTCTACCTTATACATGTAGTTATATATTGTGGGTTGGAAATGCTGAAATAACGCAAACTAATAAATGGCATGGATTTAAATTTATACATTGAAATTGAAATTGAAATCGGATAAAGCAGATTTTACATTCCATAATTATAAAAGGTAAATGTACATGATTGGGCGGAGTTTTTGTTTATATTTTCCGTGTCTTGTCAGTTCCTTAGGTGAGATATTTACATTTGGATAAAGAATTTTTTTTTATTTTCCTGGAACTTTAAATAGGGATAAATATAATTTGATATATCATACTGCTGTAGTTTTTAAAATTTACGAATTACTTCGATTTTGTTGTTAATTTATTATTTATAATAATTATAGTTGTTATCATGGTTAATATTGTTATTTTAATCATCATCCTAATTTTAAAATAATTATAATTTTTATGAAAAAAAAAGTGAGAATGATATGAAATCAAAATAATCTGCAATATCATTACTAGTATTATCAATTCATCTTTTCGGATATTTGTTTTAAACTGGACATTTACAAAAGGAAATTACAAATAAGAAATTCGAATTCAAATGATCAAATATTATTTATAGTTTGATTTCATGAAATGAAATGAAAAAAGTTTGGACAGGCTAAGATTATTCCATGTTAATTTGACATATAAAAAAGAGATATTCTAAGAGTTGATGGAACATAATCATCAAAGAGATGGGGGAGGTACACGTCAATGATACAAACGTTCTCATTCAACACCAGCCTTTCTGGATTGTACATTAAAGTTGTTGCTAGATTTTGTTTACTTCTATGATCCCAGAAAGTCTATAGAAATAAAAATAAGGAGATGCGGCATAATTGTCGATAAGACAACTATAAACGGTGGCCAACGTTTGAGAATGTAAACAACTATGGGTCACTCACTGTATGGCCTTTAAAAAGGAGCAAACTCCATGCGGTGCGTATAGTTAACTATAAATGTAGCAGACATGGCAAGATTTGAAACAATTCAAAAGAGAACAATAACTAGACGTATGCTTGTCCAAATAATTATGGCGTCTTGAACGGCTATTTTTTTCTGTGACGCCTGCAGTAGGGAGGCGTAAAAGAACAAATGTAGAATAACCTACAGGATTTCATATTTATATGCTGAAAAAATTACAAATAATGTTCGACGCAATACGTTACTTTCTGTTTTCAAGTAAGAGTAAGACAACATTATAAGTTCACGTATCTATTAGTAAAAAGAGACTAATATAGTATTCTTAAAATGAAATTCCACGTTTGAATATAATAAAAAATCAGCATGAAACTTTATTTTTTAATCAAATTGTATTTCGTTCTCCATTAAATCGTCCGTATATTGTTTATTGAACTGCCACGGTTCTTTATATCAACAAATTGATGACTACATACATGTATTTGGTATAGATGTAAGATGCATTTGTTATCATCGTTTTAAGAATAATGTATGACAGATAACATTTGAACTTACAACACTAGATTGTTATTGAGACTAAAATAAGACCACTTTTTGACCAAGTCTTTTGTAAAATAAGTACAAAACCAATTGAGATCAAAATGCTTTAAAACATTGTTCCGTTTATAAAGGAAAAAAACAAATATATTCATATTGTAAAGAGAGAAAAGAGAGTTAATTTCGATGGAGGAATATATTGACATAGTTACAATTTGCACCAACTTTTCGGCACTCTCTTTGAAATTGTTAAGGAAGTGAATTAGAGAGTAAGTCATCTACCAAGTTTAAAGATGAATGGGATTTCATCATTTATTTACATTTTTAAAAATTATTAATCTAATTATACAATAGATGCTTTGTAAAATGCATTAATGTAGAATTAATACATTAGAAACGCTTTTTGATTTTGAGCTTTTTAGCTTTAATCGATGGACATATCTTTCATACGCTTACTGTGACCAATTTTCACGATATGAATATGCAGCTTAACTATATATAAAAAGAAGTATATAAAAAAAGGGAAATATGTGGTATTCGTCAATGAGACTAATGAATATGCATTTTTTTTTATATAAATAAGGCCGTTAGTTTTCTCGTTTGAATTGTTTCACATTGTCATTTCGGGGCCTTTTATAGCTGACTATGCGGTATGGGCTTTGCTTATTGTTGAAGGTCGTACGGTGACCTATAGTTGTTAATGTCTGTGTCATTTTGGTCTCTTATGGATAGTTTTCTCATTGTTAATCATACCATATCTTCTTTTTTATATACAGTATGACTAACAAGTTTATAGCACATGGGTATAAAAAAGCGAATACATAAAAGCTTTCTGCCAATGATACGAAAATCTCAATAAGAAAACGCATCATTGCCATTAGTATATAATACAAAACAACGACGAAATTCCTGATTTTGGTCAGTCTCATGAATTTGCAACAGGTTTCAACTTGTTGTTTTTATAAAACTGAACCCAAATTACATCTCAAGACATGTTTTCAGATGCTTTGGTTCATCCTTATATCGTGGCTTCTTTTTCTGAATACGGAAACGACATTGATACAAGAAGATCTTCCGCCGGCCATGATAGAATGTTTGAAAACTTTTGATGACCGAATAACTACACACCAAGCTGCAGTACACAAATTCTGTTGGGATTTTTTCAACTGGGAGAATAATTCCAACTACACAAATTCAATAAGACCTAAAATCTATGAATATGTCATCAGACTGTTGTCACCATTTTTTACCATGAAACCGCTGGGAATCACCAAAAGTATAAGAAAGGAATATCGACTGTTAACTGACAGAGAAAGAGAAGATTTTCATAAAGCTGTTCGGATGCTAAAACAAGATACTGTAAGTTAATCAGTGTTACCTTATGCCTACAATATACCTTAACCATAATTGGCTTTATAAACATTTTCGTATTACATACAACAAATACACAGAGAAAATAAGAACCAGAACACATAAATACTGATAAAAAAATCTTATCCAAGGCAGAAATTTTAGAACCATGAGACGAATACAAACGCTAGAATTGTTTTCCCAAACACCATGTACATATTCGAGATCGAGAAGTTGATAATAGCTATATACACATAAAACCAAACTGAGTTCAATATTTAAAAAGAAATTACTGATTATATCACATATGACGAAATGAAAAAAAAATATTTATCACGGCAAAAAAGAACTTTTATCAATTACTTCAACTCACTTCACTAATTTTAATATGTTAAATATATGGAAATTGAATATTTTTGACACTAAGCCTATGCACAGGTGAGCAAAATATATCCTTTTAGATTCCGTCAAAGACCGTTTCGATTGTTACTACAATGTCTTATTATGTTTGCTAACCTGTTGACAGAGTGTTCCACCAAACAAATACGATGCATTAGCCGACCTTCATACCTTTGCAGTATCCCCTTCAGCTCACAAAGGACCTAGTTTTCCAGGCTGGCACAGGATATTCCTAGTGTTGTGAGTTATGTTTTGAATTACCTTTTTACCTTTGTATTGGACCTGGAACAGAATGAACAATACTCTCCAATTTTGAAAGGTAATCTGCATCGTAGCAGTCCAGCATATACTGTTCTTGTACTAAAAACATTGTTTGGTTTTGTTAGTTTTTTCCATAAAAGTCAAATGTATTTTTCTTTTAATTATCGCGACGCCTCTTTCAAATACATACATGTATGATTACGATCTGCACGACCACAGACGCATTTATCTCCTGATTTAAATAATTATTCAACAGAATGCTAGGGATGCTCGTTTATTTTTTTTTAAAATGATATTACGGCATAAAAATAGTTGTTGAGTAATAACATGACTGGGTAAAATTTATAAAGAAAACCTAGAAGACATTTCGAAGGTGGTATCTTTTGATGTTTTTTTTTATTTCGAACTATTTGCAGATTTGAAATGGCTATAAAAGAAATGGTACCTGGAGTTATCCTGCCATATTGGGATTCAACGCTTGATAGTAATATGATGATTCCAGAACAATCAGTTATGTTTTCTGAACATTTTGCTGGAAATAATATGGGCTATGTTACCACTGGTCCATATCGAGATTTTATTGGACCAAACACTGGTCCACTTCACAGAAATATAAGCGGAAGTGGTGCTGCGATATCTGCCGAGTATGCAGCGAATATATTAAGTCAGACTCGAACAAAAGACATTACTTATCCAACGGCAGATGATGCTAATTGTTTAGAGGAAGCACACAACGATGTTCATGACTGGATTGGGGGACAAATGGGAGAGATTGATACATCTGCAGACGACCCGTTATTTTACGTTCACCACGCCTTTATTGACTATCTTTGGTCCCTTTTTAGGATGTCACAAAAAGATAAGGGGATAAACCCCGAGTTTGATTATCCTAGGACTGCGTACGGGGAACATCATCCATTAGTTGATATGAAACCATTTGGATATTTTAGAAACATACATGGCTACTCGGATTACTGGACCGATCATGTTTATAGTTACGAATATTCGCCTTTTTGCACTCCAGACCAGCCTACGTGCAAATCAAAATGGCTGAAATGCGACACGAAAAATTGGCGGTGCATTTCTCAACATATGCCTTTCCAAGCCGATATAGAAAAATCTATTCCAAACGATTTTCTTATTGACGGAGAACAAAACTTAGACTTGTGGTGTTTTGTGACTGTACAAATTTTCTTTGGTACTTTTGCTGACCATTTACACCCCTCTTATAATGAACCTGATATGCTAGAATTTGGACATCTTAATAAAAAACAACTAACACATCACGAGTGTCAACAGAAAGATCAGAATAAAATTGATATATATGTTGGATCTAACGGAGTATCATACAGTGGTCAATATTTAGACTTTGTTGTTATGGATAAAAAAAATCCGTTTGCTACTTCGAGGCTTAACATAGCCATATCGAATAAAAATAATTCATCCTCTCATATATCTGCGCATGATTCTTGCGGACGACTTTGTTCCCCCTTGTGTCTGGTTATTGGGTCCAAGCTTCCAAAATATAAACCATGTACTGGAATGTTATTGCACAAGAATAGTTCGCCAGATTATTGCAAAAAAGTAACTCTGGATAACACAGATGTAAACTACAAGTCTTTACCATTTATAAAATTTTATTGCGATAAATTTGGAGCCATTTTAAACGAGCAAAATACAAATACTTTATTATAATACTTACTCCAGCCTTTGTTGGTTGCAAGTTTAGTTCTGTCTAGTAGTGGGATTTTTCGAATATTTTATCGAGTTATTTTAAAATTAAAAATTTGAATATTGTCCCTCACTCGGTTGAAAAAAGTTTGATATGATTTCTGTGGGGCAATACACTAGATCAGTACCTGCTCGATACCTAAAGTTATTCCATTACATTGTACTTTTAAATTACTTGTAACTTCTTGTGTAGACTTTGAAGAAATTGTGCTATAGTTTGTTATGATTTTTAATTAACGCCATTACGTTAACATACATGTACTTTGTAACCCGAAATTTCTGTAAAGACGCTCATAAAGTATTTTTGTTATAATTAGGTGGAAAAGGAAAAGGTTGGATGGCATCCAAACCAAAAGGACATTAACTAAACATAAAAAAGAGTCTATGGTCACCTATGGGGAGTTGCAGCCTTTAATACTGGCAGTTTTATAATTAAACATCTATTCATTGATGCTCTTATCAATCTGTTTGTTCCTTTGTCTTACTGTATTATCCCATTTTACTGTATGAAGAGAGACAACTTAAATGTGGCACGGTAGTATTTCCTGGTCCATAGGGATAATGATAGCCTTTTTAGAATTTCGACCACTTTTGTATACTGATTCAGAGCCTACATACACAACTGAAGTACATGTATATTCATTAAAATATTCAGAAATAAATTGAATATGTATGATGACCGTTAAATTTTTCAGCCACTAGTGCAGCTCAACTACTGTATTCCTGTCACGTTATTTTTTGATTGTTTTAGCAGTATTTTAAAAATTGCCATATAAGCGGTAAGTTTGGCTAGACATAAAACCCGGTTCAATCCACCATTTTTTTTTAAAGTCAGAAGTATAACAGTTGTTATCAAATGCAAATAGTCTGTTCAATGGTGTTTGTTTTTGAAGCAGTTCTGTGTTTCTGTTGTTCCGTTTTTTTTTGCCTCTTATAGTTGACGTATTTCCCTCAGTTGTGGTTTGTGACCCGGATTTGTTTCAGTCAAATCGATTTATGACTATTGAACAGCGGTATGCTACTCATGCCTTTGTTCAATTATTTCATATATTTTACATCTGATTCCTCCTACAGTAGATGCTGTATATTTTGTTCAATCATAGTGTTCTCCTCAGATACATTGACTTTGGGGTATACAACAGATCGGCATAGTTCCTGGAGAGTAATCACTACCGTGCCATCTTTATTCTCTAAAATATGAGTTTTATGCCTATTTATTTCTTAAATGTATATTATTATTCACTTTGTATAGTTTGTTTTTTTTATCTACTAGAGAATATAACAAATTACGACTTTGAGGAACTGAATCTCAAGTTCTCTATTTTAAATTTTGTTATTTTGATGTGCCCATTACATTATTTAACTTACAAGTTTGGATTATCCTTCAGACTATATATGTGTAGCATGCATATTAGAATGAAATTCAAAACAGTGTAGCTGTGACCATTGATTGACACATTTAAATCATCCATTGACTGGGACAATTTAGGTGAACGTTTGTATGTAACGATCAATGCTCACTATGTACTTTTTAAAGACACTTAAACTATGGGGTCACCAAAGGTTCTCAACACCTAAATAAAGTAATTCGAAAAATTAATCAGAAATAACACGATATTTTGATTTATATCAATTATATAAATCAAAACACAAAGGTTATTCCTGATTAATTTTTCGAATTATTTTATAATTAAAGGCGTTAAGAAACCTTTGGTAACCCCACAGTTTAAATGTCTATCGTAGGTACGTCGTGAACAGTGGTCGTTACAGACAAACGTTCACGTAAATTGTCCCAGTCAATGAATGATTTTAATGTGTCAATCAATGGCCACAGCTACACTGTTTTGAATTTCATTCTATCGGAATTTCAAGAAAACGAAATTTTTTAAAGCGATTAATCTTCAAGATTTTAATGCATGCAATCTATACATTCTTTACATTTAAAACTTCTATTTTATCTTTTTTCTCGTGACTAGATCTCTGGAAATATAATTGATTCGTGTATCATTTCTCGACATTCGGCTGCAGTTTAAAGAGCTCTAAATGCAAACATGTAGTAATCAAGCCTATCTTTATAATAGCTTACTCTACTTTACTTTAAAATTGATCATATATAGGATTTTGTTTGCAATAAAATATCAATATAAATCATGATTGTGGTTGTTAAAATGTACGCGTGTCATTAATGAAGGTTATTTTTAAAAAACATCAACGAAAGAATTGCATTCCCAAATATGAAGTGTGTTATATTTTTGTTATGTTATAATTACTGTTAAAATAATGTATTGTTAAATAATGTGATATTTTAAGAATAGAAATAAATAGTTTTGTTGGTTATTTATGTTTGGTCTTACTAACGTTTATGTTATGGGAATGGATCTGATCAATAAGAGATAACAGAGTATACCGAAGAACAGCAACCGAGGGCAGTGCACAAACTCCATTAGTACTGGCACCAATTGTGTCAACAAGGCAATCGCCACCTGCTGTGCACAAGGCCACCCGTCATTTGGTGTTGGTGACCAAATTTCTAGGCACATATATATAGGTAACCACTCGGCCTTGAACAATGAGTTATGGAATATCTGCATCACATATGACAACAGAAATGTTCCAATTATCGTAGATATCATATCTTCCTCTTTAAACCGATTGTGACATCAAATAAATTGAATTTATTTTTATCAACATGACAAATCTTACGTGTAAAAAGTAAAATCACAAAAATACTGAACTCCGAGGAAAATACAATCGGAAAGTCCCTAATAACCACTGGTATTAAAGAGATAATAGTAACTGCAATTACGATTATCCCAATATGGCGACGGTAGATATAGGTAAAATCTTTACACTCGTTTTTCTTAAATGTAGCATGTTTTTGTCAATAGTTACTCAGCTGCATGGTTTATCTATACCATTACATCATATTTGAATCGTAACGGTGCACTGGAATTGTCTAAGAGCTGTGAAAATAGCCGTTGAAAAATTCGGGATGATAATCGTAACTCTATGCTATTTTTCTTCTTTGATAATCGTAATTTTCTTTATATGATAATAGTAACTGAAACATAATAAATGTGTCTTTCAGCATTTCAATGGTATTGTGTGTGTTAAAAATGTAAATGCCCAGTTAAACGATGACATTAACGCATATAAAAATAAATGAAGAAACTTACAGGTTAATATCTAGGATAAATTTACCTATATATCTCTAATTGATGAGAAAAAGGATGGATTAGCTATATCCCATATTCCAAAAGTGCAATCCTTTCAATTCATTGCTCAAAATGAAAGTCACGTATATCACATTTTCATATGTCAAAAAAGATATATGCCTGGGGCCGTGTCAATAAAAGTATCCTAGGACATGTCCTAAGATAGGTCTTAGGACATTATTTAGGATGGTCTTAGGACGTGTCTGAGACATGTCTTAGGATATAAAACAAATCTGTCTTAGGACAGTCCTAACTACGATGGTCCTACATGTAGGACCATCCTAACACATTTATTTAATTGAAAATATATGTAGAAATTTGTATGACATAGATTGAATTGTATTTTAGAATATATATGTAAAGAGAGGGAGGATGACTCTTATATAGAAAACAATTAACGCAAAATAAAAGTTTAAGTTTTTACGGAATACTAATAAATACGTTATTAAATATGATAAAAGATATAAATGAATTTAATACGAAAACAAAAGTAAATGGTCACAAAACTTTGTGATATTCGTGCTGCAATTTTAGTACATAAACTAGTTTTGTCCTTAGGTCCACTCGATTTCATTACATGTATTGAATCAGGATTAGGTAAAAAAGAAGTAAACTTTTTCCGATATTTGAAAATATGCTGCTTATGATGATAGTATTATTTAGGCTTTAAAAAAGGCATCACGAAATAATTTAATATAATACAATTAAATCTTTAACAAACATTAAACAATATTTTTTTTTATTAATTTTATCTAATGATAGTTTAATATTGTATTAGTATTTTTAGTATTGAGTTTATGCTATATTTGTTGTTTTTATTACGTTTTAGGACTATGTAACCTTTAGGACTATCCTAAGACACCTAATTGTATATCCTAACTTTAGGACCAAATTAAGGACATATCTTATTTTAGGAGACTTTCGTTAACCCGACTTAGGACTAAGACGTGTCCTAAGACCATCCTAAGACATGTCTTATTCCTAGGACAGCTTCGTTGACACGGCCCCTGTTTCATTGATTTCAGGAAGGCATTTATTTGATACTATTAATAGAGATGCCCTCTTTTACAAATTGTCTTATTACAACATAGATGGTCCTTTTTTTTTAGTATAATGAAAGATATGTATAAAGAGGTTTTGTACTTGGTAAAGATCTCGGAAGGTATCACTGATTTTTTTAATTCCTCAGTTGGGGTAAAACAAGGGTGTATTTTAAGCCCTACATTATTTTCTTTATATATTAATGATTTACCATCTATTTTTTACTCATCATGTGAACCACCCAAGTTAAATGATAATGATATATCATATCTGTTATACGCTGATGATTTAGTTCTTATCAATAAATTCAGCCGTCCATATTTTTCCTTTGGATTCACTTTTTTCTATTTTATACTGATATATGATTTTAAAAATTAAATTCAAATGTTTTGATCAAATTCCCATGTATTTTAGGACGTTTCTTTAAACAGTGTGGATGGTAAAGGATCTAGAATAGTTACCAGTTTATTGTTACTATTGTTTATTGTCACTTTTGTTTTTTGTTACTTTTGTTTATTGTTACTTTTGTTTATTGTTACTTTTATTTTTTGTTTTTATTAGCCTTACCTATAGTCTTACGAAGCATTTGACAGACGAAAAAAAACACAAATATGTATATTGATAAATTACATCAAAGGGCCAAACATGTAGATTATCACAGTCGGAACTGGTTTAATTACAAAGATTTTTATAGATTTTAAAACAAATATTTTGTGCTTCAGAAAAATGCATGAAAATTAGGAAAGGCTAATTTATGTTTTCATTTAATAGAAAAGTACTAATTATATGGCAAGTATGCAAATACAAAAATGTTCCTTGTTTAGTACCTTCAATATTTTCTCTACAATATCTTCCATGCATATGTATGCAGCATACTTTTCATATACCGAGTATTTATGAATTTTTAATAAGTTTGTTTCTAATTTTGCGGAATATGCGTCATTTTATTCTCATCTTTGCAGTCATTCTTTGAATAAGTATTTCTTGTAAGAAAATTTAAAGCTACATCAATTTTATTTTTGATTTTCGGGCTTTTGGCCAAACTATAAAAGAACACAAATCAATGTTTGTCAATGAACTCCACGTTACTTAATTTCATAATACACAAAGAATCCCATTTAGGGCCAAACATTCTCTAGTCTTATATAGCATTAAATGTTTTAAGGATGTCATATTATCAAAATTGAATTTGTGTTGTTTATAGTTTATATCTGAGATACTGAAATTTCAGTGACAGTCATGAAGTAGCTAATATGAATAAAAAGATGTGGTATGTTTGCCAATGAGACAACTTTCCACAAGAGACCAACATGACTCAGAAATTAACAAATATAGGTCACCGTACGGTCTTCAACAATGAACAAAGCCCATACCGCATAGTCAGCTATAAAAGGAATGACACTGTAAAACACTTTTCAAAGTTATCCCTTGTTCATCATAACTTTTAAGTTGTGATATCATCCATGAAAAATGATCGAAGTGACATGAAAACTTAGCCACTAATTTCTCGTCAAACGGTTTTTGACGAATACTAAATGTCTTTCCTACTTCGTTATGGCATAATAGGGTATGTTCTAGAATTAAATCAGCAGTGGCTTCCCGGGGGCAGAAATAGCACAAATAACCACCTACAATAAAATAATTTAAACAATATTAACTATATTTACTATTTACTTCAGAATAAATTATTTTTTGTTTACTGTCTTAATCAGAAATCTGATGTAAGGTGACACATGCGTGTCGCCTGACAATTATTGTCATGTATCATAATTTTCATCGCTCATTCACATATTTTGTGGCATACGTAGTTTAATATAAAATTTCTGTATATTAACAAAGTTCGTGTTTTCCCATTTCCAAATTTCTTGAAGCTTGTTCACCCTTCCAATTTTATAATATACTAGTATGTAGCTGTTTTCATAAGAACAATTAATTATATATGCATAAAAAGAAATGTCATAAGATGTTGGGACGTTTCGTAAATAATTCATCGCCATAATGTCATAATATGCTATCAGATATACGTTTTTAGTGTCAATATCAATAAAACAGTTTCCAGTTACGATTATCTTTTTTATTTTTAAATACCATAATTACGATTATCTTTTTTCCGAGTTACGATTATCATCCCGAATTTTTCAACGGCTATTTTCAAAGCGCTTAGACAATTCCAGTGCACCGTTACGATTCAAATATAATGAAATGGAATAGATAAACCTTGCAGCTGAGTAACTATTGACAAAAACATGCTACAATTAAGAAAAATGAGTGTAAAGATTTTACCTATATCTACCGTCGCCATATTGGGATAATCGTAATTGCAGTTACGATTATCTCTTTAATACCAGTGAATAACATGGCAAAATCAAATGACAAAACATATCAAACAAATGGACAGCAACTGTCATATTCCTGACTTGGTACAGGCATTATTTTCAGATGTAGAAAATGGTGGATTAAACCTGGTTTTATAGCAATATACTCTTTAGCACATGTGATAACCTCAGTATATATCGACTGGGTTGGTTGACATTGCTCAGTATTTTTTCTATGTAGTGGTACTCTTTAGCACATAAGATAACCTCGGTATATATCGACTGGGTTGGTTGACATTGCTCAGTATTTTTTCTATTTAGTGGTACTCTTTAGCACATACGATAACCTCGGTATATATCGACTGGGTTGGTTGACATAGCTCAGTATTTTTTCTATGTAGTGGTACTCTTTAGCACATAAGATAACCTCGGTATATATCGACTGGGTTGGTTGACATTGCTCAGTATTTTTTCTATGTAGTGGTACTCTTTAGCACATAAGATAACCTCGGTATATATCGACTGGGTTGGTTGACATTGCTCAGTATTTTTTCTATGTAGTGGTACTCTTTAGCACATAAGATAACCTCGGTATATATGGACTGGGTTGGTTGACATTGCTCAGTATTTTTTCTATGTAGTGGTACTCTTTAGCACATAAGATAACCTCGGTATATATCGACTGGGTTGGTTGACATTGCTCAGCATTTTTTCTATGTAGTGGTACTCTTTAGCACATAAGATAACCTCGGTATATATCGACTGGGTTGGTTGACATTGCTCAGTATTTTTTCTATGTAGTGGTACTCTTTAGCACATAAGATAACCTCGGTATATGTCGACTGGGTTGGTTGACATTGCTCAGTATTTTTTCTATGTAGTGGTACTCTTTAGCACATAAGATAACCTCGGTATATATCGACTGGGTTGGTTGACATTGCTCAGTATTTTTTCTATGTAGTGGTACTCTTTAGCACATAAGATAACCTCGGTATATATCGACTGGGTTGGTTGACATTGCTCAGTATTTTTTCTATGTAGTGGTACTCTTTAGCACATAAGATAACCTCGGTATATATCGACTGGGTTGGTTGACATTGCTCAGTATTTTTTCTATGTAGTGGTACTCTTTAGCACATAAGATAACCTCGGTATATATCGACTGGGTTGGTTGACATTGCTCAGTATTTTTTCTATGTAGTGGTACTCTTTAGCACATAAGATAACCTCGGTATATATCGACTGGGTTGGTTGACATTGCTCAGTATTTTTTCTATGTAGTGGTACTCTTTAGCAGATAAGATAACCTCGGTATATATCGACTGGGTTGGTTGACATAGCTCAGTATTTTTTCTATGTAGTGGTATGTAGACGGATGTTGTTTTTTTTTTAATTTTCCAATGCTGATGTCGACTCAAAACGTTTTAAACGAAACAAGAATTACTGTAAACAGATTGATTTGATTGCTTTACGACACATCAGCAAAGAAAGGCTTATCGCAAAGACACTTTAGAAAAACAACTTTGCTTGAGGAATTTATACCCTTGTTTCAACACAAATAATATCATGAACTGGACATTAACAGATACTATATATCATTTAAAACATGATCATATGATGAACACTTGTAACTTGGTGGATGACAATTCGGCATTATTAGCTAAGTTTATATTAAAAGATGCAACCTGAAGTGATTGCCGTCCGTGATTTATAATTAGGTGTCATTATTCAGTTCTTATACAACCAAGATCGATTATTTAAAACAATATTTTATGATTTTCATGAGTACACCATGTTTTTATGAACCTACCTTCCTCATAGTAGGATCCTAACTAGGAAAGATATAAGATATCTGAGAGACAAAACACCCAAAAGGTTCTTAGTAGAACAATCAAAGCTGCGGAAGGTAAACTTTTCTTAAGTTGTTGAAACGAAATGAAATGAACTACACATTTACAGGCAAATGTAATTGTTTAATTATTCTTATACCGATGCACTATTTTCATTAGGCAGCAGTCCTGCGTTAATTGCTTTTTAAAAAATGTATTATTTGCGTCAACTATAATTTTTCAGAGGTACCAACATCATCTGTCACAAAATGTATTTTCGCCAATTTACCTTTTGTTCTATCGTACATAAGAATCATAAATAAAATATCAGATATTGTTATGATATGGTAAAATATTAAGATTAATTTAGAGACTATTGTTGCAAGATTTGCCAAAGTGATAAGAAAGTAGAAGCTTCTGCTGATTGAGTATTGACCACGTGCACAAATGCTGTATTATCTTTATGCCCCTTGCGGACCCTTAATTGGAAATAAGATAAATCTTATCTTATCTTATCTTATGCTATAATTATGCATTATACAAGCATCACAATAAACTGATGTTTCTTATTGCAAATAATTTTATGATTTTTTGTGCACAGTTGTTGAAAATCCCGATGCATTGTTTTTTATGAAAAAAGAAATCAGGCGCAATCCTTTTCTTTTTTCATGGCGCAAAATTGAAAAAAAGGACGAAGTTTGGCGCTTTACAGATTTCTCGCATCAAGCATTAACCGTTTGGCAAATGGCTATGCCATATTTATTGTATTGAATATATATTTGCCGTTTTTATTGTATTGAATATATATATGCCGTATTTATTGTATTGAATATATATATGCCGTATGTATTGTATTGAATATATATATATGCCGTATGTATTGTATTGAATATATATATGCCGTATGTATTGTGTTGAATATATATTTTCCGTTCACTTATTCAGTAAAATGGTAAATTAAATGTTATTCGTTTATGCAGATTACACCTTATAAATTACGAGAGCCTTTCTTGGTAGACATTCAAAACTCAAACAAGCATCGGAAAGCAAAGGGGAGTACGGACATAGAAACCTTCAGAGCTATAAGAACAAAATGGATATAAAAAGAATAACCAAATTCATCTAAGGTCAACTTTTCCTGAGGGAGTTGGAATTTTCGATTTTTTAAGATTTCATTATTTATCAACGGAGGATATACAAAAACTTGTTATAGATCATGTCAGTGCATGAACACTGATGGCTGAGCTATTGATATTTTCGGGGACTAACAATCTACCAACAGTTAGCCATATAATTATCGTTAGCTGTTCACAAATACAAAATAACCATCACCTTATCTGAATATTCACACCAATTTTCGGTGATAATGTCATATGTTTGCTTGTTAAGATAAGGCCAGTACGACTAGTTTAGCATTGTATATCTAGAAGCCTTGTTAAGTAAAGGATGTGTGTGATATTGCCTGTTTGTCTGTTTTATCTTGTACAGATTGTCTATAATTGATAATTAATTTGATTATCATAATATGATTTTTGTTTACTTTTTTATGTCTTTACTGTCAACTGATCAAATTAAATATTTTTGCTACTTTCGATCCCATGCAGTTAGTGTGAAAACCTTTTTTCTAGCAATTTGGAAGCATGCTTTATAAGTGCAAAACACATAGTTCATGATATATCAGACTATCAAAAAGGTTTTTACTGACCAGTAACAGTTACTATGACAGTTGTCTAATATATGACCGGAACTTCTTACCCTTCCGGAGTTCATCACCGGTGTTGGTGCTGTATTGAACAATAAATTTCATATTTGAAAAATGTACAGGGCACAGGGGCCAAAATGCGAAACCACACGCCTAAATATGAATTGCTACCTTAGTTGTTTGTATAGTTCTGTTGTTTTCTTTTTTATGTTTTGTTTTTCTTATTACATTGGTAATGTCTGTTTTCTTTAGGCTAATGGTTCTTAAATGCCTTACTGGTATGGTCTCCATCTTTTAACTAAGATATACAATAAAAAAAGGCTAACCATCTCATATTTTATTTTATTTTAGCAGCTATCTTTGCTCCAAGACATATCCCATGGCCAAACCTCTTGAAAGTCGCAATAGTATATAATAAATATACCTCCATTTTGTGAGTAAGGGAATTCCTGTTTAAACTCATATCGACTAAGGATGTTATCAGCATATGTGTTCCCAAACATCAGAGGACTTGTTGAATCAATGGCAACAGCACCGGAGCATGGTTCGAACTCCCCTGTATCGGGACGCTTACAGAACGGTCTACACAATCTTCCACCGGAATCAAATGCTGTCAGAAGAACTTTTGTTACGCCATAGCCGGGGTTTTTCACTGGAACATATGTTATTGCCTCTGCCATAGCAAATCTTTCATCTATAATGGCATATTCTAGTGAAGTTCCGTCGTAGTTTAAACCATCTGTTTGAATAAATATCTTTTCCATCCCAGAGCCATTAAATCTACGCCTTGAATACGATTTAGGATTCCCCGGATGTATTTTGTCGCTCATTATTTGATAATGAGACGCAGAGAACACATCAGTGCTTGACGCTTTGCCATCTCGTATCGCATAGGATTTGAAGTTAACTGTTGGTGGTCGCGTTACATATACTTTAACAGTTAAATACACCCAAGCGTCCATGTCCGCCCTCCCGTTTATCTCAAATCTGTTTTGAACTGTATTAAGAACTACAGGGGTAGAATCTAAATGGTTAAGATGTTCTTTGTAGCTCTTGGAGATGCAGACCCATTTTGTCTGGTCACAGAATAACCAAAATGATCCACAGTCTGGATACTCCGGGCTACAAGTCGGAAATTCCTGACAAGTATAGATATCCCGTGTAAAGTGATGGCTATAACCATCTATGTTTGTATAATTCTGATGTATAAATCCATCCATTAACCTGTAAGGATGCTGTAACGGGTCATTGGTGTTTGGATAGTCTTTTGAGGGGTCGATACCATTTAACATTTGTTGAATGCGAAATTGTTCCCATATGCAGTCAATAAATGCATGGTAACTGAAAAATAAAGGGTCTTCTGCAGCAGATCTCAAACGACCCATGTTACCACCAACGAAGCTATGACCTTTTCCATGATGGTTTTCTAAGTTATATTTTAGTTCCTTGGCGGTAGGATTTAAAATTTCATGATTATATTTTCTGGACAATATATTTGCCAAGTCTTTTTTATCCAATGGTCGACCAACTGCTCCAACATTGCGAGTTAAAAGACCGCCTTTATCGTGATGCCAGTTTGCATATGGCCCATCAGTCACTAAGCCATCGGGATTTCCAATAAACAATTTTGAAAATATGATAGAATCCTCTGGGTTTTTCATTTCACTGTCTAACGTAGAATCCCAATACGGAAGGGTAACAGTAGGTATGATTTCCCTTAATGCTTCCTCGAATCTGAAAGAAAGTACTGATCTTAGTATTGCAAGAAATTGGACAAACGAACAGTTCATTTCGGGGCCTTTTATAGCTGACTATGCGGTATGGGCTTTGGTCATTGTTGAAAGCCGTACGGTTACCTATAGCTGTTATTTTTTGTGTCATGTTGGTCTCTTGTGGAGAGTTGTCTCATTGGCAATCATACCACATCTTCTTTTTATACAGTTCTATTAATACGAAAAAGAGAAAAAATAGTTAAACCAAATTTTATTGTGTACTGAATGCATGGAATTCTCTGACATTAAAGATGTTCTGTATGGTTTGTATCTGTTAAATTTATTCTATATGAACAATTTTTTAGTTGAAGATTATTACACTTACTTTCAGATCATTTCCTAATGCATATAAAGCAAGACTGTGGTTAGCTTGATTGCTTTGTTTGTATATTGCATAATTAATATTGGGATAATGTGCAATCAAATTTGAATATAATACATACTGGTTAAAATATGCCTATAAATATCATATTGTTTGAAGATGTCAATGTTAATTACAAAGCTTGAATTAAGTTTATACAAACAGAGAAAGCAAGCCTACCAAAGTCTTACTCTACAAGCATTAGGAAATTAGCTGTAATACTTCTTAGAATTTAGAATATATTACTACATACGTAAATGCAAAGAAGAAAGAATATCATGAGACCGGGTGGATAATGGTACTTTTTAAAAAGGAACTAACGCCAATTCAATGTGTTTCTTGTTAATTCGAATGTTGATGTCACAAATATTATGCTTTTAAATATCTGTGATAGGTCTTTATCCAAGCGTCATTTTGATTTACAATTGTAGTAATTATGCATTCATGAAAATAAATTAAAGTTTAGAAACAGGTGGAATGTCATCTATTTATAAAAAAAAAAAACCATCGCACGATAAGTGATCGTCTTAAACCGGTATTTTGTTAAGTATTTTGTTAAGAAGTTTGTTTGTTGTTAGAAAAAAAGTTTGGTAGTTACTTTTTGAACTAATTCCATTTTCGAACAGAAATGAGTCAATAAGGCTCTTCCAACTGATTGAATAAAATGTAAAATTGACCAATTTAGAAGAAGAAAAAATTAAAGTTGATGATAGAATAAAGAAACATGTTTAATGTCATAGCAATGGTTTGAATATGCATGTATTTGAATATGAAGATTAATCAAATTATTTGACATGCAGTCAGCTCTTCTTTCAGTTGCTTCAAAGGTATCAAAAGAATTAATACTGTATAATTGCTGTTCAAAAGTTCAATTTTACTTTTTTCAATACTTACTTTGAATGCGGTCTTAAGTAAAAGAAACAATACCGGTACTTATTTGAATTTAATTTCCATCTATATTTAGAAGATGAAGAAAACCTCAGAGTTTAACAGACACACTTTGTCTGACTATGATCCGCAAAACATCATTCCTGTGAATAATTTTGTGCATTCAATACTTTGAATAACTTACATCAAACAAAAAATTCTATGCCATCCGGGGAACGCTGGACCAAAATGTGCACTTCCAATGGCGTCTCCACGGTGAAAATTAACTATAGCATCGTATTTATTTGGCAATACACTCTATGAAAACAAGAAATGACAAGTTTTAATTTTGCAATAAAATAACACGATTAAAAGGCAAGACTTCTATAAGAACCAGCAAAGGTGGAGGGTTTGATGGAAGTCTTTCAAAAAAGAATGTCGAAATCAGAAATAAAGGTAAAAAATCTCTAGTCGGTCATTGAAGATCGAGATTTTACAAAGTCAACAAAATAAGACAAAAAATATCCAATGGAAATCAGATAAGCTGAGTCGGTTTACTGCCAATTGTAGGGGCGCAGATATCAATTCTTCAATCAAATAAAATCACATAAATTTAAAAAAAGCATCTCCTCATGTAAAAGGACGTTAACAATTGACTTCCCTACCCTTTACACAAGAATTCCACATTGAAATAAAGTCATTTTTTTCACACGAATTTTGCTTAAGCAGACGAAATTCGTAATGTAATTCGTAATAACCCCCCCCCCCAAAAAAAAAAAATCATTATTATGCATTTGAACGAACTTGTTATGTTTAGTGTACATGTATTTATGAACAGATTACTACGGATGTGTTAAGTTTGCATTAGCCAACATTTAGTTTTGCTCTCCTCGTTTATAATTATGACAAATTGCAACGTATTGCCGGATTTCTAGCACGTGGAACACGATGGTAGTCAGAGTTAGAGTAGTAAGATTTGTGAAGATTTTGTATGAGTGCCAATGAGACAACTCTCCATCCAACGTCACAATTAGAAAAAAAAGTAAACCATTCAAGGTCAAAGTACGACCTTTAACACGGAACTTTGGCTCACACCGAACAGCAAACATTAAAGGAACCCAAAATTGACATGTGTTAAACCATTTAAACAGGAAATCTAAAGATCTAATCTTAAAAAAGAGAGAAACAAGAAACGAGTAACTGCTCTACATTTTAAACGAACATCGGTTCTCCTCATCACTATATGCTTAATGTTTATTTTCTTACTCTTGAGTTTTGTGAACAAGATTGTCGTTTGTCTTTTTGTCATTATGGCCTTAGTGTTGGTTTATTTTTTCGACTTCAGGTTTTAATTTCTATTATGGTTAATCATACTTAAAGTGCCAGGCTTCTCTCCTAAACAAAATTGCAATAATGTGCGTTTACTAAAGGAACAAATTTTACACAGAGTTGATATGTATAGGACGTTTTCTTAATTCTAATAAATATATATTTTAAGATGCCTTTATATATTTGTATTTACGTTTGATTGTTTCAAAGAACATACCTGGTCTTGTTTTAATAATTGTACAGCCCTATGATAATCATTTCGCTCGTTTTTTGTTAACATTCTATATTCCTTTCTAATCCTCAAAATCTGTTCTTTCTCCCTCCGACCTTTTTCAAACAACCTTAAAACCCAACGTGATGTGTCCTCCGTCACTTCATATGGGAATATTTTCTTTGAGTCGACCCATAGATGCTCCTGAACGCAAAACGTAGTCACATCTTCACCTGGATATTCGGTTGGGCTGATACCATAGGTTCGATTCTTTAAACAAGAGATCAAATTAGCCGGAAGTGGCATTTGGTAGATGTTTGCGTCGCAACCATATTTTGAAAGGATGGAAATTAATATAATCAGCTGGTTAGTTAGTACTAACAATATCTACGAATATAGAATTTAAAAAAATTAGAATATAACAACTCCGACAACAACAACCAAGTACCAACAACATCAGCAACAATATCAACATGAACTACAACGCAATTATCATGATTATACTTATATCGTTAGATTTACGTGGGGTCTCAATGGCTAGTTCATTTAACCAGTTCATCTACAATAGTTTGTCACCTCTGATGTTGAGAGTAACGACTCTGTTGGTGACCAGGTTTGTTCGATCCCGATCTTAATTGACAAGTCCATGATTCTCTCTTGGTATGCTGACTTCCTTCATCAATAAAACTAGCCGTTATGATATACCTAAGGTAACTGAAAGTGGCGTTAAGAAAAAAAACCCAAAAAAAACCCAAACAAACAAACAAACTTATCGTATTTATTATAGTAAAGTTTCATATGATTTTTTTCTTAAATGTGTGTCCGTCTACCTCATGTAAAAATGCTATCAATTTATACTGCCATTCGAAATGAACAGACATATAGAGGTACAAATATTATCTTCAGTAAAAAAAAATAGCGTCCATACAATATATGTTCATTTTTTTCTTTCGTTTCAGCCAAACAAATGTTTATAAATGCAGGGACAGAAACAATGTTCTAGAAAAGGCAGTTATTTTCCTAAATAGTTTATTTAATTATTTTCACGATATGCCAAATATTTTCCGATCAAAGTGGGACACTATCTTCCCATCTCAGAGTCTGTCATGGTGATTTCAGCAAAATAGTTTTTTTTCTGAAAGTTGACAATTTATGATAGGTTTCAATACTCTACTATCGTTACCTCTTTCTTTTAAAGCAATTTCCTTTTTTAAAGTTTGTTCATTTTTGAAGTATTTGTATTAGTATAGTGGTTTGTACAAGATAAAAACTAAAAAGCGTTGTCAATAAAATAAACTCATCATAGATACCATGATTGTGTTTGCGCCAGACGCGCGTTTCTTCTAGCAATGACTCATCACTGATATGACTGATAATTTTAAAAAAGCCAAATAAAGTTCGTAGTTGAAGAGCATTGAGAACCAAAAAGTTTTGTCAAAGATCAAAGTTTGGTAAAATGTTAATTTATAATTATGACAATATCAATGATAATTTATGTCAAACTTACCATCATTTTCTCTACCAGCGACTAGCTACTTGCAAACTAAGAATCGTTAGTTCTTATAAAGGGTAACAATTTGTTGATGGATAAATGCATTTCTTTTGTTAAAAAAACAATATTGGTTTTGAAAGGCGTTTTTGAAGAAACATATGTTTCGTATTATTTTCGCAATGCCATTATGAATATAACTGCATTATTCTTTTCCACTACAAAGTATAGTTTTTAAATATTGTTTAAATTCTTTACACAAGGCATTAGATATGCATTTGTGAAAATCATACCTTTATTATTTGTGTATTTGACTTTAGAATTCTTTTTCTAAGATAAAGTGATTTTTTTTTTCGTAAAAGTTTACACCTTAAACTCTATAATTTCATATGTTTATCTTTAATATTTGTCTATCGAAATTCAGATGTGATACAAAGGCGGATCCAGGGAATTGAAAGGGGGTCGTAATTCCATAAAATTGAGGTAATATCACCGAGCGTAGCGAGACGAAAAAAAACCTTAACCTATTTTTGTTTAATATAATTTTCGAATCAAAAAGGGGATGGGCGTATAATCTTGTCTTATATTAATAATTGTTCAACTCTATTTTTGTTAAAACTCAATTTTCCTTTCCTTCCCTATCCTTAATTTTTTTTTCTCCCTCCGATTATTTTCAAACAACCTTAAAACCTAACCCGATGTGTCTTCTGTATAAACTTCATATGGGAACATGTTCTTTAAATTGACCCACAAATGATCATCAACACACAAAAAAGACTACGCCAATGTAGTAAAAGCATTAAGACTATTCAAATAAGGATAAAAAAAAACCAGAGAGAATTGCATAAACTTCAACCTAAGAAGCAAGGCCGGATGATTCGAAAATCCTGAGCACGTTCGTGCAATTATTCTGGTGTATTAAGATTTAACACCAAGAAAACATGTCGCGAGTAACTTAAAAAGCAAACACGTCGTATAGGTAACGCAATTATTGATGGTAACCGTCAAATTTGTACAGTGTTGATTTCAGTAATACTTCAATAATACTTCTTTACACACATCTTGGAACAATTTTTGCTGTAGGTGCACATAAATTAAGTCGGTAAGCATGCACGTAGGCAATATACATTGATCAAGCAAAACGATGATTCGAAGAGTACAATAAAACCGGGAAATCTTCATGTTTTGCATATATCATGTATAGTTTGAATTCGTACATGAGTGTCAATTTAACAAAAAAAAAAAAAGATTCTGATTAGACGCTAATCTTTAAGTTTTAAAGGCAGCATCATTAATTTCAACACGAAAACAAGGAGATGTGGTATGATTGGCATTGAGACAACACTCCAATCAAGTCCAAATGACGTGAAAGCAAGCTAATATCATATATCACTGTAACGGCCTTCAAACAAAGGTTAAAATCATAACGTATATAGTGAGCTATGAAATGCCCTGATATGAAAAAAGGGTGTCATCCTGGTTTGCCCACTTTTAATTACATGTATATGTAAACATAGAGGGAATTGTTGTTTTAACAATTATAGTTTATTTCTGAATTATAGTCATATTTTTTACCTTTTATTTTACCTGTAAATTTTTATAAGAATATTATATTCTGCTATTAAATCAAGGAAAATGTGCAAAACTTTTCTATATTTTATATTTCTTTGGCGGAAAATGTATTTGCATTTATACAAAAAAGGAAAAAATGTGCACTTAAAATGAATTATTATTCCAATTTATCAACAAATAGTTTTAATTATTGATATATTCTGAAAAAAAAAGTAAAAGAATGAAACTTTGACTTTATTCATTTTTTTTTTAAATTTTAATAAAATACACAGTTCTAATAATTAAATATAAAAAATATCCAATCAATTCTGACAACTAGAATATAAATGGAACTGTTCAGTAGCCAAGCTATGAATATGACACAATTTGAACAGTAAACTGCAACCAAGCTAGCATTTTCTTAAAAAATAAAAATAAAGTATCTTTCAATTAATTTATAATAATCATGATTGCTAACAACACCAGTTGGAACTTCAACTAGAAAGACTATTTATTGACTATGAGACAGCAACCAACAATGCAGCACGAACAGTGTGGCCAGGGGTAAATGAGAAAGGCTGCATGCTTCTTCCATTTCACCCCGTGTATTTGGCGATAGGCACACAAATATGGTCTACAGTCCTATTATTAAGAAAATGAAGACATTACTAAACTGATACGACAAGCTGCAGTACTACCTCTTGTTCCGCCCACCTTGTTGAGGATGTTTGGCTAAACACTTTAGAAGACATTGGAGAAGCTGAAAACAAACCCGCTACAACTTCATTTACAGAATACATGACAGAGTTCTGGGTTGAAAGCTACCGCTTTCTATGGAATCACTATTACACAGAAGGACCCCGCACCACAAATTACCTGGAAGGATGGCACAACAAAAGACTCAAACATGCCCACCCAAACATCTACCAGATCATTGATTTACTGAAGGAAGAGATTTCTCTGACACAGCATCACATCTTCTCCATTTGAACTGAACAATGAAGTGAAATATTATTATGTGATAAGACTGGTAATAAAAAAAACCAAAAAAAAACATAAACAAACAAACAAACAAAAATTGTAAATTGCGATTTTGTAAATATAATGTTTTGAGACTTTTGATGTATATATAAAAAATTGTATTTCTCCTCATTTTACATATTTCCTTATGCAATGCATTTATTGAATTATTTTTGAAATAAAAGAGATCTTGTATTGATATATTTATATCATGAAAATCATTCAGAAACTAATAAACTATAAAGACACTATGTAACTGAATATCATTTTTTTTGTTATTTGTTGTGTACATGTATGTATGTTGAACAAATATTTGATTTTTTTTTTAATAATTTTTCTATACAAAAAAAAAAAAAAACTGAATATATAGAAAAAACACTTACAAACTATATACCTAAGTTGGAACAGACTATACAATTGTATGCTCATTAAACCTTTTGTCTTTTTTGTTTTCTTTACTATTAGATAATTGGTAGAATTAAAAGTGGGCAAACCAGGAGTAAACCAACAAAACAATTAAAAAAACCCCACATAAAACCATAATTAGCCACTGAATAACACATCCCTCACACAAGACAGAAATACATAATGTGGTGGGGTTCGAAAAATTTATGTGAGTGTTTAACCCTCCCCTAATATAGAACAGTGGTGTTTTTTCTTATGTTGTACTAAATTAGTACAACATAAGAAATACTTTCAAATATTGCTCAGTTGTTGTTATAGTGACCAATATAATTAATTAAAGCAATTTTTGGTGTGCGTTCAGGTTTTCAATATAACGAATCTGCTTGCATTGGTATATATAAAAAATACCAACAATAATAATTCTACATAAAGCAAATCGCAATTTTAACACAACATTAAATTTACGAAAAACAAATATATGAAACATGAATCACCAACAAACAACAAATTACAGGCTTCTGACTTGTGACACGCACATGAAGAGCGGGGCGGGTTTAAACATGTATGTGAGCGCTCAACCCCCCTAATCTGTGACTGATATAACAACACAACATAATAACATCTTGTAAAAATTGATTGCAAATGGCTTAACTGAATAGATGCACAACAAAACCAACATAAGGCTTCTTCTGAACATTTGAAGTTCCCGACTATGTAATGGTTACATAAACTACCAAAAAAAAAACCAAAAAAAAAACCATGTAAATATCGTTTCATCTCGGCCTCTAGTAAGTGTTCTACAACTAATCTTTCAGTGCTTTTAAAAAGTTCCTTATCTACCATTAAAGAGCTTATCATAAACTATTGCAATAAAATATATGAACATGGTTGAATTAACTATTTTTGGAGTGTAAACAAATCTTTGGATGTTTTAGATAGATTACGTGCTTTTGATTCTATTGACAGTTTTGATTTTTCTACTCTTTACCCTACACTTCCACACTATCTTATCAAACAAAAGTTTTCCTATTTAATTAAATGGTCGTTTGGTAAATTTGAAAGCAAATATATTTGCTGCAACTCATTAAAAGCCTTCTTCTCTAATGAGAAAGGTAAATATGCTAGATATTCTTACTTGAAGTGTGATGAGATGATTGAAGCTGTTAATTTTCTCCTTGATAAAACTTGTGTTCGTTTCGGCAACAACGTTTATCGACAGGTTGTAGGTATCCCTATGGGCACTAATTGCGCCCCTTTAATAGCAGACTTGTTTTTGTACTGTTGGGTATCACAGTTTATGACTAAACTCAGAAAAGTCCCGTCAAAATTGGATTAAATTGATAAATTTAACATCACTTACCATTATCTTGATGATATTTTTTCGTTCAATATAATAAAATAATCAAGAATTTTCTCAATATACTGCTGAAATTTACCCCAAGGGACTTACCTTAAATAAATCAAATTTAAACAGTAATGGCTGTCCTTTTCTAGATTTAGATATTTCGATTTTAAACGGGAAACTCTACACTAAAATTAACGACAAAGAGAACGATTTTTTGTACCCTATTGTTAATTTTTCACATTAAGATGGTAATGTTCCTTTGGCACCATCTTACGGTATTTATATTTCAAAGCTCGTTCGCTATGCCCGTGTCTGTTGTGGCGTTTTTGATTTTAACGAACGTAATCTATCTATTACTGGTAAATTAAGCCAGGGATTACGTTACCACAAATTACTAAAAACCTTTACTAAATTTTTTCATAGATATACAGATTTGGTTATGAATAAAATTGAGAATGGAAATGGGGAATGTGTCAAAGAGACAACAACCCGACCATAGAACAGACAACAATAGAAGGTCGCCAACAGGTATTCAATGCAGCGAGAAATTCCCGCACCCGGAGGCGTCCTTCAGCTGGCACCTAAACAAATATATATACTAGTTCAGCGATAATGAACGCCATACTAAACTCCAAATTGTACACAAGAAACTAAAATTAAAAATAATACAAGACTAACAAAGACAAGAGGCTCCTGATTTGGGACAGGCGCAAAATTGCGGCGGGGTTAACATGTTTATGAGATCTCACCCCCCCCCCCCCTAATACCTCTTGCCAATGTAGAAAAGTAAACGCATAACAATACGCACATTACAATTCAGTTCAAGAGAAGTCCTAGTCAGATGTCAGAAGATGTAACAAAAGAAAATAAACAAAATGACAATAATACATAAATAACAACAGACTACTAGCAGTTAACTGACATGCCAGCTCCAGACTTCAATTAAACTGATTAAAAGATTATGTCTTCATCATATGAATATCAGACACAATCTTTCCCGTTAGGGGTTTAGTATCATACTATCATATACGAGAAGAACATAACCCGTGTCATGCCAACAACTGTGTTTAAATAAATGTTTTTAGTTCCTATGCAAAGACACTATAAGTGAATCAACATTAACGCCAAACTATGGAATCTTTAATGACCTGACAACAGTATCGTAACTATATCCCTTCTTAATAAGTCTATTTAAAGGTTTTGTTAGCTTCTGAGGTGAATACTGACATGTTTGTGCTTTATAAAGAATATTTCCATAAAAAATTGGATGTGAAATACCTGAACGTATAAGAAGTCTGCATGTTGAGCTATATTTACGAATGATGCCCTTATACCGATGATAAAATTTAGTAAATGTTTTGACTAGTTTGTGATGTCGAAAACCCTGTTGTAATAATTTTTCAGTAATACATAAATTTCTCTCGTTACAATCGTTTGGTTGTAAAACTTATTTCAAACGGGATAGCACATCCTCATTTTTACGGAAATGTTTTTAACCGTGCCCGGAAATTTATAAATTAACCTGGTAAACTTATCGCTCCTTTAAATACAATTATTCTAAAAGGGTACCAATTCAACACTGTATTAGACATTTGCGGAAACTGTCATACACCTACGATTAGGATAACAATTACACAGCATTTAAATCTTGGGCTTTCTCAAAGTGTAAAAAATAAACCGTCGATCCAAAACAATGAAACGATAGTGATGTTTTTCTGTAGTTGAACAACGATTTTTTTCTAATATATTTTAAGCAATGTGTTAACATTAATTATTGTATACGGTGTTATCCAGGTGGAAAATGCTGTAATTGTACGAAGTATGATAGAATGAACTAACATTATTTTAAAAATAAATTAAACATGAGACACACAAAATATCGCAATTGCCGTTGCAGTGTCTAGATTGGGACATTGCTGAAAAAAAGTCCACAATACTTTGTGTTAAAAAAGGTGCAATCAGCCATGAAGCATGTTAGCATGTTTATGCTAACACATACTTTCTCTCTTTTATTTTGTTTTAAAGAGAATGAGGAAATACAGCGAACGGGTGTTTTCAAGTGAGCTATTTATTCTCCATGAAATACTTCTTACTGTTCGGTATAACATTGGAATATTTTATTTTTCCTGAATAGGACTAACACTTTTGTCTATGGTTTTGGTTTCAATAGAATCAAAAAAAATCACAACTATTCGAGATAAAAAAAAAATCAGAAAAAGAACTTCTCTACGTCGGAAATATATTTTCAGACTCAGTTGAAATGTAAGAAAAGTTGTACTCAAATAGTTAAAATTTTGCTATCTATGTTTTCAACAGCAACACACAAAAAATGACAAACGAGTTCCAAGGTGTTTTTCTTTTATGCAGTTATTATAATAGAGATCTTAGGAATCATTAAGTATGAACGTTTTTTTTCGCGGTGTCGATAATTATCCCCCATGAACATGGATAGGATTGGTATGCTCGAAACATGAGCTTTAACCCCTGTTTCGAGACTTGTACTATTTTCATGGAATTTTAATATAGAATGCAGTGACGACGCAGGGGTCGATCCAGCCATTTTCAAACAGGGATTCCAACCCAAGATAAGGGGAAAGGGGGGGGGGTCCGACTATATAGCCCTATTCAAAAGCATTGATTGGCAAGAAAAGGGGTGTTCAAACCCCCGGAACAGCCCGTGATCTCACATTTGACGTTGTTCATTTCAAAACAAAGTTTATACGCAAATCTATTCAATTGATTGTTAGGGATAAAAAAATGCAATAGGGTAGCAGGCGAGATGATAATGTTAAAAAAAATCACAATCTATTGTCGGCAAGGCAACACTTGCGGATACGGAGTTGTAATCGTGCACAACAAATACGACACCAACATTACTATTTCAAATGAAGCAGTTTGTAGAGTTATCTCTGAACAATATTGTTGCTGGTTTTCGTACACTTACCATTGCATTAAAAGTACCCTGTTTCTCGTGGAATGTCTATTGCTCTTGCTTATAATATATATATATACATCATATATCGAGGCTACACCTTCCGTCCTTATGAATCCTTGTCTTCAAATATTCGGCTTTGTGCGGTCCTGATGGTAAGTCCAGAAAGGCGCTTTCTACACATGAAATTTCAACGTGTTGCTAACATCTTTTTTTTTTTTCTTTTTTTTTTTTTTTTTTTTATAGAAGACATCTTTTTCTATTTTAGTGTGTAACGTTGGTTTGTTTTTGTATTTTGAGATGACCCCTTGTTTTTGTCACCTGTTATCGTAAGTCTAAAGGGTAATCCTAGGTATAGACCTAGTTTCCGCAAATGTCTAATAAGATCATTGAATATTGTTTTTATTGATATAAATATTGATTTTGTTATCAGTAAATCAAAAGCAAACTAAATATTGCTAGTATGTTATATACATATGCACATTTATGGATCTACAATCTGTCGATACTTGTATCTTGGCATTGCACGATGTCATGTTTTTCTCTGACTGTTTTTGACGTCTTTACACTAAACCTATTGGATGTAGGATGTGTACGGATTGATAATCTAGTCTTAGATGCATGCTTTTTACATTAGTTGTTAGTGTCTTTGAACTAGCTGTCACTTAACTGCGAGTACTCTCAGATCTGTACCTAGTGTCTTTTTGTTGTTGGGATGTACAAGTACCCGGTCACGTCCAATTGTATTTTTGTCCACCTGATGAGTTAGGCCTTTTTCAACTAATTTTTATAGTTCGTTCTTATGTTGTACTGTTATACCACTTTTCCAGGTGAGAGGGAGGGTTTAATCCCGCCAGTATGTGCCTGTCTCAAGTCAAGGGGCCTATTCAGTGGTTGTCGTTTGTTTAAGGCCGTTAGTTTTCTCGTTTGAATTGTTTTACATTGTTATTTCGGGGCCTTTTATAGCTGACTATGTGATATTGGCTATGCTCATTTTTGAAAGCCGTACGGTGACCTATAGTTGTTAATGTCTGTGTCATTTTGGTCTCTTGTGGAGAGTTGTCGCATTGGCAATCATTCCTCAGCTTCTTTTTTTAAATATAAAACAAAAGACGTAAAACAATCTATATAAGAGCAAGTTGACTGAAAGAACTTACATACTTATAATGTCCTATACTTAATCAGGAAGATGGCAGTAGAAATCAAATACTAGTAGTTCGTTTCTATGTTTATTGGCGTTTAGTTTTGAAACAGTTAAGTGTACATGTTTGTTCCTTTGTTTTCCTCTAATAGTTAAAAGTTTTTCCCTTGGTTTTAGTTTGTAACCCGGATTAGTTTTCTCTCAATCGATTTATGACTTTTGAACACAGTTATACTACTTTTGTTTAAACATATTTATTTACAGTGGAATTGGGAAACAAGTTTTGCAACTTATATTAATCCCTTTCCACTTTGCGGGTACAAGTGCTGCCTTGTAGCGGCATTAGCCTGCTTTTTTCGAAATCTTCAAGGGTGTTTTTAACGTGCTAGAGATATGGCTCTCTCTTAACACGGGTCAGCCATTTATCGTCCCCTTCCGACGGACTATCATCGTTTCCTCAAGACCATACTCGCAAATGGTGTCAAGGGAGAGCCGAAATTTCAGGGAAATTCAGTCCCTGAAATTTTCCTCCCAAACGGGAATCGAATCAGGAACCTTTGTGATAGAAGTCCGATGCACTAACCACTACACCACGGCTCTCTGTAGAGTTATACTACTGTTGACTTTATTAACTTTGCTATGTCTGATGCACTGATATAAATGTGATGCAAAAACTCACTAAAATGATCTCTGTTGACAAGACATCATAAACATATCTGAACTTTTAAAAGTACTGGTAAAAGGATACTTTTTTCTTTTTATCTTTGAGAAAGTATTGAGTAGATTCTGATTCATATGAATTCAAAGTCAGTTTGTGGGTTTGTACAGTCTGGGAGTGCCCATTAGATTACCGGCTGATGGTTGTAAAATCAGTCAAGAAAACTCGATGAATATGTTGATAAAAAATACCAGCGTTTTGATGATATTATTGGAATCAGTGTGGTTCTTCAAAAAGCTAGATTTTTTTTTAATTTTTACCTCAAATAAGAAGTTATACCTATGATCAACATAAATGTAGAAAAGTCGCAATTAAAAGATACGATATAGTCGATGAAGCACTATTTTCTATGGTAAATTTGTGTATTCTTTTCTTTAATTTTTGCAATATGCTTGATTTATATGCAATTTTTTGCTTCTTTCTTGCATATCTGTTTGTTTTTTAGTGATACAAATGAGTACAATACAACCTTGACTGCTGTATTTTTGACATTTTTACCTATTATGTCTGGGTATTTTTTGTGCACACATCGTTGTCAATATAGTTGATTTTTTTGCGACTGTAATACAAGTGAGAGGTTAAGCTTGCTATAAACCCGGTCCAATCCACCATTTTCTACATAAGGAAATGCCTGTACCAAGTCAGGAATGTGACTGGTGTCACCATTAGTTTGATGTGTTTGAGCATCTGGTTTTGCCATTTGACTTGGGACTTTCCGTTTTGTATTTTCCTCGGAGTTCAGTATTTTTGTGATTTTACTTTTAATACCACTATACAGTAACTGACTGTTATCTCCAATACTTTAACAATGGAAAATTATCAGATAAAATGATAAACAGGAATGGTATAATCTTTACTGAAACATGACAGATTTTTTTAAGAAGCATCATTCAGGTAATAATAAGGAAAATCATTTGAATTTCCAAAACACAATTTTTTGCAGTACAGAAGTGTTATCAGTGTAAATTGAAATGTGTTTATTAAAATAGATGAATGTCGGATAAATAATCGTTTGACTCATACTTTTTCCCATGGCCATAAGTCTAGAAAATTACAGAAGAACTTGATATACACTCCGTCATTGCTCGATCGAGGACAGCTTATATCATTGCTATCATGCAAATTCCATCTTTTCGATACACTTTCAGCATAAGAATTACTGTACATTCGAGGTTCATTGGTATCTATCTTTAAGCAGCCTGTACACGGTACAAATTTTTTTGGATCTTTTCTGTCTCTGCAATAGGGTCGACATAACCTGCCACCTGTGTCGAATGCTGTTAACAATACCTGTGTCGCTTTATGGGTCATTGGTTTCCTTACAGGTAAATAAGTCATTGCTTCACTTATCCCAAACCTATCGTCTACAATTGCATACTCTACTGACCTGCCATCGTAATTTGTGCCTTCAACACGAACATTCACCTTTTCGAATCCCGAACCAATGTTTATGTGTTTTTCGTATGCCTTAGGAAAAGATTTTTTTAAGTTCTTGCTCCTATCAGAATATATATCATTCTTTTTTGATGTTCTACCCTTGTAAATTGGAAACGAATTAAACGTGACATTTCGTGGGCGTTTAAACACTATTAAGCAATTTATATAAACCCATTGGTTAGAATCTGCATTTCCATTAATTTCGAATGGATTTTGCACGGTGTTTAGAAAACTTGGAGTTGCATCTAATCTATCGAGATCGGCTTTATTTGTTTTTGGAACACAAACCCATTTTGATTTGTTACAATCAAGCCAGGGAGACCCACAGCTTGGTTTACTTTTACTACAAGACGGGAACGGCTGACATGTGTATATGTCCTTAGTGAAACGGTTAGAAAATCCATCTATATTTCGAAACCTCTTAAATGTGTGTGCTTTATCGGATACGGTAAATTTTTCTGATATGCCAAACCCTTGATTTGTCAATTTTCCAAAACCATCCATTAAATCATAAGGTCGGTGTCCTATCTTTCTAGTCCTAGGATAATCTGTCTCTGGATTGATTCCATTTTTCTGTTGATTTTGTCTAAATTTTTCCCACCAGCAATCAACAAATGCATGCAAGCTCCAAAACAAAGGATCATGTGGTGCAGTTATCAGTTTTGCCATATTACCGCCGACAAAAGAATGACATTTACCGTGCAGTTCCTCCAGGTAATAGCGTCTACTTTTACTGTTTGTGATCTCAGAGTGACGTTTTCTGGACAAAACATCATAAAAATTTTTCTTTGTTAGTAACTCACCTCCAAAACCCCCGACATTGCGGATTACATATCCTCCTCCCTCATGCTTCCAGTTGTTAAATGGATAGCCAATTTTTCCATTTGGACTTCCTACAAATTTTTTCGTAAATAAACATGAATCTGATGGATTTTTTAATCTGTTGTCAAGAGTTGGATCCCAGTATGGAATTGCAATTCCCAAAGCAGTTTCAACTCTGAAAAATATTAATCACCATACTTATATTACAATAAATGGTATAGTTTACTTCGATTTAACTTAAGAATTGAATACTTCTTTTATACATTTTGTATGAAGCGCGGAGGTGCTTCATTCTAATATTGTGAGCTCGGTCAACGCTTGAACTTCTTGAAGAATCGATTCTAGGTACAGACGTTGTTTAATATCTTACTATAGCGTTATAGTATTTTTTGTATTTGTCTTTGTAAATTATTTCTTTTATTGTTTAGTCTTTTTGATATGGATCGGTACTTATACATCCCGTCATTGCATTATTGTGCCATTGTATTTGTTTCTATCTTACCTCTTTTACAATTTTAGGAATTTGATTGGTTAAAAGCAACCACATGGAGACCGTGTATATTCCAGATAAGGTAAGTAGGGTTCCATATTGTGTTAGTAGGCGGAGCTTATTGCTTATTTACTATGTCAATACACCATTTTCTTTTTCTTTGTTGGCATATTTGTTTATTTTTATAGTTTTTAAGATTAAGACACAATGACTGCTGTACTCCTATTGTTGACATTTTTACCTATCAGTCTGTTTGTTTTGTTTCCACTTCGTTGTTAATATAATGAAATTTTATGCGACTGTCTTACAAGTGAAAAGTTTAGCTAGCTTTAAAACCAGGTTTAATCCACCATTTTCTACATAAGAAAATGCCTTTACATATGACAGTTGGTATCCATTCGTTTGATGTGTTTGAGCTTTTGATTTTGCATTTTGCTTAGGGACTTTCCGTGTAGAACTGTCCTCGGATTTTCGGATTTTTGTTGTTTTACTTTTTACAAACGTATAAAATTACTATTAACAATTCAGTACTTATAATGACATTTTTGAATTGGTCATAAAACACTTTACTGTTAAGTTTTACCTGTGAACTTCATTGTAGATGCTCGTGTTATCATTAATGTTACATTTCATTTTCAAATGAGGGTTAATTTCAGAATGACTAATTTCAGAGTAGACCTGGTATATGGGAGCCAACTCTTGCACATGTATTGAAAGTTATTAGTGTGGTTTAACATAGCAGTAAATTAAACAGTGATCAAGCATTTATGTTGTTTACATTTGGCTGTGAAAATGATGCAAACAGATCCAGTAAACTGTACATGTTTGTAAATATTCTTAATAATTTTTTTTTAACATTGTGTCTATATCATACTTGACACCACCAAGCATTAAACTATAGAACATCTTTTATCATTTATAAATGACGTGGATGAAAAGGTAAAAACATACCATTCATACACGAAATGCTTAGAAAAACCACCAATAAACTGAGTCTGAGGAGTTCTGGAGCAACTATACTTTCTATAGTGTCTTGTGGCATCATTTAGAAAAAAACTCTTGGAAGTTTTGGGAAATTCGATTTGAACAAATGGATTAAATAATAAAGTAATATGGTGGTAAGTCATTGGTACAGAGTTTGTGTATGTACTTACTGTTTGTGTTTGATTTTTTCAAATATAAAAGGCACTATTCTAGAAGATATGAACTGAAGATCAACCCTAGAACAAGCTTATGCTAATAGATAATCTACATTAACACAAAGATAGTACTAAGATAGTGAGTGATAAACTGTCAAAACAATGAATTCTGATAGCGTCTGCTATTGATGACAATGGCATTCTGTAATCTGGGGAGAGAAACAAATATAGTTGTGATAAAAAAGTTATGTGAATTCGCCACAAGGGTACTCGTCCCATACTGAATATTACTGTTTTTTTTATTAAATATATTACAATTATTATTTGGACAATACACCTTTGACTATTTCACATAACAGAATGCAAAGACAGTCTGTAGAAGGTTTGGAAGGGTAAATGAATTTTGTCCAAAAATTCTACTTTTTTCATGTGCCTTGTTAACCAACTTGTTCAAAGATTTTGAAATTTTTTCCAAACTGTCAAATTCGATAAAAGTTGGTGATTTTCAAGATTAATAACCAATTAATGTTTAATACCGCAGTCCCACTAGGCCACGATCGCACTACGATCTGTGAAAAAAATTCAAATTTTGATGATCGTAGTACGATCGTGTAGATCACAGTAAGGTCGTATAACGGTCGTGGTGAGGTCTTCAAGGTCGTGATGAGCGTGGCCAACTTTGAACATGTTAAGATCGCGAAAGAAGCTGTACCATCGTAGCGAAAGCGTGATTCTATTCGGAGAGACTGCGCTACGATATCAAAGCAACGTTATTACGACCTCACTACGACCATCACATTCTCACCGCCACTCAATTACACTTCCACTACGAGTATACCACGTTTACACTACGTTGTTCAAGACCATAGTACGATTCTAGCACGTCCTTACCGTCCTCGTCACGCCCTTCTTACGACCTGACTACGTTCATACTACGACCATCATTCTCATTGTCCTTTTCACATAAAATATATTAAATCTCTCCAGGTTTTGTTTGTCTGTATGTGATTAGGACTTCTTGTCCATGTTCTATAATGGCTCAACCATGCTTCTCGTTTTATATAGATTATACCGTTAGTTTTCCCGTTTAAATAGTTTTACACTAGTAATTTTTGAGGCCCTTAATAGCATGCTGTTTGGTGTGAGCCAAAGCTCCGTGTTGAAGGCCGTACATTGGTCTATAATGGTTTACCTGTATAAATTGTTACATGGATGGAGAGTTGTCTCATTGGCACTCATACCACATCTTCTATATATAATGACAAATCTGTGTCATCTCTGCTATCGTTCACTAAAATATCGTCAATGGGCTTTATGGACCAGCAATAGGTTGGATTGGTCGGTCTGCTGGATCAGGATTCATTACTATCAGAGCTCCCTCTGCCTCTACATCAACCCTACCCACTCGGCCACGTGCTCTAGTAGATTTTGATGGCATGACTATATTGAAATCTACGTGTTAATCAGAAATAGAAGGAATGGAATTGTATTGATATGGAACACGATGTTGACGTTATTGCTGAGAACGTAGTAAGATCGCGGTATGAACTAGTATAATCGTGGTAAAGACGCGCTAAAATCGCATTAGAAGCGTGGTAAGATCGTGTTGCAATCGGAAAACTCGTGTTATGGTCGTAGTGAGAACGTAATGAGCGTAGAACGATCTTGATAAGCGTAGTGAGGTCGCATAATAAGCCGCTCATACCTCGACCTCACCACGATCGGAATTTATTTTAGATCGGGGTGAGCGTGGTGCGATCGTGGTCTAGTGGGACTGGAGCTTAAACAATTTTTGGCAGGAATTAAACGACAAATTTTTTTTTCTGGCTAAGTTTGAATAAAAAATGTCATCTGAGCTGGCTAGACTTTTCGACGTATCAATAATTAAAAAACGTGGTTTTTTTTTTACATTCGGGCTGTTTGTATTACCAAGATGTTTCAGATTTACTTAAACTATGTTTCCTGTTAAAAGCAAAGGCAAACGTTTAAAAGATTTTGTGGACTTTAAAATGTTACTGAAAGTACTTGGATGAACATTGATGAGACAACAATCCCAAATATTAAAAACTAAAAGACATCTATAGCTGAAGATATGATCCACATGCGCTGGAGTACAGAAAATATTGGATTTGTTTTGTTAGCTTCCCAGTGTGCTAATGTTGCATAACACACTGTGTAACGAATTCATTTAACACAATATCTTACTACTAGGAGTTTAGAAGTGGTGGGAATAAAATATATATTTTCCGATGTTGATATAAGGATCAATACAAGTCATTAAATCAAAAGTTATCGTCTGGTGGACTATATAAGTGATTTAGTCTTTCATATTAGGAGCCTACATTTGAACTGCTGTATACAAAAACAATGCAAATAATAACAATTTTAATTTCAAAGACCCTTGGTATCACAATTTTAGCACAACATTACACAGAACCTTCAATTATTGCAAATTAGAAAATAAGTGTAACACATGTGTCTGTCTAAAACTTGAAAGATTATAATTATGTATATTTACAATGTATATTAATTTGAGAACAATACTGTTTTTTTAAAAGGAGCGTACTTCTACTACCAGCTACAGCTAGCTGTGAATTCAAAATATAACGCGCCCACTGACTATGCATTTAAAATATATCAGGTTTCTTTTAACATGCCTACTGACACTTTTAGTGTATTAAAAATATTTAATGTTTCCACGTATTCTTTTAACCAATGATATGCCTAGAACTTTATAGGAGGTAAGTTGATTGTCATTCTTAGCAACACCAATTTGATTTACCACCTTTATTTAATATCACACACCAAACCTTATCGTAGCACTAAACTGAACGTGCTCGAATATGATATTCTCAAATGCACAGCGAGCTCATTTCGCAAATAAAAAATAAAATACCGAGTCGAAATAATGTTTTTCCAGGACATTTTCGACACTAACCAGGATGATCTTTTGATCTAGACATTTTACAAATGTCATGGAGTTTCTGGCCTTGTAATTGTTAGTTTAAGAGGAACATTCACTCAAAACTAGATGAATTTTGTACAGGTGTGTGATATTAAAATCGGAATTTGATTATTAATACATAAACAAGCATATGTCAAGCTCTAAAAATGCTTGACATATGTCCAACCAAAAAATTCAACATTGAATATCTAAAAAAACATAAAGCCAAATTGGTTAAATTGGACAAAAAAAGTTCCATACTTATTATATAGTGGGGTTATTCTAGGCTTTTTTATATCTCAAACCTCCTCTTTTCAAATCGACTATTGAATTTATTGACTGTTGTTTCCTTAAGATCCTGCTGCAAACCCGTTTTGTTCCCACTAGATAATAAAATTAGGAATATGTCAAAGAGAAAACAACCCGATCAAAGAGCAGAACACAGTCCAAGGTCAACACAGCAAGAAAATCCTGCATCCGGAGATGGGCCTCATCTGACACCTTAACATAAATTTGTGAACTAGTTCATTGAAAATGGTCGTCATACTAATCTCCAATACTTACATGGTTAATAAGAGACGATGCCACGGAAGAAAGGCTTTTCCAAAATGGGCGTTTTTGACAGAGGAACTCCTGTGGAAATTTGCAAGACAATCATACACATTTGGTTTCAGGCTCTAAAAGATAAAAACATTATGTTAACACGAACAATGATAATAAATATATTATTAGTCAGATTATTTTTTTCATTTTAAACTTGTTTTTCAATACTATTATCAGTATAACCTTAATAATTATGAGGTTTTATTTTTGGTTTAGTCAAATAAATATTATTAGTTACATTTTATATCGGGTTTGTAAAATTCCATCTGGGATAAGAGCGAAGCTCGAATCCCCATTTGGAATTTACTGACCCTTTATATATCGTTATATGTCACTATCAAACCGTGTAACGAATTTATCTTGCAGACTATCTTCCCATGTGGTATTTAGACTAACGGCATATTAAAGTGATTAAGTCTTCATACAAAAAAACAGTAACAGTTGTTACTATAAGCAAACAATTCCAACAGTAACAAACTCTTAGCTTTAAATATGTTTCATGAATGTATTTTAATCGTTCATCATCAATTTCTTCGTCTCAGGTTGAAACCTTTCAGATTTTTTGATTTTTTTAGGAAAGGGAAGGAACTAGTTACTAACGCCGTATGGTAACTAAACCTTTATGGTAAATAACACCTGTATTTTTTGAAAACCCTATACCAAATATATGTGTTAACCTCCTTTAACCAATCAAATCCCGTTAATATATAGGATTTAGATCGCAAATTACACTAGATATCATATGAAACCAGTGACTGGTGAAAAATAATGTTTATCCAATTTTTGAACCATTGCATGTAAATATTATAAACTTAGTCTTCAGTGCACGATTTTATTATTTTTTACGCAAACATATCGTATAATCGTCATTTTTTTTCTCTCTGTCTTTTATGAGGTGAAGATATGGCGGCTAATTGTCGTTTTTTGAAGCCGTAGTTTACCAATTGTCACCTTATAGTAAACAATCAACAAAGGAGCATGGATAGTGAGCACGTGTTTAACATGAACAATCAGTAAATAGTTTATTTTAATGACAGATCCATGCGTATTGCGATCACCGGATTTTTACGAGAAAGGTCACGCTAAGGTCACTTTGCATACGGGAAAATATGTCGGCGAATTGCTTCCTGGAATAAATGTGGATAATTTAAATAGTTTTTTAAAAAAAAAAGTATGTGTACATAAGTTTTATAATGAAAACTATCAATTTAATTTTTTATAAAAAAACATATGCATATTTCTTTTTAGATTTGAGGTTTCATATGACTTTAATTCTTTTATACACCATTATAATAGATAGTTTTTGTTATCCTAGATTACGCGCGTCTGGCGTATCAACTTATAAGCCTGGTACCTTTGATAACTATTGTCACTAGGTATAAGCTTTGAATAGTGAAAAAATCCCTATTCACATAAAGAAATTTACTTAGGCAAACTCATTATTTAATATATGTTCACTTGTTTTCGTGACAGATTCTAAAAACTATCATAGCCCTCATGGTCTTAGTTGTCGGACCACTGCACTACATGGCCGGTGTGTTTGACTCTAATCTTAATTGCCTAGAATTTTTAGTCTCTCCGAGCACCCTGGGTTCCTCAACCAATGCATTTTGACCATCACAAAATAGCCAACATTGATAAAAGTTGCGGTCAGAACCAATCAATCAGTCAATTTGAAAACTAACAGATTAATGTTTTCAATTGTTCGTTTCCCTTCGAAAATTGATCTTTTTTAGAATGGGCATACTCTCTATCATACCAAAATGTGTTACTCTGATCGTATCTGTAATCATGTGTCCGACCTCTATGATTGCAATATAAATACAAGCAATAGAGAGAAGAAAAATAGTTATTAGTATTATGAATAAAAAAAGATCTGGTTTATACACCAATGAAACAGCTACCAATCGACACAAAAAAATAAATGCCAGTAGAAAGAAAGGTGCTCTTCAAAGGGAGGCAAACACTACTAAAGGAACATTCAAACCCAAAGTTGAAAATAAACTGACCATTTTGTGGTAATGTGTCAATCGTCTCGAGTCACGAATGAGTTTTAATAATTTAAACAGAGGTAAACAAAAATTACCATCAACACACAACTCTCAAAATACTCAAATATATGTTTTGAAAGAATAAAAGAATGTACGGGTAAGAGCAAGGACTCTTTGATAAGAAATACAAGCTGACATGATAACAAAAGTTTATTGAAAAAGTTGTAAATTGTGAACTAAGAGTATGTTGTCAAAATTAAAACAACAAACAAGCATTATACACAGTATTTCTACAATAGTTTACCTTTAATTGATTAAAAAAACCTGTGCGTGTCAGTTAAATATCAATGTTTTAGCTAAATCATCGGTCCCCATTGTCAGAACGTGTCAGGCAAATATCAATCTTGTATTTTACCTAATTATTCTCCATAAACTGTACGTTTTGAGTAAATCTTATTCGTACATGGTAAATATCTTTTTGTAGTTTACTTTGTTGTGCTGCACGGACTCTTTGTGTCGGGTAAATGCCTGATCGTCCTCAAAGAGGGATAAAAGATACTAGAGGAACAGTTAAACTCATAGATCGAAAATAAACTGACAACGTCATGGCTAAAAAGAAATGACGAACAAACAAATAATAGTACACGAGACACAACAAAAATAAACTTAGGACTAAGCAACACGAACCCCTCCAAAAACTGGGGATGATCTTAGGTGCTCCGGAAGGGTAAGCAGATCCTGTTCCACGTGTGGCACCTGTCGTTTTGCTCATGTTATGAAAACCCCGTCAAATAATTCGGTAGGTCAAATTAGTGAAAAGAGAAGGGATTGTAGTTACGACATAAGGAACATATCCTATATCCCCCTTTGAAACGGTCATTCCATAACGGTCAAATTTACGAAGGTTCGATCTCAACTTGTTTCTACCTGTCAGGTATATTTTACCTGGTTGTTTTCAAAGAACTGCACGCTTCAATATTTAAACAATACTTTACCTTATCATACTTTAGTCTATTGATAGCTGCATGGTAATCTTCTCTTTCCTTCTTTGTCAGCATTCTATATTCTTTCCGAACTAGCAGTTTTTTCTTCTTCTTATTTAACTGGGATTTAACAAACATTTGTCTCACAAAATTCAATACTTCATCATCTTCCTTATAGTCAAATGGAGGATTTTCCCATAAAAACTTATTAATGCAATAACTGACAATTTCTTCTCCTGGTACGTCCTTTGGTCTTGAATTGCTACTTCTGTCACTTAGACATTTATTATATGTAGGTGGACAGTATAATGATTGAATAGTTGCTGTTGTATAATGTATTACAATGCTGATAAGGCATATGTAAACATTCCCAAGCATATTGGGAGTTTGACTGGAAAAGAAATAGAAAAACATTATACATATTACATGCCTCATCAGCGTTTTTTTTTTAAATTAACTTCATCAAGAAAATCCATAGCTGATTAATTGAAAGCCAAAGATGTTTAAGAACCGAAAGAGTTGAAGAGCTATATGACCACAAAGGACCCCCCCCCCCCCCCTAAAAAAAAGACAAATCCATAAAAGGCCAAATTTACCTGAGGTAAGGTTTCATAATTTTTTTCTTTAAATTTTTATAAACGTACAATTTAAGAAAGGTTTGTTTTACCTGAATCATATCATATCAGTACCGAATTAATGATTACTAAATTGTTGATACCATCGGTGACTGAAAGTCTACCAACTGCGTATTGACCATGTTCTATTAAAATGAAAACAACAATTTATACATTTCGTGCGTACGAAGTCCTTTGTTGTTTCTGCCTTTATCAGGAACGCTCAAAGCCGAGTATTCTGTAGACAAAATGCACGTCTGACGCAAATACAAAATTCCTATCTGGTATCTATGATGATTGTATTGACAGTTTCAGCGTTCTCCGTTAAGAAGCTGATTAAGGGATCAAAAACCTGTTTTAACCATGCCATTTTCATCATGTGCCTATCCAAAACCATGTACATGCAATTCAGGGGTTGATGTTCTTTGTAGTTTAATTGTTTTGTATATGTCACTTACGGTCAGGCTGTTGGTTTTCTCCTTTAATTGATATCAAATTTTGTCATCACGTAGCCTCAAATAGCTTTACTTTATGGTATAGACTTTGTTCAACTTTAAAAAAAAAAATGAAAAAAACAACATGAAAGGTGTTCTGAGGTTAAAGGCCATTCAATTATACTGAGTTAATTTTTTTCTCTCAAAAAAAAAACACCAAAAAAACAAACAAAACAAAACAGTAGTTAATCAAATTTTAAAAAAGCCTTTACTCTTTCTGATATAGAAAAAAATATTAAGAACTTTACCTGATAATTCAACAACTCATTAAGAAAGCAAACCGTATCTAAATTGTTTAAGTAAACACTTTAAACGACTTGGTCATCTGGTACAACCGTGAAGCATCTGGTGTATAATTACAACTGTCATTAATTTATGTACATATTGTTTTGAACATACGGTTAAATTACAAGTATTTGTTTGCACAAAATGACTTACGTTTTTATCAGTTATGTCAAACTGAAATCTTTATTTTATAAATCTGTAATGTTAGATAGAAAAAAAGTAAATTAATAAAAATGTCGAACTCCGAGAAACATTCAAACGGAAAGTCCTTAATGATATGGCAAAATTGAAAGCTCAAACACAATAAACGATGGATACTATCTGTCATATTGCTGACTTGTTACAGTCGTTGCTTTTTCTGTGGTAACAATATAATTTGTTTAGAAATACTTGATTCCACTGTGCATTTAAAAAAATGAAACATGACATATATTTATACCTGTTTATTTCCATTAATTATATTAGCTTATTCATACACAATATACTTACTTTAAGGGAAGGTTTACATTGTTTTGAGAAATAGTCGAAGAAACTTGAAAAAAACGTGGCTCGTGGAAGGGGCTTTTCTACTGTTTTTATCGAGTATGAATGTTTTTTAATCTTTCTATAATGCAAACGTATTGCACTGATTTGAAGGATTTGTATTTTATAACGTGGTTGGTAAATAGGTTCGTATTATGTTAATTATCGAATAGGGTAGTTATATAAAAATAGCTCACAGTAGGTTATCGATGTTCAAACCTAATAAATCGAGTTAGATAACAAACACAAATTGAATGAGGAGTCTTCACAATAGAATGTGACTTCTCTTTTAATATAGTACATCAGAATTGATGTCTCTTATCGACGTACAGCAATGATAAATAGCTATATACTGCATTACTCTAAAGTGGTTTTTAAAATCAAATATGTAAAATACTTTGCTTTCGAAAGTATTAATTCACCTTCTCTCAAACAACAAGTTAAGAATGGTTTTTTTTCTGAGAAGCCAAAAAAATGTCCTGAATTAAACTTTAAAAGAGGTTATCATAGTTATATAGACAACTATTTCGTACGTTTTTCCTATTTAAAAAAATATTGAAGGTTATTTTAAAGATTAAAGGAAACTGCGGTACATCGAAATTGACTTTTTACATACTGAATTGATGATACAATCGGGGACTAAAAGTCTACCAACTGCGTAATGACCATGTTCTATTAAAATGAAAACAAGAATTTATAAATTTCGTGCGTACGAAGATCTTGTTTGTATTTTCCTTTATCAGGAAGGCTAAAAGCCGAGTATTTAAAAACCAAGGATGTAGAGTAATTGAAAAATTTGAATACTTAATGGTCAAAAAGACATAAAAACATATAGCCATTTTCATCAACAGTACAAAATACAGAAAAAGTGACATATGATGTTTTATCTTTATTTTATAGAAAAGAACAAGAATTTTATCATGAAATTTAATTCAAATTTCAAAATGTAGCCCTAGAAATAAATAAAGGCAACACTAGTATACCTCTGTTCGAAAGTCATAAATCGATTGAGAGAAAACAAGCTCCGGGTAACAAACTAAAACCGAGGGATAGACATTAACTATAGGAAGAAAACAACAATACAACAAAAAACAAAACACCGAGCACTTCGAAGAGAATGAAAGAAATTCATTAGAAAACTACAATTATGAAAATAAATGAATGAACAAATTAGTTGTAAACGACATTGAAATTAATTGTATCATAAGAAAATATGCATAGAAACGGACAACTTGCCATATTCATTACTTAAATACAACCCATTTTAAAAAAAGAACGGTGGGTTGAGCCTGGGTTTTTTTTATAGCCAGACCTCCCGCTTATTTGGCAATGTGAAAAAAACTACTGCTAAAATTACAACACAAAGTAGCAGTAATACAGTGCAAAGAAACGCAAGAACACTCAGCACATAAAAATACATACATTAATAATCTAATAAACATTCAAACTTGTAAACCTCAGAATAAAAGCGAACACTTTCTAGGAATACGACACTACACCAGGACATAACAGACTATTATAAACGGCGCAATAAAGTTCTAGTCCATTCAAAATTTAGAGAGCTGTTCGACAAGGGTATCCTTTTTCTCCTCTTTCATTCATTTTGGCCATTGAACTGCTGGCAATAAGTATTCGTAAGAACAATCAGATATCTGGTATAGAAATTGGGGATACGGAAATAAAAATTTCACAGTTGGCTGATGATATATATAGCACTTGTTTTTCGAAAGATGTATTTTCCGCACAAATTAGATTCCTTTAACGATTTTGAGCAGTGTTCAAGGTTAAAAGTCAAATTTTCTAAAACCGAAGTTACATGGATAGATGGGTAAAAACATTTGGTTTAAAATTTAATACTTTTGAAGAAATGGTTTGTTCTAATTTAGATACATGCATAGAAAAAAAATGGAATCAATAATTAAAAAGTTGAGGATCAGAAACCTTTCCTTGATCGGTTAAATTGTCATTCAAAAATCACTCACGGTATCAAAGCATATTAATGTCATTTCATCCACACATGTACCAAAATCGTATGTAATTAAAATACATCGTGACATTAATAGTTTTTATGGAACGTTAGTACTCCGAAAGTAAAATATGAGGTTATTCAAAATTCATTTAGCGAGGGGGACTGACAGCCCCAAATTTTGAAGTACAGCTGTTATCCTTTCGTAAAAAGATTTTTGTCAGAACATAACTCCAAATAGAAAATTGTTTCCAAAGCATTCTTCTCCCTTTTTTATCTACAGGATTTTTTATGAGCAGATGTGAATTTGAGTTTGAGCACGAGAATAAAAAAAATGCCTATCAGTAAATTATTTGCTAAAGATGTTTATTTACTTTCCATCGATCGGGGAAGTGTTTCTCCTATTTCACAACAAAGGTGAGAAGAATGTTTTAGTATTGGAATAAGTGACGAAAAATGGAAAAAGTGGTGGTATTTACTTTTTGGAGTAGGAATATATTTGGACAGAGAGTGTCATTTTTGGTGTATTGAATTCTGATAACTTAGTTTAAATTATTGTAATCTACAGGCAAAGTATTACATTAATTATGTAAAGAACACACAATTAACAGACTTTTAACATCTTTGCAAGCTTTTCTCAAATTTTTCAAAAGACGTCTGGAGATATTAAGATATTTATATCTTTCTAAAAACACTAGTCATTTGTCGACAGATAAGGGGATTTATGGAAGTTATTTAATTAAATTTATTTTTAATATGATTATATATTTAATGTATTCCAAAGTATTCTTAAGATGTATCATATACTGAGTATTCATTTACTATGTCTTAGTTGCATAATATCAATAGTATAACAATGCCATACATGTCATGTGATTCACTTATGTCTTGTAAAAATGTATGTATGCACTGTAGTTTGAACACAAAAAAGTTAAATAAAATTTAAAAAAAAAACCCAAACAAACAAATGACAATGTAACACACAATCTTCTTCCATTAGTCAAACCAATGTGTACAACCATTAAAAGTCGCCGGTTCATAAACCCTGCAAATTAATCTAATTTGGCTGTCCTGACTGCATCCGTTATTTTGTTGTCCGCCGACTTGGGGTAATTGTAATTGTAATCGTTAATCAGCTGTAATTGATTACAATTTTTCAAGTAATCAGTGTAATCATTAATCAGCCAAAAAATCTGATCACATGTAATTTAATTTAATCAATTACTTTTCAAAATACCCTGTAATCATGATTATTTTTTGATTACATTCTGATTCTAAAATTGTGTTTTTGGTCATTAAATGAACCTCTTAGTTATTCACATTTGATAAATTTTTAACATACTAAAATGGTTTGGTTACTTTAAGCATGTCTACTTCAGTAAAAAATAAACTATTAAAGTATTGAAAAGTCATCATTAGCCTAAGCAGAGACATATAATACAATTAGTAAAAGATATTGTACATACATCTATATTCATATATTCATCGTTTCATAATGATCTTCATATCAATGTTTGATAATAACTGTTATATATTCAAGTAATACTTTTCTTTAACCCTGAATTATAATCTTTTGTTAATTTTTGGTGATTTTTGTCAACTTTGAATTGACAGGTAGGAGACTAATTAAGGTTTGTTTTTATTGCAATTACCAATTGAGTATAGCTGTAGGGAAATATATATGATAAAAGATAAATCAGACATGAAAATTTATCTAATTAGCACAAACTAAATTAAAAGTTGGACAAATATGTTGTTTAAAATTTTTAAAAATGTATTTGGACTGGACATGTTAAATGCAATGATTTTTAGTACTTACATATTGTTTACAATTTGATTAAACATTTCTATTAAAATTTAACATAGTTTTAACTGGTAACTTTATTTCATCCATATTTAAACTTCAATAAACTGCAACTTGGAATATATATAAATTATGAAAGAGGTCAGAAGACAAACAAAAAAACTCTTGATTATGATATATCTTTATTACATTTAATTCAAAATAATTCAGAGATCATTGTTGATAAAGTGTAATGTATATATATGTATTGAAATTTGGTGTTTATTTAAATAGATGAAGTTTAATTTGAAGTTATCATTTTATAATTGAACCAAATAAAATACTTTCTCAAAAACGCTATAGTTATATTGAACGTTTATACATTTACATTATTTAAAATGTTTTGTTTTTAAATTCATTGTAATCAGATGTAATCATGATGACTTTGCCAATGTAATCATTAATTTAATCAGATACTTTCAGAAATGATGTAATCATTAATTTAATTTAATCGTACAAATGATATTTAAACTTCCATAAACTGCAACTTGGAATATATATAAATTATGGAAGAGGTCAGAAGACAAACAAAAAAACTCTTGATTATGATATATCTTTATTAAATTTAATTCAAAATATTTCAGAGATCATTGTTGATAAAGTGCAATGTATATATATATGTATTGAAATTTGGTGTTTATTTAAATAGATGAAGTTTAATTTGAAGTTATCATTTTATAATTGAACCAGATAAAATACTTTCTCAAAAATGCTATAGTTATATTGAACGTTTATTCATTCACATCATTCAAAATGTTTTGTTTTTAAATTCATTGTAATCAGATGTTATCATGATAACTTTGCCAATGTACTCATTAATTTAATCAGATACTTTCAGAAATGATGTAATCATTAATTTAATTTAATCGTACAAATGACAAAGTAATTTTAATTTAATCAATTACATTGAAAGTAATCAGACCAATCTCTGGTTATCCGACGCACCATATGAATCCTTATCTTCGTCCTCATCTCTAAAATTGTGTATCAATTTGTTTTCTTCTGCTATAGGTGTCAGACCACCAATTAAAAATCCCTATCTGTTCAACCAAATTTTGCAATTTTCACAGCTTTCTAAATATTTTACCTTAAGTTTAACTTCAAGGAAACCAGGTATATCCTGAATTGTACATGTGTCACCTTTCTACATGCCAATTTTCAACCAATGTTTAAAGTCTTGTAACAAATTTCTGATCTTGAAAAGACAGGTACTACCAAAATAACTCCCGGTTTTCTGGAAATCTTAAATTAGTGTACTATGTAGCGCATTAATCCTGAATTTTTAATGCAAACTTATAGACAAGTGAATTTTGGCTCAAAATGGTCTAAATATATTTCCCTTTCATCAAAAGTTTCATTTCTGCAAATTTGTGGGTTAGTTTAGGTAAACAATGACATCAAAAGCACTATTTTGTGTCAGAGTAGGACTACTTTTACATACGTTCTAAATTGGAGGGAGTAATTGGTGGTCTGACACCTATATGCAGCTGTTCCCGAATCTGTTCCTTCTTTTACAGTAAACCTTTTACCGAAAAGTCTATCCTTTCCGTACCTCATGTGTGTCGAGGGGAAGCTCATTTTTTTCAGATTCATAATCATGTATACAAAAACGAATTGCCTGAAATTAGTTTATATGATATAGATCGCGAAAGGTGCAAATATCTGATTTATTTACTTGCTTCGTCTAAATGTTTGTTTTTGAAGGATTTATCGCACATCGTTTAACCTGGTACAAAAAATACTACATCACTTTTTTAAGGCGTTCATATTTTGATGTGACGCGCAGTTTATAATAGTCTGTTATGTCCTGTTGTACTGTCGTATTCCTAGAAAGTGTTCGCTTTTATTCTGGGCTTTACCAGTTGGAATGTTTATTAGATTATTTAATGAATGGCTGTTATTTATTTTGAATTTATTGAACCATAAAATAAATTTTTGACTCTTCACATTGAATAATCCGCCAAGCGGATTATGTTAAAAGTGAAGAGTCAAAAATTAATTTTATGGTTCAATAAATTCAAAATAAATTATTGCCAATCATTATAAATAAATTTCTATCAAAATAAGTCTCAAAGATGTACATTAATACGAATAACAACGTACACAGATGTTTGCGCATGAATACACAACGTTAGAGTGGGCGTGTCGCCATAAAAATTGATAACATTAAAAATAAAGCTAATTCTTTTAACAAATCAGAAGACAGTAAATACACCAAATTTATTTATTAATGTATGTACTCTTATGTGCTGAGTGTTCTTGTGTGTCTTTGCTCTGTACTACTGTTACTTTGTGTTGTCAATTTAGCGGTATTGTTAGCATTGCCATATACGGCAACCCACCATTTTGTCTTAAAATGTCTTGAACTAAGTCATGAATATGGCAGTTGTTATCAAATTGTCCCTTTCTATGCATGTTAGGGTTGGTTTTTGTTGCAGTTCAGTGCTTCTGTTGTTCCGGTGTTTCCCTTTTATATGTGTTTCCCTAAGCCACATAACTTACAACAACAACAAAAAAGAAACTGGTCGCTAATTTTATCGAAAAAAATTAGAACAAATTTCAGGCTTATAAATAAAGGCAACAGAAGTTTATCGCAGTTCAATAATCATAAATCGATAAAGCAAAAAGATATCCGGGAAACAAACTAAAACCGAGGGAAACATATATAAATCAGAATATACACAAACTCAGTAATATTTGTTTCCTAAAATTTCATAACAATTATAAAGACTCTACTAAAGGTGTTTTTTTTTCTTTTTGATTTTGTTTTGCCATGTTTCTTTCTGTTTTCTTTCTTATAACGAGTAGCAATTCTAAATGCGTGTTTTTAAAGATTACAGCATATGATAGTATATAATCAAGTAATGTCTTGTTGCTAAACCAAGAATTTATTAAACCAAGAGTTCAAAATGGTGAAATTGAAATCATTCCTCCGTAAATTTTACGGACGCCATCACGAGTTGGTTGATCGTTATGGAATAACCGTTTCACAGATAATATCAGATATGTTCTTTATGTCCCTTATGTCGTAACTACAATCCCCGTTCCCTTTTAACGAATGTGACCTACCGAATTATACTCTTAACCGGATGAGTAATAAAATAAGCAACACGACGAGTGCCACATGCTGAGCAGGATCTGCTTAACCTTCCTGAGCACCTGATGTCACCCTCAGTATTTAGTGGGGTTCGTGTTGCTCAATCTTTATAGTTTTCCATGTTATGTCTTGTGTACTGATATTTTTCTGATTGTTTTTTTCTTGTTTAGCCATGGCATTGTCAGTTAATTTTCGATCTATGACTGTTCCTTTGGTATCTTTCGCCCCCTCTTTGTTATACATTTCTATTTTCCTGTGTACAACCAGATGTCTTTTTATTCCACATATTTAGATATAAGAATATGTTGTATTAGATGAGTTCATTTTGCTTTCCAATATCTTCACTATATGTTTATGTTAATTACAGGATAGAAACAATACGGTTACAGTTAACGTAGCGAACAAAAACTGTATATGTATTCCGACAATGCAAGTACAGTGTAGAATATAACTCAAGTCATTTGCTGTTTGTTCCAAACCACTTATCTATTTTCCTAATTTTATCTTTTCATTTCACTTCTTTTGTCAATTCACATTTCCCTTTTGGCTTGAATTTTGGGAATAGTCATAAATAAGCATGTCGACAGGCCATACGGACATTGTCTGCAGGTCTAACGCAAAGTCAGATATGGTCAACGTGCATTATGTAGAAAAAATATCAATATATTCGCACATAGACGATAAAGGTCAAAATACCTGAAATAGAGTATAATCCCTATAGTCATGTCCGTTCAACTGTATTAAAGTCATATATATGTACATATCATAAACTAAGTCTTCTGTGCACGATTTTATTATTTTTACGCAAATATATCGTATAGTCGTCAATTTTTTATTCTCTCTGTCTGTTATGATGTGAAAATATGGTAGCTACTTAAGGAGGCTCGCGGGTATAAGATTTTCAGAAAAAAATTAAACATTAATATTTCATTACAAATTTTATTTATTACCTTAAGTAGTTGTTACTTTATCATATGGTACAAAAATCATTCCAAAAAATCAATTCCTGTTGGCCCCAGGTGACTTTTAAAATGTGGATATCATAGAAAAAGCTCCAAATTATCTCCCTTTGGTGCAAAAATGCCATTTTTTTTGGCATTTAAATTAAAATATCTTTTTTTAACTCATCGGTGACCTATATTTTTTATTGTTATTTTCGAATAAGCTGTACATAAACTAAATAATTGTAAAATTAAAGCGATTTCTGTAATTTAGTTCTTTTTTTTATTTCGATATTACCGCTTTTTCTCCTATTAGTTCAACAGAAAAAAAGGACATTAACAAAAATGTATGCTTCTTTCGAGGGCAGATTGTGAGCGTAAATGAACGGTGACCCCATTTTTTTATTTCATAACTATTAAGTATAAGATAAAGTTCATTTATAGAAAAATATAGAGAAATCCTATATTAAATAAAAAAATTGATTTAGACCCTCGAGCCCCCTTAATTGACGTGTTTTGAAGCCGTAGTTTACCGATTGCCACCTTATAGTAAACAATCAACAAAGCAGCATGGATATTTAGCACGTATATAACATGTACAATAAGATAATAGTTTATTTCAATGACAGATCCATGCGTATTGTGATCACCGGATTTTTACGAGAGGGTCACGCTAAGGTCACTTGCTTACGTCGGCGCAAGAAAGCAAGCAATTAAAAAAAGTAAACATCTTCTAAATGTAGACAAATAAAAGAATTTTCTTTAGAAAAAAATTAAATGCTCATAAGTTTCCTAATGGATACTATCCATTTAGTTGTAAAAAACATATGCATCATTGTTTCTTAATTTCAGGTTTCATATACTTTAGGGGCAATAATTGAGAGAAGTATCAGTCACGTCAAAAACACAGCAAACAGTGACGGTCATAAATTAAAGGATTGTGCAACCATGAATTGTATCTGAACTGGTAGTGTAAGGATATAACCTAAATACTGTCTATACATTATCAGCTGTATTATAATTATCCCTAAAGTCATGTCCGGAACACTGTATTATTTAACGTATGACTGTGACAATCTTTATGTCACTTCCTGGTTAAATCCGAAATAGAATTTTGGCAATTTACCTCAACAATTTACTCAGATAAGCTTACTTGATATTTGATTCTATAAGAAAAAAATATGTTGAAGAAGAGGATCAAACGATACCAGTAGGATATGCAAACCCATAGATCGAAAATAAACTGAAAGCATCATGGCCAAAAGAAAAAAAAAGAAAAAGTTCAAAGTTAACTTTTCTCAATTGATACGCTACTCTAGAGCTAGCTCAAAGTACGTTTATTTTGTTGAACGAGGAATACTGCTTTCTCAAAAGTTGCTAAAACAGGGCTATGAATCAATCAAATTAATGTCATCACTCAAAAAATTTACGGTCGCCATCATGAGCTGATTGGCCATTATGACATAAGTGTGTCAGAAATCATATCTGATATTCTTCCTCAGTCATAGTAGCCTTCCATCATTACCGAACTGAACAAAGAAATAACACGACGGGTGCCGGATACGGTGCAGGAAATGCTCACCCTTCCGTAGCACCTGATTTCACTCCCGGTTTTTAGAGGAGTTCGTGTTGTTTCTTATTTATCATTTATAACTGTTGATGTAAATGTCCTTTGTTTTTTTAAGTCTTTGTTTTCTCCTTGGTTTTTTATTGTTATTGTCTTTAACGAATGCCTATAATTTTTTTTTAACAAAACTTAATCTTAAAGGAATTTTACGTGATCTGTTTGTGTCCAAATTTGTACAATATGTCATTTAAAAGATTACGAACTTCATTCAGGTCTGGTCCCCTGTAAAATAGTATTCTGTTTACAAAACTGTTATCAGAGAAGGATATTGTCTTCTTCATTGATACGTAACAAAACCAAATATAAAGTACGCAGACGCAGGTGTATTGTATTCCTTTAACAAAATGCCGACTTACAAATTGTACTATTTCCCTGTTCGAGGAAGAGCTGAATTAAGTCGATTGTTGTTAGCTGTTGCAGGGAAGGACTATGAAGATATAAAGATTTCTTTTGAAGAATGGCCAAAGAAAAAATCAAGTAAGTCTTAATTATTCTAATGTTAACATGTACTTAAGACATCGTTAGGTATGATAGAGACTCTTTTATCTATGACATAAAACTTCATCAAACATGTGCACCTCCATTTATTTTTAGGATCATCATAACTATATTGACCTCCATACATAAAAGTTATTTACATTTTGTGTATAATAAAATTATAAACCAAGGTCACTAGTGTAGTTACACAGTTTAAATCACCTTTTGTTGTGCATATATCTACAGTATTGTTCATGTCAAGCAATAAAATTCTCCACAATTAATACTTAAAGGATACAGTTAATCAAACTCATTTTTATTTTTCCACCTTCTGAAAATGCAAAAAAAAGTTCATGAAATTTCTATATATTTTTTCAATTTTCTGAAACATAAACTGCATTTCTATCTCTAGTCATAACTAAATACATGTAACACGTGTAGGTTTGTCTTTCCTGTCCTAGATAAAACCACGTCCATAGACCTTATAATCATTTTTGTATCATGCTGATAAATGTACGTCTTGTTTGAAATAAAAAAAAACCTAATAACTATCTTATTGATGAAATTATTCAGTAAATCGTTCTGTGTATTCTTTTTCTTCGGTTCATTTTTTTAATTTGCCTGTTATGATGTCATAAATACGTAAAGAGTGATAAAATTTGGTAGAATTTAGATAACTGTGATCCCTCCCTTTTTCGTAAAAACAGATGTTATCACAATAAAACGTTATAAAATATGACCTTGCCTAACTATTAGATCTGTATTCGTTATTGTATTGTATTTGCTTTGGTTTGTTCTTGCATCTTCAATGATACAAACAGCCAACGGAATTGACTGTTTTGTCTTATTTTATTTAATTACTGCTTCAATGAATTTGGTATAAAATCACTAGTACTCAAATTTATCATTAGTACGATTCTGATAATTTGTTCATTACATTGTTGGAGTATATTCTCTAAAAACCTTTATTCTACTTTTCCTTAATGGACTTATTTTTTTTCGTAAATATTTATTTATTGTATTCTATTTTTTTTGTAAAGAAGGAGAAACAATACACTTTAAGAACTATAATGGTCGTTTTACTTCCAATTAATATTTTTGTGTATTTTAGCAATACCAACAGGACAGATGCCAACTTTAGATGTTGATGGTCAACTGTTATGTCAAAGTTTGACCATTGCTAGATACTTAGCTAGAGAATATGGTATGTCGTCGCCAAATGTTTTAGTTATCATCTAGTTATTTTTCTATTAGCATAATTAGTATTATAAGTTATGTAAGATTTCTTAAGCTGGTTAAATAATATTAGTAAAATCATGTAATTTAATTGATTAATTGCTCCAACCTTTCAATTTTTATCCTTACTACATAAATATTCATAGAATAAATAAATATGAGTGTGCAAAAATCTACACATGCTTAAGTTTTTTTTTCGAAAGAATACAACGTAATGCATATTTTCTTAGTGATATAATTTCTTTTCAAATTGTACCTACTTATATACGTATACTATCAGATTACAAGTTATTTACTTAGTGCAATGTACGTCTCAATTACTAATTAGAGAAAGAATAGTTTCACATCAACTATCAATTTTGATTTTATAGATGTAACTTCGTACGATAATAGTTCCTTTTCTGGCATTTGTATGTCCTTGTCACGGAGAACCATTTTTCCACTAAAAGTAATTTTCGAGACATCATTCGTTTTTTCTTGTCTCATGTTGCACTTCTGCAAATACAGACAATGCAATTTCACATTGGAACTCCCTTTGCAGCTAAAGCTGTACCACTTTTATTATGAAAATATGAAAATAACACGTTTAATAATTGCATGCGTCCGAAGCGCTTTTCTGGATTTACCTTCATCAGGAAGCCAAACATTTGAAATCCGAGGATGTATAAGTACCAAAACCGTTGAAGAGCTATATGTCAAAAATAACTAAAATAAATAGCCAAATTCAACTTAAGTCAACTTTGCCTGAGGGAGATGAAACCTTAGTTTCTTAATCATGTTAATAATTTCAAAATTTATAAACGGACAATTTTAGACAGGTTTCTTAAATCATGTCAGTACCGAAGTCCTGACTACCGAGCTGATGATACCCTCGGGAACTGATAGTCCACCAGCAGAGGTATCGACCCAGTGATTTGAAAGTTGAAAACAACACGTTTAATAATTTCGTGCGTCCGAAGCGCTATTCTGGATTTACCTTCATCAGGAACGCTCAAAGCCAAACATTTGAAATCCGAGGATGTATAAAAACCGAAACCGTTGAATTGCTATATGTAAAAAAGACCTAAAATAAATAGCCAAGTTCATCTAAAGTCAACTTTGCTGAGGGAGTTCAGACCTTAGTTTCTTAATAATTTCGAAATTTATACACGCACAATTTTAAAAAGGTTTGCTAAATCATGTTAGTATCGAAGAAATGACTACTGAGCTGATTATACCCTCGGGGACTGATAATCCACCAACAGAGGTATCGACCCATGAACATTCGTAAAAAAATATAACCTAGAACGGAAAATTGATATGCACTTGCATTATCTTGCTACGAATCAACCGATCAAATAAAAAATTATCGTGAGAAATTTTCGAAAATTCAAAATACGAGTTTTAATAACACACTAATCTTTCATTTGAATAAAAAAAAAAGCACGTTTTTTTTTAATTTTCTTTGTTCCATATATGAAAGAACAAACACATATTGCCAAATGGTCATAATATGATAACCTTGACTCACCATAATGATTAAATGGTGTTGAAACTTACTAATTTCTAACGTAGGATATGCAGGCAAAAGTAATATGGAGCAAGCTTTGGTTGACCAGGTGGTAGACACAACGAGTGATTACTTAGGGGAATACTTTAAGTGTTATTTTGCTCCAGAGGAAACAAAGAAGGTACAATTATTTCTCCAATTGGAGTGAATTTTGTTATATGATGCACCTTTCGTTGGTTGTGTAATACGAAGTGTATTTGAATGATAATGGCTGTTGCTAGAATTAGGATAATTGATTGGGATCTTTTGTCATGTCTTACTGCAAATGCTAGACATCGGACGAAAAGTATCGGTTTACTAAAAATCACGTCATTTATCGTTTACTTGTTGTCGTCCAGAACATGCTCATACTTTGACCTACAAACACAAAACAAACTCAAACTTGACCTACACACACAAAACAAACTCAAACTTGACCTACACACACAAAACAAACTCATACTTTGACCTACAAACACAAAACAAACTCAAACTAACACTCCTTATATTTGACCTACACACACAAAACAAACTCAAACTAACACTCCTTACATTTGACCTACACACACAAAACAAACTCAAACTAACACTCCTTACATTTGACCTACACACACAAAACAAACTCAAACTAACACTCCTTACATTTGACCTACACACACAAAACAAACTCAAACTAACACTCCTTACATTTGACCTACACACACAAAACAAACTCAAACTAACACTCCTTACATGTTTATGACGTCATATCATTGGATGAATAAACTAATTGAACATTCGATAACTACTGCCGCCTTAATTTAAATGAATTGGTGGGTAGAACCTTGCAGTTGAACGATTTAAGAAAGCTCCCTTTTCTTAAGATACATGCATATTTTTGGGCGTTAGATATAAGTTTACGAGAATACGATCATGGTGAAATAAGACATTCCATAATAGTTTTCGGTAAATCTGTTACCATGTAAAGCTAACTTTTGTTGTAATGCTAGATCCCCATTTCCATTTTCCATTTTATCATGTTGTTTTTGAAGGTTTTTCTTCAAATTGTGATTAATAGAAAATGTCATCAAATAGAGCAGGCTATAAAAGTACATCAATACTCCCAATACTCCATGAATCCTAGTGCTTCTCCACAAATGATTTTTGTATACCTAACCAAACATCCGGTTAGCTATTGTACTTTTGAGACCTACAGTCGCCGAGTAGATTTACTAAAGAATACAAGGTATGATGGTTTTTTCGATTTTTATTGACATATTCAATAATACTCAAATTGTTTGTTTGTACATTTGTAATTTTCATAAATAATTATTTCGTTTACTATTGTTAACGAAATACATATCACTTCATACTTTTATAGGATGCAATAGAGAAATATTTGAAGGAATCTACACCTAAAACATTAGCCTGCTTTAATAAATGGCTGGAACAAAATGATGGTGGAAATAGTTTCTTTGTAGGGTCGTCGGTAAGTGATCGGAAGTAGTTTGCTATTAAGTTGAAAGAACCATTTATAAATAAAAATAAATAGGGACGGATGGTGAATCATATTTAGTATTCACCGGTAAATCTGTACACATACATCGGTACTGACCAAGCAGAAATCCTGTCAAGGTAAACCTTAGAAAATTTAAAGAAAAATTCAGGAGAAGAGCTAAAATCCAGTGATTTCTTTTAATTTTAAGATGAATATATCTGTTGTACAAATGCATTTAGTGTTACGTTTGAAGATGTAAACATTTCTCAATATTCGAACAAAAGATCGATGTGTATCGCAAAGTTTTGAATAGGACATATATATATACGTGGTCTAGCGCACCAGATACAGTGCAGGCGATTTGGTGTCACGATATTTCAGTAGCATGGGTTCGAATCCCGGCGAGGGAAGAACAAAAAATTTGCGAAAGCAAATTAACAGATCTAACATTGTTGGGTTGTTGTTTAGACGAGTTGTATATACATAATGTGCACAGCCATGTATCACCATCATTGCTGGTGATCCGATGGATAACTCTGTTGTAGAGTTGTCACTGACTCAGACGTACATATTGAGATATATATATCCGGTACTGTTATTGAAATATGCTACTTTGCTATGCTTCCTTTTATTATTTTATTTCTATTTCCTGTACAAAAGAAGACTTTTTATGTTTCAGATGACCATTGCAGACCTTGCTGTGTACGAAGTTCTTACTAATGTAGTTCTTAGAGACTCAAAAATATTGGACGGATTTCCAAAGCTTGTTGAACATAGAAAAAGAGTTGCAGCATTGCCAAAAATAAAGGAATATCTAGAAAAACGTCAAAAAACGGATGTTTAATCGAATAACGATATATTACTCCTTTTAACTATTTTGTTTTTGAAAATTTGTGATTCTGGGAAAACAAAAGATTCTTTGAGTGATAGTTGTTTAAAATGATATTGTCATATAATACTAACAGGTCATGGCACTTGTTTGCAGGAGTGATTAATTTTGGATATACTTTTTGTGCATTATAACGTTATTTATAATATTCTGACAAGATTATTTATATAAATAAAATTTTTTTATACACATTAAAGTTGTATAATCATTCAAAAATATTTTTTAATCATTAGAAGAAGATGAGGAAAAAATAATATACGTCAATGAAACACATAGTCCGATATAATTCATATTCAGAGGCTATTTATAAAGACAATAGTAGTATACAGCCTTTCAAAAGTCATAAATCGATTTAGAAAATCAAATCCGGACTACAAACTTAAACCGAGAAAAAAAACCCACAACAACTATAAGAAGAAAACAAAGGAACAACAGAAACACTGAACAGCAACAAAACCAAACGCCATCATATATAGAAACGAAGTATTTGATAACAACTGCTATATTCGAACTTGATGCATGACATTTTTAGATCAATAATTTCCATTTCGGATACATGTACTACATTGATTATGTCTTGTCACTCAAAAATCTGTATTTCAGTGATATGTTGCATCTGATATATTTCATTGAACTTAAGCTAAAGAATTCAGCTAAAACAATAGGTCTGCTTCATATCTTGATCTGTTCAGTCTGCATTTCTGTTCTGACATCAATTATCATTGATATGGTCATAATTATAAATTAGCTGTTCACAAAACTTGTAATTTTTTTAAATACTAAGGCTTTCCTACCTCAGGAAAAGATTACGATAGCTTTATTCGTCAAAACCTTTAGGAATTTTGGTTCTCAGTGCGCATCAACTTCGTTCTTTATATGACCCTTTTAAACATTTTGGATTCGAGTGTCCCTGAATAAGTCTTTTGAAGTCGAAAAGTGCGTCTGGCGTAAATACAAAATTTCAATCATGCTACATATGTTGAGTTTATTCCTCAAAACTGACACAGATGAACGAATTCAAACTCGAACCTCGGGCAAATGTAATGATCTAACTTTCAATTTGCCAACTTATCAATTCTCAGTATTAACATTACGTCTGCGCAATCGCATAGCGTTTACCTATGTATTGAAATACAAAACACTCATGTGAATGTTAACACTATACGGATTCCATTAACCGGTGTGTGCTCCTTACAAAAAACTACTCTATCAGAGTTATGAAGAAGATCTGAAATAGATACTACATGCGGTTGACGTTCTTTATAAAAGAATTGGTTGACCAATACAATTTGAATATGTCTCAACTCAACAGTGATACGTTTCGGCGGTCTAACATATTTAAATAGCAGAATAGTCAACTCAACAGCGACTTGTTTTCGCGGTCTTAGATCTTTATATAGCAGAATAATCTCTTATCAGTAAATTTACTGTTTGTGTGTCCTATTCATGTTTGTGACATTTGGCCTGATTTTTTTTTTATTCTTATGACGTTTGACCCTATTGTGTTTCTTTTGGATTATGCAAACCCATTATTAAGTTTTGATCCTAGTTTGGTATCGTCTTTATTGTTTCATGAGGTTGATCATTAGTAAACAATAATTATTATCTTTCATTTGAATAATTTTATCTAGGGATACGAGTAGAAATATCCTATTTATCTTATTTACATTTATTAAATGTTATGATATCTTATGTCGTATCCTACGATGAGTATTTGATGTTAGTAAATCTGTATTTATATGTAACTAGGAGATTTTGTCAAAATATGAATTTAAACACGTGTGAGATAATACCATGATACACGTCTGTGTCTCACACTGTCACGAACAGGAAAGAGGGGTGGGGGGGGGGGGGCTTTTAATTTGATAAATCAAGACATTGAAATAGCGATTAGCATTGTATATTTTTACAGTCATATTTGTAAAAGATAAATGATTAAATCATAAAAGTTCATCAAACATACAAGGTTTATGATGTGTTAAATAACCGCGCTTTATGGTCCACACGATGCTCGACAGTGGCGCTCGAAAAATTAACGTTTGGAGTCGAAACCAACGCAAAATTAATGAACATTGCAAGTCAAAAATTATTTTTTTCCTGATAGAGTCCTATTTCCGATTGGGACAGTTTGACTAAGTGTGGATTTGCATATCGGGTGATGTATTCACAGAGGTCAATAGATAGATTACAATCAACTATAACTGACTATGTATTTGGTGAGATCTATTAAAGAAAATTGAGGATGAGGAATGCATTCTTTTCTGTGCAAAACATGGGTTTTACATGTAACATTTCGGAAATATTCGAGTGTGAAAAAGTAACTTCACCACACCTAGTTGTATGTCCTTCATTTCTTACTTATGTTTTAATTAGTCTGTCACTGATGAGTTTCAGTAGACGAAACCCACGTCTGTACCAAACTATACTTCTTGTATCTGAATTAATTTTCAACGTTATGAAAGGGAAAGAAACTGCTAGAACCCGTGTAGAAACAAATTGCTAGACACATGTTTCAGTAGGATGTATAAAGTTCAACATCTATTATTTACTTTTTGATGAAATTGACTTGAAAGCTAACATCGCTGCAAAAAAATATTAATTTCAAGAAGAAAAAAAATGTTCTCTCATAAATGGATGTATCAAAAAGAAAAAAAAAAGAAAAATTCAAAGATCAAGTGGATTAATATCCGCAATAGTTTGTACTTGAAATAATCGGATTAATGTATACATAGGTGTCTTTAAAAGTTGATAACTGTTTATCTTTGATAATATTCAAAAAGTTGATAACTGTTTATCTTTGATAATATTCTGTTATCATTAACCTACAAGTCCGTTATCATTAACCCACACAGGTATTACATTGTAAATTGGACTCTCTAAAGTAATAGTAGTCGTTGATTTTTCTCTTTCACGATTTAAATTGAACAAAATGCCGAATTACAAATTGTACTATTTCCCTGCTCGTGGCAGAGCTGAACTGATTCGATTGCTGTTAGCAGCAGCAGGGCAGGATTATGATGATATAAAGATTTCATTTGAAGAATGGCCAAAGAAGAAAGCAAGTAAGTGTTATTTCTTAATACACAAAACTTCAAAATCACCTAGCCATTATCATTTTAAAACAAAAAAATTAGGCTACGTTAAACAGACACACAACAATACCAAAACAAAGCACGAAACACATTAAAAACCGGAGATGCACTAATTAGATGCTGTGGGAAATCAGTAGTTCCTGCTGGACATATGACACCCGTAGTTTTATGTTGTTACAAAATGGTTATGAGTCTTATATATTGCATGCTATAACGGTGAATTTTATAATTGTCTTTTGTTTAATTCTACGATATCACAAAATACTGAAAAAATAATTTAGTGGGCTTTGTAAATTTTCTAGCCCTTAGATTTGGACGAACATGAAAGATTGAAAGTTGTTAGGACGGAGGATAAACAAGTATTACCAATGCATCAATTCACAAACATGCCCTTTATCTGTTTGTTTTTTAACCATGGAGGTGTCAATTTATTTCTACTTATGGAAATGAATGTCAATTTGGTATCATTCCCCTCTCTTTAAGAGATTTGTTTTGATATGTTATCTAGATTATATATTTTTGTATTATTTTTTCTTTTTGCTGTTACGACAATACGAAACAGACTGGCATAATGAAAAAATGGTCTGGTTTAGTTGCATTTTTTTCAGTAATAGACAAGAGGACAGATATTGATTCTAAGTGGAAGTGAAACCTAGAGACATGTTCGATTTTTTGTTGCATGTGGTTCTAAAATAATATGTTTGCATATTTTAGCTTTTCAAACTGGACAATTACCAACTTTTGATGTTGATGGTCAACTTTTATGTCAGAGTTTGGCGATTGCAAGATACGTGGCCAGAGAGTATGGTAGGTGGCCTATTTTTGTATATCTAATTTATATTTTTAGTTTTTTTGAGGAGCAGATGGGTAATTTATATTACGAGTAACTTTTTCTTAATATAAGACTAATGTTTATCCATCTAAGTTGGTTGAGCTTGAACGATGCATTTTTAGCAGTTATTTGCTTCATTTTTTTCCTATTATTTCCATGAAAAATATTTTTCCGTCATTCTTCTATTGTAACGATCAGAATTTTCAGTTATTAAATATATATGATTACAATGACCTTGATTTAAGATCAGATTCATAAATGACATGTGTGTTATAATTTACTTTTAACATTGCAGGATATGCAGGAAAAAACAACATGGAGCAAGCTTTGGTTGACCAGGTGGTTGATACAGCCAACGATTACTTAGGAGAATATTTCAAGTGTTATTTTGCACCGGACGACACAAAAAAGGTTATTATAAGACGCTTTTTATTGTAAACTGAAATGATCTGTTTCTCTTTATTGCGTTTTGGAAACTATCGGATTGTTTCTACATTATTTTAATTTACTTGTAATGTTTTTTTCTACTTGAAAATGTGCTTATTTATGAACAATGACCTATTGGTTAACGTCCCTTTTAAATTATGTTTCTGTTGTTTTCTTGAAAGATGTTGACATATCAAAATTCCAGTGTTTTCAAAATAATAATATAAAAATGTCATCTGGCATCATTATAAAATAATTACTAAATATCCGTTCTAAAATTGAAGAATTTTTTAAAGAACAAAGGAGAAAAAAAATGAAACGAATGAATTGTAATCAAATATCTGTAATACTGAATGTGCATGTATATCAATCACTTGTATCTTTTTAAGGAGATGCTTGAAAAATATTTGAAAGAATCTACACCTAAAACATTGACATGTCTCAATAAATGGCTCGAACAAAATGATGGTGGAAATGGCTTCTTTGTTGGTTCGTCGGTACGTAACAAAAAAAAATTATTTGACGCAAAATCTTAAAAATGTGAAAAAAGTAAAATCACAAAAATAATGAACTTAGAGGGAAATCTAATCGGAAAGTCCATAAAAACTCGTTATTTTTTTTGTTTGTTTGGAATTTACTTCTTAAATGGTTTGTTCAACAATACGTAATAACTAGTAAAAAAATAATTATTATTTCGACACAAGTGTTTACCTATTATCAATAATATTAAGATTTTTTTCAATAAAAATGAAAAGAAAACAACACATATTAAATCTTTTGAAAATTGTTTACTTTAGATACTGAAAAAAACATGCAAAAGAATGAGATGTCAGATATGTCAAACATTACAAATAAATGGTTTACACAAAACAGGTTGCAACCCTATTCCAAATGAATTATCAATGTCTTCGAAATCTCTGCAAAATATATATGCTAATAAAACGCAGCTTAATACCAATAACATAATAAAATAAAGAGATGTGTTATGATTGTCAATGATACTACTATCTAATTCAACAGAGCCCAAATGATTTTGATTTACACATCTAAAGATCACCGAGAAATACACATAGCCATGAAATAACCATTAAAATGGTGTCGCGTTCAAAACGTATTTTTTTTATATCTGAAACGAGCAAACTAGAAATTTAAAACCAATTTTATTTTAATTACTTCAATACAGAAGAAGCTATATCAGCAAGATGGAACTAAATCGAACAGCTAAATCCATCTAAGATATAATTTTTGTCAACGTATATTTGAAGACCGGCATGTTATTTTTCATGTCAATATTGTAGTTTCGGACTGCTGACCTCACGACACCCCCGGTGATCATAAACTGATAATTTGAATAAAAATGTATTGAATAAGTAGTTTGATGCCGTTTTCAATGCATGTTGTCTTTTGTTAAGGAACGTCGGGATCAAAACAAATACATATCATAACGTTTTGTGCCATCATGCAAAAAAGGGCAGAAACAAAACAGTCAAAAAGTTTTATTTCTAATTTACCATGTGATGTTGTCACTTGAGAGGTCTCACTAATTGGATATTTGAGAAGTACTTTAACATTGTTTTTGAACTTAACGGTTAGAATCCATCTGTGTTAGTTGTAAGCAAATTCAGGCTTCCCAAATATAACAATTTCTATTATAGATGACCATGGCAGACCTGTGTGTATATGAAGTTTTAACAAATGCAGTTCAAAAAGACTCAAAAATAATGGATGGATTCACAAAACTTGTAGAACATAGAAAAAGAGTAGCATCTTTGCCAAAAATTAAGGAGTATCTCGACAAACGTCCAGTATTAGATGTCTAATGTAATAACACTGTGTTATGACATATAAGATTTATTTACAACTGTTCCAATACTATATTTTAAAAGAAATAGCCTTTACAAAGGAACACCATTAAAATTTCTATTGATTTCATCAATAATGTTTCTTTAATATCGTATGAATAGTTTATTCATAGAAGACATTTTTGTACATCATAATATAATTGGTATTTTGTGAAGATTAAAAACCTTTTGCAAAAGCTGATACAACCTAAAAGAATCTAAAATATATCACGACTAGGAAAAGAATTAAGTGTTCTACATTAGAGACATTTCCTTCATTGCAAATGATTTCCTAGTAAAGTGCAGTAAATGATCAAATCCAACTTACAGTATATACATGAAACAAATCAAGACAATCAGACAGTAAACGCATATAAATTAAGATTGAGGCAAAGAAAAAAAATATTGCTGTCCTAAGGGCTTGCATACAATGCTTCAAATATAACATTCTTTAAACTGTCCAGAGGCCAATGCTAGAACATAGGCCATGTTACAGGCAAGTAAAGGTAAAACCTAGTATACACAGGGGGCGAAAGATACTAAAGGGTCAGTCAAACAGTTAGTTCGAAATTAAACCGATAACGCCATTGCTTAGTTAAAAAGACTAACAGACAAACAATAGTACACGAACACACCATAGAAAATATAAGACTAAGCAACACGAATCACACCAAAGACTGGGGTGATCTCAGGTGCTCCGGGAGGGTAAGCAGATCCTATTTGTAAAATGATTTTCCGGTTGGAGACATCGTAAGTATAGAATTTCATAATAACCTCTTGTATTTCTTGCGTGGTGTGATCTCATATAATCTTAACCAAGGAACCTAAAGTGATCAAGCTCGTATAACACACAGCCCATACGAGTTTATGTTTTAGACAGCAATATTGTCTTACATCTATCGATTTTTATTATGACCTTGAACTTCGATCAAGTAAATTGAAAAATAGAAGGGAACTTCCCCTTTAAGTGACCAAATAGTTCAAATTAAGGTTGCATTCCTGTATGTTGTATTTTTATTTAGACTCCGAAACCCGTTTTTGCACAAATTTGGTCTATTTTCAGTAACTACGACTTTGAGCTTTAATGTGGTCACTTCAATATTAATAGGGGTCTTCCTCTCAATAAATGTGACCGTAAATCAAAGAAAGGATGCATTGTGAAGTATTTGAGTAAGCATCCTTAAATGATCAAATATGACTGACAGACTGAGACTGAATAATCACGGAGTTGAAAACTATATAAATCTAGTCGTTTGTTTTCTTTTTAAAGTTGTTACACATTTTGTGGTTCTGGTTCCTTTTATATCGTACTCGTCCGGTTTTTGCTGGGATCCGTGTTGCTCAGTTTTTACCTTTCTATGTAATGTTTTCTTATTGTTGTTTGTCTTTCAATAGTTTTTATTTGTTGGTGTGGTATTGTCTGTTATTATTGAACTTATGATTTCTGAATGTATCCTTGGCATCCTCTAATTCTTTTGCATGACACACATTTTGCTCATTGTTGAAGCCTGTACGATGGCAAACAGTTGTTTACATCCTAATACTTTCGTCTTTGTTCGATACTTGTCTTATTGGCAGTCTTAACACATCTCCATATATTTTATTTCAAATACTGTAGAAGACAAGAATTTGTTGTGTTTTAATTATTTCAAATGGCATACTTTGTTAAATATCTTTAAGCCTTTGAAAAGTAATTGTATAGTCTAATTGACACACGGCTGACCACATCAATAATAAAAACATGTCTTTGATATACAGATAAATCCTGTACAGCAATTAACTGAATCTAGATCTTTTATCACCAGATTAAATTCATTATATTTATTTTGAAATTAATCCAAAACTTATTTTTTTAATGCAAGTAACAATCTAGACCAAGTATCGGCCTTGGCAGGAATGAAAAATACCATTTCAATCGAGACTACCATAATACCAAATGGATCTAAATAAATAACTATAATCTTCCCCTTAAGTTGTGAAAAGAAAAAAAGAAAAAAAGATAGGTATTCATTGCTTTTATTTTATATATCTATTAACTTATATTCCAATTGTATGAAAAGCAAAATACTTTTTTTGTGATTTTGTTTTTATCTGTTTTTCTACATTTACGTGAGAGTTGGTCAAATGGAAGAAACATGACAGCAAAATTGTTCTGCATACAGAAATATGAATTACTATTTACAACATCGTATTTATCACATTGTCTATCGTAAGTAACATCAACTGAGGTATTCAAGGCTTGCTTTGGCTTTCTCCATTTCATGAAGGAATGAGTAAAACTGGGGAAGCGTCAACTCTGGAAAAATAAAAAATAAAAGTCATTAAACTAAGGTGTATGATTGACAGGAATGTATTAATTGCACACTCTCATTTTATAAATTGTTATTGTATTTCTTAAATAACTTTTGGATATTAAAAAGATTTGGTATGATTGCCTATGAGACAACTGTCCACCAGAGACCAAAATGACACAGACATTAACAACTATAGGTCACCGTTTGGGGTTTGATGCGACTGTGATACAAGTGAGAGGTTCGACTGTCATACAAGTGAGAGGTTCAGCGCTATAAAACCAGGTTCAATCAATCATTTTCTACATACCAACTGTGTGAGGGATGTTTATCCAGTCAAGGTAGTTAAACACTTCCATCATCATTTTCTACATTTGAGAATGCTTGAAAAAAGTCAGGAATATGACAGTTGTTGTCCATTCTTTTGATATGTTTTATCATTTGATTTTGCCATTTGATTAGAGACTTTCCGTTTTGACTTTTCTTTGGAGTTCAGTATTTTTGTTATTTTACTTTTTGCTTTTATGGGCAAAAGGTTTTCTCTTATCAATCGTGTTCAAGGAAATCATATCATATAGATTTTAAAAAAATATTCACTAATATTGATATATAGCAAAGTATAGCCATAATCTAAATGGCAGTATTTACATTACAGTTTTGCTTTACAAAATGACTATCTAATGCATTCAGGTAAAGATATCAATGAATCACATGCTGTATAAAATTACATTTAACTCACCCATATATGTATTTTTAATTCCATTGCCTGTATTTATAGCCAACTTCAACTAAAAAAAATACATGTAAAATTAAAAGTATTGATATAAATGTATTATGAGATCAAATTAAGGTCAAAATTACCAACAAATCAATTTTGTCATTTTGAAAAATAAAATATGTTTTTAAACTAACAAATAAATATCAAAAGGTGAAAATCATGAAGTTTCAAATGTGCTAAGATTCAATTCAATATCTTTAAAAAAAAAAATTATAACAATAAATATTCAAAATCTGAAAATTTAGACACTTGTAAGATTCTTTTTGTATTTACTATAGCATTACAGTTAGATTCTGTCCTTAAAATAAAAAGAGACTTGAACCTTACTGTGATGACAAATTTGGTTCTGTCATTATTGTAAAATTTCAAATGTTTAATACGTTTTAATGATTATTAAAATGTTTAATCCATTATAAAATCAATCAAGCAACTTGCTGAATATTAATGTGTAACATATTGTGACTATTATAGTTAGACTGCTACATTAATTTTAATCAATGAAATTCACTTCTTTGAAATTGTTATATATACTCTATATGGTCTTACATGTATAGAAGGTATAACAAGTCTTTATAACTAGGTCTGTTTATATATGGTCCAAAAATTAGAAAAAATGTGTAATTTTTGAAAAATGCCAATTATTTTTAATTATGTCCATTTTTTGTCTTTACTAAAAGGTGACTTGTTGATTATATATTCTAACATTTAAAAAGACTATTTCAGCAACGAAAAAAACACAAACATAAAAAAAATCCTATATTCGGTTTCATGCAAAATTATTAAAAAAAGTAGCTTTGCATTCATTTCCCTATCATTTCTATAGTAATCTTGAACAAAAACCAGTTAACTTCAACCCGTCTAATTTTTTTAACTTTTTTATTTGACTTTTCTTCTCAAAGTCCATTTTAAATAAATGTGTGAAATCCTTTATTAGATATTTAAACATTAATATTTATTATTTTTTTAAACTTTAACCTCTGTACAACAGAAAATCCAAAGGATTTAAACAGAGATACAACAAAACCAAAATAGAAAGATCATGTTTCTCATCAAACTGAAACAAAATAAAATATTTCATAAAGGGCATTCCTGTCAAGTTGATTGTTCAATATGGCCAGGCTTCCAAATAGCATATGGAAATGGACACCTAAAATTTCATGTGACATATAAACTTTTTATAGAAATCTTTTTATAGAAATCTTTTCAAACATTATATTTTGGGGAACAAAAATTAAAAAAAATTATTATATTTTGGAGTTTATAATATATATATGATATTAATCAATAGTTTCAACAAGAGTGCACACGCTGAAATGTCTCGCCTTCTATACTAATCATTGATATTATGTAGATAGTCCTAAGTATAAAGCTTTATTACAACTGTCTCATAAACTTAACATTAACCAAGATAACTAAACAAAGACCAATGAACCATGAAAATGAGGTCAAGGTCAGATGAACCATGCCAGGCAGACATGTACAGCTAACAATGCTTCTATACAACATATATAGTTGACCTATTACTTATAGTTTAAGAAAAATAGACCAAAACACAATAACTTAACACTGTGCAATGAACCGTGAAAATGAGGTCAGGGTCAAAAGAAACCTGCGCTACTGACATAAAGATCATAAAATATTTCCATACACCAAATATAGTTGACCTATGGCATATAGTATTGGATAAAAAGACCAAAACTCAAAAACTTAACTTTGACCACTGAACCATGAAAATGGGGTCAAGGTCACATGACATCTGCCCGCTAGACATGTACACCTTACAACCAATCCATACAACAAATACAGTAGACCTATTGCATATAGTATGAAAAAAACAGACCAAAACACAAAAATTTAAATATAACCACTGAACCATGAAAATGAGGTCAAGGTCAGATGACACCTGCCAGTTGGACATGTACACCTTACAGTCCTTCCATACACCGAATATACTAGCCTTATTGCTTATAGTATCTGAGATATGGACTTGACCACCAAAACTTAACCTTGTTCACTGATCCATGAAATGAGGTTGAGGTCAAGTGAAAACTGTCTGACAGACATGAGGACCTTGCAAGGTACGCACATGTCAAATATAGTTATCCTATTACTTATAATAAGAGAGAATTCAACATTACAAAAAATTTGAACTTTTTTTCAAGTGGTCACTGAACCATGAAAATGAGGTCAAGGACATTGGACATGTGACTGACAGAAACTTCGTAACATGAGGCATCTATATACAAAGTATGAAGCATCCAGGTCTTCCACCTTCTAAAATATAAAGCTTTTAAGAAGTTAGCTAACACCGCCGCCGCTGCCGCCGGATGACTATCCCTATGTCGAGCTTTCTGCAACAAAAGTTGCAGGCTCGACAAAAATGAAAATATGATACTCAATTATTGCATTGCATTGGGAAAAAAATGAAAAATCAAAATTGACACATCAGAATCAGATTATAGATTTTTTTAATGTTGGACTATTAAACAGAATGTTCTCAATATGTAATCACTTCCAACATCAAGAAAATGGTAAAAATGAAATAACCAATAAGATTCAATGAAACATAAGAAAAATCACTAACTACTATAAACATATGACACTAGTATACAATTATAGCCTTTGTTTGAGGTCGATACCAGGATATATTGACCTGAAAGAAAAATATCGACTGAGGACGAAGTCCAAGGGAGATATACTTCTTTGGGTCGATATATCCTGCATTGACCTCATACAATGGCTAATTGGCTATAATTGTTATATTATTAATTTTGACCATATTTTTATTAAAATAGTCAGAGCATTATATTCTCTTTCTTCATTCATTTAATTTTGTTAAAATTTTATAGATATTGTCACTTTGACAAAAACAACATATTAGTTGTTGTATTTCAATTTTTTTCAATTTTTTTTTGTGTAAATCTTATGTATTTATAAAGAATTTTTTTTCAAATAATCCGTCATAAATATACACTTTTAAACACTTTAAATGCTATCTTGAAATTTATAAGATGACTTCACAAAGTATATCGTTTTTTAGATATTCTAAAAATAACCATGCAATATCACTTTTGCTATCAGCCATTTTCTATCTACCTTCGAAAATATAATTTAACATTTGACTATCCATGAACGAATCAAATTAGTTAAAATATACAAATTAATAATATTACAGAATATAAAAATAAAGTAGATATGTGATATGTTTGTGAATAAGACAACTATTCCACAGAGTCCAAACTGATGTGGATGTAGGCAACTAAAGGTCACTGTACGGCTTAAATGTAATATTTCTTCTAAGAAGCTCTCTGTTGATAAAGCTGACAATTATAGTCTAACCTATAATGCTGAGGGATGCATTTCTTTTATTCAAATATGTAAACAACCAGTTACAATTTCTGTCAATATGCATACACAATATAGTTTTCATAACAAATGAGAGAAAAGCAAAGCTGTTGTTGGAACATTTCAAAGGAAAAGCAACAAAAAAATAAAGTTAAATTTGGTGCAAATTCAACGATTGTATTATGCATACAATTGATTTCATTTGTACTTGACAAAACTTTATTACATAAAAAGATTCTTATATTATTAATAAATTCCAAAACTAATTATGCACATCAAAGTAACTGTATTTAATACAAACTGCTGATAATTATTTCTACAATAAGAAATATTTTGTATTAAAAAATATGCATGTATGTTAAGGCATGTACCTGTAAAAATGTATTTCCCACCTTGTCTACCTCGCTGCTCGCAGCTGTTACTAAAATAGAATGACGCAATTAGATACTCCTGTACGTAAATACGGACAGTGGTGTAATACAACAGCTTTCATATAATTAATGATTCTGCTATTTGCACTTTTCTTTTTGAATTACTACATATTTGACAAACAGCCAAATTATTGATTTATTATAAATTCATAACTTACAATTTTATTTAATATTAAATTTAAATTGAACAAATCAGTAATTAATCAAGATATAGAATTACATGTATAGGAGTAAAAAGCAACATACAATGGTCATCCTAATAGACAGAGTCTAAATCATTCTAAGACTATTAAAGTTTATTGAAATCATTGGACAAAGTTTTGCCATTTAAACCCAATTTGAAAATCCTTTTGAAAAAAAACCACAATTACAACAACTTTGTTAATATTAGGGCTACATACAACTTAAAAATAAATAACAGATACTAAATTAGGCAAAGGACATTTCAGGCAAATATACATACACATTATCTTTAATATAAACTACAATGAACTAGTTTTGTGAATTGCATATATTGTTACTGTTACTGTAAAAAGGCAGATTTTCACTATTGTCTTATTTTGTTAGTAAGACTTGACATTTGTGAAAAAAAAGTAGCTGTTAATATTTCGTGGAAAATTGATTCATAGGATGACGACCATACATATATGAACATATAAAAATATATTACCGATTACAAATGTGTCGAGTTTCGTGATTGGATAACAGCAAAGAGATGTCAGTATATATTCTGGAAGCTGCCAGGGTATATACATGTACTACGTTTTTATCCCAAATTAGAACCTGTTACTACATGTATGTAAGGAAGTCAAAAGCTATACATAACACTAAGGAATGTCAGAGTGTCAGAGGCTCATAGAGGGAAAATGATGACGTGCATCCATCAATTATACATGTTTAATACATAATCAATCAGTTTACACTTCAATTACCAAAATCTTTTAAAATGTTTTTATAATTATTAAATACACTAAAAAATATTTTCACAACAAATTACAGAAATTGCTTAAACCCAGCTGGATATGACCACAGATGTCCAACCCAGAACAGTTTGAGCTAAAATGGACACAATATTCACACTTGATACAGGTCTGAATTTGGTTTTAATGAAATATTTGACACATAATAGGTTTCTGACACAGAATAACTGTGGTCAAAGAACTTGTTGTATGATTTGTTATATTCAATTTTTTTGCTATTGTGCAATACACCATGCTGTTGCAAATTGCCCCCCCTACCCCAACCACACACAAAATAAAGTTTTAAAGTATAAAATTTACCCCTCCCCCCCCCTTTTTTTTAATATTTTGTGCAATACACAAAGCTGTTGAGAATTGATCCCCTTCCCCCCAAAAAACCACAAAAGCTGATTGATCATCCAAAAACAATGGAGGGTTCCAATCCTCAGAAACATCACCCCTACCAACCACACGACCCCCTCCCCCCTCCGACCCTGGGTCCACCACTGGACCATGTCGAAAATTAATATTTTAACTGAGTCATGATAGACTTGAAAAATATAAGAAATCTCAAACAAGCTGACATTATTGATATTGTTATGTAAACAACACTAGTTACAGGTCAATGACTTATGTCAAACTTTTAACATTGCATATGGTACAAAGATCAATAAGATCGATTAAATTAGCAGTGATCCTTGCATCTTCTTATTCATTTTTTTTTTTTTTAGTAATTCTTCTTTTTAAGTTATATGTGTGCTCTAACAAGCAAACAGACACTTAACTTAGAAAGGAAAAGTAACAAAGAGGAAATTAGATTAACCTCACCATCCCCCAGTCTCATACAATAAAGTTTATTTTTTTCTGACATTGAACTAGAATTGTATATCTAGAAATTCTAGATACAGGAACATGTATTAACAACAGAAATTAAAACCTACACAATAGTAATCTATGAAGAACAATACTTTCTGAAACTAAACCTTGAAAAATCAACTCTAATGAAATCAATATTAGAGGTAATATAGAAATTTTACAATATGATCATTTAAATTTCTTACAGCATTATGATTAATATAAATACCAGGTCTTCTAAATTAGTTGCATTATAATGAACTGCACCCAAAAATAATTTGAGAGGTGATTTTTGCAATATTTTTTATAAAACTTCATCCTTTATTTCATTATGTCAAAGCTTTATTTTCTTCGATTGATTGATTGTTGGTTACTAAATGTCAAGTGGCAAATATTTCATGCATGTTCAGTACGAGAACAAGTTAACAATAAATACAATAGGTAGGTCTAGTAAAAGAGGCCATCTGGGATGAAGGTCAGGGAAATACGGACTGCCACTGGAAAATGAGGGTATATTAGATAGAGGCAGAAAGAGTTGTCACAAGGGTTCTTAATGTGCAGAGAGTGTGGCATTCTCCTTAGGGACATTGGATTTAATGTCCCCTTTCTGACCACATGTGGCTGTAAACTTGTATATCCCGCACAGCAAAATGTACGCCCCACATTGAGAAGTGTTTTACTGTTGGTCAGAAGATGACCAGGTGACCATTCTTCTATTCCCCAGTCACCTTTCAAGGGAAATCTTCTTCAAAAAGGGAAAGAAACATTATGTCTATATCTTGGTCTAGATCTGGGCCTATGGTCATAAATCTTGACTCAGTACTAGGTAGTACACAATTTATCCTTGAATCACAAATTCCAGTATTTTGATTGGTTGATTTCAGGATCTGAGTTCGATAACTGTGCATGAAAGTTTTTTTACCGCTATGCTTAATGAAAGTTATAACCAGTTATTGTATTTTTAAATTTGACAGAAATATACATTTTGAACACAATGACATATAAACAAGCATGTTAACCAATCCCATCTGCAACTTTTCTATGAGAGCAAAGGAGTAATAATAAGAGTAAAATGACACTACCTCCAAATTTCCATTCCATGTCTACAAGCTGATTTACTGTTAATGTCTGTCCTAAAGCACCTTTAGATAAGGCTGCCAAATTGTTATTCCACTGCAAATTAAATCAGATTCTGTATATTTAAAAGGTTAGATTAAATAACTGAAATATGGACCGAAATATTTGGTATCTTCTAAAATATATTACTAGTAACAATTTATCAATCATGTTTCTATTTTATTTATTTTTACAAAATATAGTTAAGAATTACATTGTTTAAAATTACCGCATTATGTATTTTGATCAGAAAGAGTAGTGCTCATTTGCTAAGAAATAAAAAAAAAACTGGTAGAACAAGAAGTATGGGAATACAAATAATAATGATAGAATGCATTTAAATTATCAAATATTTTGTTCATTTCAGGCTGTTTATGAAAAGTGCGTGCCAATTTGCTTATTATAAAGCATCAGACTGAAAATTTTCTTGTTTTGTGAGAATAAAACATACGATTGTGCTTATTTTGCTCAATTACTTCCATTATGGCTCTCTGATTTTGGAAAACTGATAAACTTTAGTGGCCCCTCTCATTGTTTAGTTGGCGATTAAATGGAATGAGTGAAGAATATTACAGTTGAATTTAAATTAAAATAAACTAAGAAACAGTCTGTTTCTTTCTTTCATACATCTTAACGTAGATGAATGTGAAATAATAAGTCATCATATATGTACCCTGTCCCTAATAATTCCTCTGGGGCTCTTTTTACAAAAACAATCTTCATATAAAGAATTATTGTAAATTAAACTAAAATGTGCATTACTTACAGGTATATTTTTCTAAAAAAGAGTTTCTGTAAAATGAGTTGCAGACCCTTACATGTAGCTAACCTATTATATATAGAACACAAACCTGCTGGCAAAAATAATCTGCTTTTTCTTCTGACAAACCTAAACAAAACAAATATAGTCAATTATATACATGAGTTATTGCCCTTATTACTGTTTTCATAATAAACCACATGTAAAAAGTAAAATAAAATGAAATTTTGCTTCATTGTTATGATAATACTTTAAATGATTTCCACTCCAAATACGCATATATTGTTTCTTAAGAATGAAAAAAAATGTGAATAAGTCATGAATGTTATTATTCAGCTAAATTAAAATACAATTCAATCATTGAAAGAGGATTCTGATGAAAGTTTATTCAAACGAAACAGTTTTTGAAAAATTTACTTTATTGAAATGTTTTTGAAATTACAACAAGAAACTTGTAAATTTCAGTATTATGATAATCTTTTCATATAAAACTTGATACTTAAGTTTACAGAAAATGTAAATTGCACATTTAATTAATGGTGGAATCTGTAATTACTACTTCAAATTCAGTATAAACATTTACCTAAATTCACAAGATCTTCCTTTAGTTGAGTTACATTTAAACTTTTCTTTAGAGCCCCTGAAATTATAACCATAAAACAATTTGCATTTGTAAAATAATAAAACTTCTACAATGCATTCTAGAAGACATGTATCTTGTTTTTATGTCTCATTGAATTACTTCCCCTATCTACTTTCGTTCAAACCTGTTATCTCCCTTGCCTTCTGAAAAACTCCACTTATTTTGGAACTGAATCAGTTCTTTTCATGGCTTGCTTGTTTCTTTTTTTTTAGTTATAAATTTTATATGCCTTCTAAATCTAAGTCTTATTCCTAGAATAGATTAATTGTATGCATTTGATACTGTAACACACGTGCATTTAAGTACAAATTTTTTTCAAATCAGGGCAACAACCATGTCTCTTTACCTAATATCATGAGTTTTAAAGTTTGTAAGCGTGCTCTTCAAAAATGTGGATCTAACCCAAGCAAGCTTTTACCACTGACTATAAGGATGTACTATGTTCAGGTTTAGGAATTTGTGTCAGATGTTTGGACCCCTTAGTTATCCCCCTACTATATAGTCCAGCTGATTCGTGCATTTTTTCAAAAGAATTGTGGGTTTGATGATAAAAGCATGAAACTTTGCACAATGGTAGATCTATATAATAAAATATGGTTGTCAATTTAAGCTATGGACCCACCCTGAAAAATCTAATATGGCGGCCTTTTTCAAGATGGCTGCCAAACAGTCAAAATATCAGTTACCAGTTTTAAATAATATTCAAATCTAATATTTTTAAAGCATAACAAATGTGATTCAATAGGATAACATATTTTGCTACCCTCCTATAACACCCATTGTCTTTTCATATAAGACTTCAATAGCCCTAAAAAAAGTCATTTATTAAAATTTAAGCAGATTCTGGATTTCTTTTCGTTTGATTTGAGGCCCAAATAATACCAATGCAAATATTCAAGGTAAAATTCAAAGTCCTGCCATTTTTTTAATTAAGTATTTTGAAAAGGATAGAGATCCATAACCTATCAATATTTTAAGCTTATTTTTTTCTTAAACTAATGCTCTTTCAATGTTAGGTATTTTTTAATTTCATCTCAGTACATATTTAAAACTTAACTCAAAGTTCAATAGTCTGAAATGTTGTATTTCTGACAGCTGATACCTTGTGAATTTGCATATTTAAATGTGACTGAGTGTAATTTTATAGTACAAGGCCAGAGAAAAGTGTCCAATCAGCAAACTTGTTTAACCTATTTTCTGTTTACAATAAAGAAGAACAATAAGTGAATTACTAAACAAAATTGTTTTCAAGAATCAACTGAAATTTCTTACCATTTGGGATTGCTATCAAACTTTTAAATACACCTTTTAATGCATTGCTGTTCACACTGTTTTGTTCTGCAAAGTCTTCAAGTTTTGTCATCAACCTGGATGCCTAGTAAAACAGAACATAAACATATACTAATAATAAAAAAAGATACATGTCAAGAAAATAGAACATAAATGTAGGCTGTTGTCTGCTCTTTGGTCAGGTTGTTGTCTCTTTGAAATATTCCCCAATTCCTTTCTCAATTTTATAATACTCATAAAAACAATACACCTCAAGAAAACAGAACATAAATATACCTCTTCTACATGAACGATACACTTAAGGAAGCTGGCTTGTCATGTTTTGGAGTTTTTGAGTTTTTCGGAATCCTCTGGTTTTATCCATTTAAATGCCTGGAAAAAATTTGCCCGTTGACCCCCATTTTTCTTTTTATAAATATTTTACATGTATAATGTTAAGCAATCTGTAAAAGTCTTATAAAATTTTAATACTTTTTAACAGTTTTTGAGAACTTCAACTTGTCAATGATATAAAGCTATGAAAATTCAAGAGAGAATATTTTCCCGCCAAAATTTCAATGGCATATATCTCAAAAACAAGCACGGCGACCTATATATTTTTTTGCTCTTTGGATTCCTTTAATTACCCCCTACTTTGAAACTGAGAAGCGAACTCCCTTAATGTAAACAGAACAAAAATGTATGCCTCATACGATCACTAGTTAGGAATCTCATCAGTAGAAGTCTTATGCCATGTATACGGTAGTTGCTTTTTGGTTGTTTGTAGAATTCAGCGTTGATGACACATCTTTATATAGTTTCTTTGGCTTTTTAGATTTTGGGTCAATTATGAGATGATATTGTTTACCTTAGTATAGTTTATGCTCTTAAATACTTCTTTCATTATTGAATAATTCATACAAATATAATTTTAATATATATATATCATTCTATAAGCAATATCCTTGTATGCTCATAACATAGATTGCTTATTTCACCTTTTTTCTTTGTATACTGTAATCTTTTTCACTGGACTAGTTGATCAATAATGATTGCAATTACTTTTAGAATCATATATTTGCTATTCTAGATTATATATTCTATTTAATAGCCAATTGACCTCTTCATCAGTAATGATTTTCTAAATATACATGTATAACAAATTTGGACAAACATATTCAAATTTGTTTTTATTTCTATATTTCATGTATTTCGAAAAATTTTATTTCTTTACTTTTATTTTTGACACATTTACACTCTTCTCTTACTTTAAAACAGTTCTAGAGAAATTAATCATTTCAAGCAAATGCATTTTCTTCAAATGTTTAAATTTCACAACAAACACTAGGACATATTTTAAGTTATTACATGTTTCATAATCTGTGTTTCACTAAATACAAATTTACATATGGATTACCTTTCCTGGTTCAGACAAAAATTCCAATGAATATTCCACCAGTTCATTAAATTGCTGAAAGTAAAATAATAAGACATACAGAAATCTTTTCAAGGATCTTAAATGTGACAAGCCTCTGATGCACAACCCCATATTGCGGGCTATTTTTGTGAGTGAAGAATTTCATGGCTTAGGGCAACAAAGTATAGCAAACCAGATGCCTCACAGGGAGCGCAGCTTTATACAACTGCAGATGTCGAACCCTGAACGCTTGGGGCAAGTATGGACACAACATTCAAGCTGGATTCAGCTCGGAATTTGGATTGTGATTAAATAGTTGACACAGCATAGGTTTCTGACACAGAATGAATGTGGTCTAATGAACTTAAACATTTTTTTTTTGCTTTTGAGCAATTCACTTTGCTGTTGAATTTTAATCCTCTCAAAAAAAAAAATGTTTGAAGAAATTTTCTTTTTATTTCTGAAATTTGAATACTCATTTAAATACATCATAAAATATTAAAATATAAAATGTCATGGTTAAAATTAATTTTAATTAATAGTAACTTCTAAAAAAATAAATGGGGAATGTGTCCAAAGGGACACAGATGGTGCCCCCACTAGCATATAACATTAAAAAGGGACATAACTCAAGAACTGTAAAAGGGAAGCTGCCAAAAATTGTACTTGAACTGAGTTTAACTTGTAAAGGGCCATAAGCCTAGAATGGTAATCAAAGTGCTTGTAATCACTGAATGGCAAATATTGTTTTAATTTATCAGTTGGTAGTAAAAGTGAATATTGCATTGTACAATGTTGTATATTGTATATAGCATTGATTTAAGTTGATTCAACTCCTATTCTAAACAAAGAAAGATAACTCCAATTTTCAAAGAATAATAATCATGGCTAAAAATATACAAAAAAGCTTCATCAGCAACATTTTATATTGGCAAATTTCCAATGAAGTTCATAAAACTAAAGTTATTGGTAAATTTCCTATGGAATTATTAATAATAAAGTTTTTGGCAAATTTCCAATATACATAATTTAAAAGAAGTTTAGGTGAGATATTCAAATGAGTTTCAATTACCAACCTTACACTGCTTTTAAATTATGTTTTGTACTTGAGTAATTGTCCATTAACCTGGAAACCCTTTTCCCCCCTTTTTTGCACCTTATTCCTTAACGGTTTGAGCCATAACTCCCAAAGACAATTCTTACCATCCGTTTGTGGTATTCCAATATCCAAAATCTAAATACATGGTTAGATTCAGCATATAAAAGAACCCCAAGAATGCAGTTTTTGATGAAATCAAATAAAGTTCAATTTAAGACCCTTTAGACCTCACTGTGGACCAATTTGATAACTGTGCCCAAATATCATCAATCTAAATACATGGTTAGATTCAGCATATCGAAGAACCCCATATATTCAATTTTTGTTGAAATCAAATAAAGTTTAATTTTGGACCCCAATTTTGACCAACTTGAAAACTGGGCCCATAATCAAAAAACTAAGTACATTGTACATGTTTAGATTCAGCATATCAAAGAACCCCAAGAATTCATTTTTTGTTAAAATCAAACTAAGTTTAATTTTGGACCCTTAGGCCCCCTTTGGACCTTAATGTAGACCAATTTGAAAACAGGACCAAAAATTAAGAATCTAAATAAACAGTTAGATTCGCATATCAAAAAACCCCCATAGGGCTATTGGTACTTTACGGAACGGAACGGAACGGAACGGAACGGAAAAGAATTTCATTTAAGGTATCCAAAGGGGGCATTTATCAAAATTTCGAAAAATCTTTAAAACAAAACAAACTTTAAAATTTCTGTGTTTTACGGGTTTTCCATATACAAATAACACAAATGTATACTAAATCTCATCTTCACAGGTGAAATGTGTAATAATGTATAACATCGGGAAATACTCTGTAGATGAATATGTCGGATTGTCCTGATAAATTATCATGAAATTAACGCATTTGCAAGTCATGCATTATGATATCTAGACTGACCTCACGTCGTCCTTGATTAGAGACAGTGATCAAGTTGAATCTGATTTAAACTTTTTAATTTATTTTTCCGTTCCGTTCCGTTCCGCAAAGTACCAATTGCTCTGAGGAATTGGTATTTAACGGAAAAAACGGAAACAGACATCTTTAATGTAATTAAAGCAGTATGATAACAAAAATTGTCTGACACCTCTTTTTGCATGAGTGGTATGTGTTTTAGATAGCATTTTCGACTTGATCAATAATAAAAAATTTAACACAAAGGCAGGTTACACAAAAAGTCTTTCGCCTTCCATCGGTAATTATATTTTAAAAAAAGAGGCCTTCAACAGCCCGTTCCGACGATGATTAGAGACAGTGATCAAGTTGAATCTTTATTAAATCTTTTAATTTATTTTTCCGTTCCGTTCCGTTCCGCAAAGTACCAATTGCTCTGAGGAATTGGTATTTAACGGAAAAAACGGAAACAGACATCTTTAATGTAATAAAAGCAGTATGATAACAAAAATTGTCTGACACTCTTTTTGCATGAGTGGTATGTGTTTTGGATAGCATTTTCGACTTGATCAATAATAAAAAATTTAACACAGAGGCAGGTTACACAAAAAGTCTTTCTCCTTCCATCGGTAATTATATTTTAAAAAAGAGGCCTTCAACAGCCCGTTCCGACGATGATTAGAGACAGTGATCAAGTTGAATCTGATTTAAACTTTTTAATTTATTTTTCCGTTCCGTTCCGTTCCGCAAAGTACCAATTGCTCTGAGGAATTGGTATTTAACGGAAAAAACGGAAACAGACATCTTTAATGTAATTAAAGCAGTATGATAACAAAAATTGTCTGACACCTCTTTTTGCATGAGTGGTATGTGTTTTAGATAGCATTTTCGACTTGATCAATAATACAAAATTTAACACAAAGGCAGGTTACACAAAAAGTCTTTCTCCTTCCATCGGTAATTATATTTTAAAAAAGAGGCCTTCAACAGCCCGTTCCGACGATGATTAGAGACAGTGATCAAGTTGAATCTGATTTAAACTTTTTAATTTATTTTTCCGTTCCGTTCCGTTCCGCAAAGTACCAATTGCTCTGAGGAATTGGTATTTAACGGAAAAAACGGAAACAGACATCTTTAATGTAATTAAAGCAGTATGATAACAAAAATTGTCTGACACCTCTTTTTGCATGAGTGGTATGTGTTTTAGATAGCATTTTCGACTTGATCAATAATACAAAATTTAACACAAAGGCAGGTTACACAAAAAGTCTTTCTCCTTCCGTCGGTAATTATATTTTAAAAAAGAGGCCTCCAACAGCCCGTTCCGACGATGATTAGAGACAGTGATCAAGTTGAATCTGATTTAAACTTTTTAATTTATTTTTCCGTTCCGTTCCGTTCCGCAAAGTACCAATTGCTCTGAGGAATTGGTATTTAACGGAAAAAACGGAAACAGACATCTTTAATGTAATAAAAGCAGTATGATAACAAAAATTGTCTGACACTCTTTTTGCATGAGTGGTATGTGTTTTAGATAGCATTTTCGACTTGATCAATAATAAAAAATTTAACACAGAGGCAGGTTACACAAAAAGTCTTTCTCCTTCCATCGGTAATTATATTTTTAAAAAGAGGCCTTCAACAGCCCGTTCCGACGATGATTAGAGACAGTGATCAAGTTGAATCTGATTTAAACTTTTTAATTTATTTTTCCGTTCCGTTCCGTTCCGCAAAGTACCAATTGCTCTGAGGAATTGGTATTTAACGGAAAAAACGGAAACAGACATCTTTAATGTAATTAAAGCAGTATGATAACAAAAATTGTCTGACACCTCTTTTTGCATGAGTGGTATGTGTTTTAGATAGCATTTTCGACTTGATCAATAATACAAAATTTAACACAAAGGCAGGTTACACAAAAAGTCTTTCTCCTTCCATCGGTAATTATATTTTAAAAAAGAGGCCTTCAACAGCCCGTTCCGACGATGATTAGAGACAGTGATCAAGTTGAATCTGATTTAAACTTTTTAATTTATTTTTCCGTTCCGTTCCGTTCCGCAAAGTACCAATTGCTCTGAGGAATTGGTATTTAACGGAAAAAACGGAAACAGACATCTTTAATGTAATAAAAGCAGTATGATAACAAAAATTGTCTGACACTCTTTTTGCATGAGTGGTATGTGTTTTAGATAGCATTTTCGACTTGATCAATAATAAAAAATTTAACACAGAGGCAGGTTACACAAAAAGTCTTTCTCCTTCCATCGGTAATTATATTTTAAAAAAGAGGCCTTCAACAGCCCGTTCCGACGATGATTAGAGACAGTGATCAAGTTGAATCTGATTTAAACTTTTTAATTTATTTTTCCGTTCCGTTCCGTTCCGCAAAGTACCAATTGCTCTGAGGAATTGGTATTTAACGGAAAAAACGGAAACAGACATCTTTAATGTAATAAAAGCAGTATGATAACAAAAATTGTCTGACACCTCTTTTTGCATGAGTGGTATGTGTTTTAGATAGCATTTTCGACTTGATCAATAATACAAAATTTAACACAAAGGCAGGTTACACAAAAAGTCTTTCTCCTTCCATCGGTAATTATATTTTAAAAAAGAGGCCTTCAACAGCCCGTTCCGACGATGATTAGAGACAGTGATCAAGTTGAATCTGATTTAAACTTTTTAATTTATTTTTCCGTTCCGTTCCGTTCCGCAAAGTACCAATTGCTCTGAGGAATTGGTATTTAACGGAAAAAACGGAAACAGACATCTTTAATGTAATAAAAGCAGTATGATAACAAAAATTGTCTGACACCTCTTTTTGCATGAGTGGTATGTGTTTTAGATAGCATTTTCGACTTGATCAATAATACAAAATTTAACACAAAGGCAGGTTACACAAAAAGTCTTTCTCCTTCCATCGGTAATTATATTTTAAAAAAGAGGCCTTCAACAGCCCGTTCCGACGATGATTAGAGACAGTGATCAAGTTGAATCTGATTTAAACTTTTTAATTTATTTTTCCGTTCCGTTCCGTTCCGCAAAGTACCAATTGCTCTGAGGAATTGGTATTTAACGGAAAAAACGGAAACAGACATCTTTAATGTAATTAAAGCAGTATGATAACAAAAATTGTCTGACACCTCTTTTTGCATGAGTGGTATGTGTTTTAGATAGCATTTTCGACTTGATCAATAATACAAAATTTAACACAAAGGCAGGTTACACAAAAAGTCTTTCTCCTTCCATCGGTAATTATATTTTAAAAAAGAGGCCTTCAACAGCCCGTTCCGACGATGATTAGAGACAGTGATCAAGTTGAATCTGATTTAAACTTTTTAATTTATTTTTCCGTTCCGTTCCGTTCCGCAAAGTACCAATTGCTCTGAGGAATTGGTATTTAACGGAAAAAACGGAAACAGACATCTTTAATGTAATTAAAGCAGTATGATAACAAAAATTGTCTGACACCTCTTTTTGCATGAGTGGTATGTGTTTTAGATAGCATTTTCGACTTGATCAATAATACAAAATTTAACACAAAGGCAGGTTACACAAAAAGTCTTTCTCCTTCCATCGGTAATTATATTTAAAAAAAAGAGGCCTTCAACAGCCCGTTCCGACGATGATTAGAGACAGTGATCAAGTTGAATCTGATTTAAACTTTTAAATTTATTTTTCCGTTCCGTTCCGTTCCGCAAAGTACCAATTGCTCTGAGGAATTGGTATTTAACGGAATCAACGGAAACAGACATCTATAATGTAATAAAAGCAGTATGATAAAAACAAGTCAGACCCTTCTTTTTTGAATGAGTGGTAAGTGTTTTAGATAGCATTTCGACTGGATCAATATTTAAATAAACAGCTGCGCCATGAGCGCATGATACGCCCGTCGTCTTGTGAAAAAACATAAATCTTTTTTGAATAACACAGGGTTGTACAGGATGTCATGCTTAGTATATCCTGACTCATTCCTTATTCCCGCTCAATAGGAAGATTGTACAAGATGTATTTGGAAACCCGACGCAACATTAGCCTGTTAAGTTTTAAGCAATAGAGATACAGCGCAACATGTGAAAAAAAACCTCTTTTTTTACAAAATCTCAATAACTCGAAAATATAAAAATGAATCCTCACCAAAAAGTATACAGATCTTAAGATTAATATAACAAAGAAGTGTGTAAAGTTTTAAGCAATAATCATAAATCGTTTTTGAGATATGGTGCGACATGTAAACCCCCCCTTTTTTTTTTTACAAAATACTCAATAACTCAAAAATGACATTTTGAATCATCACCAAAAAGTATACAGATATATTAAGATTAATATAACTAAGAAGCCTTTGAAGTTTTAAGCCATAATCAAGAATCGTTTTTGAGATGCGGTGCGACATGTGAAAAAAACACACCCCTGTTTTAGTTACAAAGTGCCATAACTCAAAAAGTTGTAATCTTATTTTCACAAAAAAGTATACAGATCATTTGACCATCATAAGAAACAACTATGTTAAGTTTCAAAAAATTTGGATAAGTCGTTCTCAAGTTACGGTGCGACATGTTTACACCAGACAGACGGACAGACGGACGGACGGACGGACGGACGGACGGACGGACGGACGGACGGACGGACCATAGGCGGATCCAGGGGGGGGCCCTGGGGGGCCCGGGCCCCCCCTTTCGTGGGAAAAATTTGGTTGATTATATAGGGAATCACTGAAGCATGACTGGAGCGGGCCCCCCCTTAGGTCAACCAGAGGGCCCCCCCTTATGAAAAGTTCTGGATCCGCCACTGCGGACGGACACTGGACATTTGTATACCATAATACGTCCCGTCAAAATTGACGGACGTATAAAAAATAACACAAAGACAGGTTAGACAAAAGGTCTTTCTACTTCCATTGGTAATTATAAATTAAAAAAGGGGCCTTCCGAAGATGATAAGAAACAGTGATCCCCATTTCCATTCTCCATTTTTTATTAGAAACAAGGTCTCATAAATATTAAAACATATGTTTAAAATATATCTTCATAAAAATATGAGCACTAAACACTGGTTTACACTATAATAAAAAAATGTTTGCAAATTGTTAAAACATTTTCGGATTTATCAAAGCACTATAAAAAATGGTAACTCCTTAAAAGTCATAAAACCACAATAATAACTGCTGTTAATCAAAGTATTTATAAAAACTAAAAGTCTGTTCTGTTACAAAACCTATAGGCAAAGGTCTTACTATAATATCAGCGGGAAATTTCGGTTCTAGAGGTGCATATTCCGTATTTAATCTGCAGGGGCGGATGTAGGAATTTTCGAAAGAGGGGGTGCTAACCCAGGTAACCCAGGGCAAAGGGGGGGGGGGGTGCAAAACATATGTCCCGATACAAATGCATTGATCGGCAAAAATAAAGGGGGGGGTGCGCACCCCCGGAACCCCCCCCCTCCTGGATCCGCCACTGAATCTGTTTTTTTTCTCCTATCTCCTGATGACAGCTGGTGTGTCCGTAGATATTGTTTAAATTTTCTATATTTTCACTTTTTAATTAGTTTACCTGCACAATGGCGCAGAAGCAATATTTATTTTTTGGCGCAAATGAAAAACTACAACTTTTAAGAATTGGCGCAAAAGCAATGCGTACTTAAATATCAATCAAATTTGACCGTGCCCACAAAACGATTGTTCAAATTACGAATAGTTTCAGCTTAAAATCCATGGCACTCTAAAATGTAGATTTTTTAAATCACATAAATTCCATATCGATATACGTATATTTGGATCTATGCAATATGTTTATCTGGACATCAGCATGCTAGCTGTAATGACTCCCATCTATTCTTTGCGGGCATTAAATAATGGACTTCATTAAAGATAACCGTTTTATTTATTGTCATATAATCCACTCTATTAACACAATGTAGCATGAATAACAAAGGTATGCTGGTGTTCAATGAATGATTACAAATGATGACAGGTAAGTATAACTCCAAACTGAACGTGAACATCAAACGGTAAAAAGCTGAAAGAACAAATAAAAACTCAATATAAAACCTATCAATCCAAAAGATTTGCCAAAACATACAAAAATACAAAGTTGGCTTATGACACTAATTGTGTTCCATACATTCACATAAAAAATACAAGTATTAACAATATATCAAGTTTGTAACATAACTGTGAGTCAAAACTGGTGTGTTCAGCTTTTAATGTGTTGAAAACTCGACAAGTATCAAACATTATGTATGCAAATTATGACACGAATTGCTTTCCATACTTTAAAAATAACGAAATGAGGGGGGTGCTATGAATCATACAAAAATTACCAAAAGGGGTATTTGAATGTTTATAGAACATTTTTATAGTGTAAATGTTGTATCTGTGTGTTTACAAGTAATAACAAACGGTTGTGAAACAATAAAACAAATAATCTGGTGAAGTGGCATATTTGTCATCATTGTCATTTATCCAACGTTTTATACGTCATCAAAACACAATACATGTTATATATGTTTACAATAAACAGTTCTTCAAATTGTCAATATGCTATAAACGTACACTGTGCCGGAATCTGGCAGATATATCAATAAATGATGCTGAATCATCAACGTGAGCATGTAAATAAGGGGAAATTACAAAAGAGGGGAAAGTAACAAAGAAGATAGTAAATGTAAGTCAACTTTCGGAAACATCATGAAATAATTACGGACGAGTCAGTACACTAGCTTAGTTCCATCATTTCAATAACATGGATGGCAATATGTTTGATTGATCTAACCATACGTTAACCAGTGTCCTTTGAATACAGTGATCATGCATGATGTGAACATTTTTTTCTATAGACATAGGTAGATTTGATTAATCCAAATAATATAGGTATAAAGCATACCGGTGTCCATGCAATTCATAATGCAATACAACAATATATAGAAATAAATTATGTTTTTTTTATGAAATGTATGTGCTTATGCAACATTATCAAACTGCTGTAATGCATTAGTTATAAACTTTGAAAGAACCGATGACTTTTCATTCGTTTTTAAACTCAAATGTACTTAAATAGCACATTTTAAACCGTAAGAAATTGGTTTATCTCTCGAAAAAACCTGAACTGTTCTCGAAAAAACCCGAACTGCTCTCGAAAAAACTTGAACAGATGGAAATGAATATACCCTTAAAATTGCCTTTTAATTACAATAACTAAAACTTTTGTTATAGCATATGTAAATGTAAGGATATAAAGACATCATGTGTGCATGCTCTTTGAAATTTGCATTGGTATGTGTATAGAAATTGCTTTTTTCTATATTTTGGCATAAAAGCATTATTAGGCCAAATCAAACTTTTTTAACTGCAAAGTATGTATGGTTGGCAACATCCTTTCATCACAAATACTTACTTAACTTGTTTGATCTTGTAAATTTAGTTTAAGCATTTATTTTACGTGTTACAGGAAAACATGTCTGTTTGTTTACATTTTTAGTCATAATCTCTCGAAAAAAACTGGACGCTCTCGAAAAAACCCGATCTCAACCGGACACTATACCTACGGTGGTAATACTGATACGTATTATTACATATCAGTAAAAAAAATCTACAAACAGTATGTTAATAAAGAGTTATGAAGTAAAATGTACATGGGACAAAATCACAAAAAATACATAGAATAATACAAATTATCAATGAACAGGTGTTATATGTCAGTTTGGTATGGTCAAGACGTTTGGTAAAGATAACATCCTTTTAAGAGAGTTATCTCGCCTTAACCAGTTATGGGGTTTTTCGTATTGCGGATTGCATTCCGTATTTGTATGATATGTTAGTTGATTTGTTCTCTTGATTTATTGTTACCATTCCATGTAGATGTGTTTTTGAAGAATAGAATTTATTAACTTGAATATTCGTTTATTATCTATGCCAGAAAGGAGCATTAAACAGGGCTTTACTTGACAGTGGATGTAGAGTCTGCAACAAAAAACGAATCATAGTATATTTTTAGCATTCTTTTAAACACATACAGTAGACGACTTTAGTTTTAATACCGATTTTGCCGCAAATACTAATATTCTCTTAGAAATCAAAGACGGTTACTTCGAAGTCGATAATAGGGCTATCTTAACTAGTTATCGTAAGTGTATACTAAGATAGCCGTTAAATTGTTAAGATAACTCACGAGGGGATTGCAGATACTCTCTTATCACCATCGTAATCTCCTTGTAAAGCGTTTTCTCTTAAATGAAACTTAAGATAGGTTTTCATGATACAGGGGCCCGCGGTAACAAGAAACTTCTCTTAAAGTCTTCGTAAGTCATAGTTTACGATTACACAAAGAATGCATTAAGGGTCCTTTTAAGAGTGTATCAAAAAGCATTCTATTTTCGTTCTTTTCTTTCCCATAACTTCGTTTGATAAAACCCTTAAAACATTCTTAGTCTAAGCGCACTTATTAATTTTCGGACTTATCCGACAACGTTTTCTTTGAAATTCTTTGATTTACATGTTAGTTTGTCCCGAAAAAATCTAGTGAAATGTTTGTATCGTAGGGCTATCATGACTAGCAGTGACACGGACAGTGAATTAAATGTATGCAATTACTTTTGCAAATAATCTTACATGTTTTCAATTTGTTTCTTAATCCGTTATAAATCAAGAGGACTTGAGCGGCCAAGCAATACACGTACAGTTTCATTCCCTGACATTCCTCATGTGTAAGATAAAGGTCATTTTCATTCTAAGATAGGTTGATGTGTGGGTAGAACCACACTTACATTAAAATGTTTTTTCACAAGACGACGGGCGTATCATGCGCTCATGGCGCAGCTGTTTATTTAAATATTGATCCAGTCGAAATGCTATCTAAAACACTTACCACTCATTCAAAAAAGAAGGGTCTGACTTGTTTTTATCATACTGCTTTTATTACATTATAGATGTCTGTTTCCGTTGATTCCGTTAAATACCAATTCCTCAGAGCAATTGGTACTTTGCGGAACGGAACGGAACGGAAAAATAAATTAAAAAGTTTAAATCAGATTCAACTTGATCACTGTCTCTAATCATCGTCGGAACGGGCCGTTGAAGGCCTCTTTTTTAAAATATAATTACCGATGGAAGGAGAAAGACTTTTTGTGTAACCTGCCTTTGTGTTAAATTTTGTATTATTGATCAAGTCGAAAATGCTATCTAAAACACATACCACTCATGCAAAAAGAGGTGTCAGACATTTTTTTTATCATACTGCTTTAATTACATTAAAGACATCTGTTTCCGTTTATCTGTTTCCGTTTTTTCCGTTAAATACCAATTCCTCAGAGCAATTGGTACTTTGCGGAACGGAACGGAACGGAAAAATAAATTAAAAAGTTTAAATCAGATTCAACTTGATCACTGTCTCTAATCATCGTCGGAACGGGCTGTTGAAGGCCTCTTTTTTAAAATATAATTACCGATGGAAGGAGAAAGACTTTTTGTGTAACCTGCCTCTGTGTTAAATTTTGTATTATTGATCAAGTCGAAAATGCTATCTAAAACACATACCACTCATGCAAAAAGAGGTGTCAGACAATTTTTGTTATCATACTGCTTTAATTACATTAAAGATGTCTGTTTCCGTTTTTTCCGTTAAATACCAATTCCTCAGAGCAATTGGTACTTTGCGGAACGGAACGGAACGGAAAAATAAATTAAAAAGTTTAAATCAGATTCAACTTGATCACTGTCTCTAATCATCGTCGGAACGGGCTGTTGAAGGCCTCTTATTTAAAATATAATTACCGATGGAAGGAGAAAGACTTTTTGTGTAACCTGCCTTTGTGTTAAATTTTGTATTATTGATCAAGTCGAAAATGCTATCTAAAACACATACCACTCATGCAAAAAGAGGTGTCAGACAATTTTTGTTATCATACTGCTTTAATTACATTAAAGATGTCTGTTTCCGTTTTTTCCGTTAAATACCAATTCCTCAGAGCAATTGGTACTTTGCGGAACGGAACGGAACGGAAAAATAAATTAAAAAGTTTAAATCAGATTCAACTTGATCACTGTCTCTAATCATCGTCGGAACGGGCTGTTGAAGGCCTCTTTTTTAAAATATAATTACCGATGGAAGGAGAAAGACTTTTTGTGTAACCTGCCTTTGTGTTAAATTTTGTATTATTGATCAAGTCGAAAATGCTATCTAAAACACATACCACTCATGCATAAAGAGGTGTCAGACAATTTTTGTTATCATACTGCTTTAATTACATTAAAGATGTCTGTTTCCGTTTTTTCCGTTAAATACCAATTCCTCAGAGCAATTGGTACTTTGCGGAACGGAACGGAACGGAACGGAACGGAAAAATAAATTAAAAAGTTTAAATCAGATTCAACTTGATCACTGTCTCTAATCATCGTCGGAACGGGCTGTTGAAGGCCTCTTATTTAAAATATAATTACCGATGGAAGGAGAAAGACTTTTTGTGTAACCTGCCTTTGTGTTAAATTTTGTATTATTGATCAAGTCGAAAATGCTATCTAAAACACATACCACTCATGCAAAAAGAGGTGTCAGACAATTTTTGTTATCATACTGCTTTAATTACATTAAAGATGTCTGTTTCCGTTTTTTCCGTTAAATACCAATTCCTCAGAGCAATTGGTACTTTGCGGAACGGAACGGAACGGAAAAATAAATTAAAAAGTTTAAATCAGATTCATTTTGATCACTGTCTCTAATCAAGGACGACGTGAGGTCAGTCTAGATATCATAATGCATGACTTGCAAATGCGTTAATTTCATGATAATTTATCAGGACAATCCGACATATTCATCTACAGAATATTTTCCGATGTTATACATTATTACACATTTCACCTGTGAAGATGAGATTAAGTATACATTTGTGTTATTTGTATATGGAAAACCGTAAAACACAGAAATTTTAAAGTTTGTTTTGTTTTAAAGATTTTTCGAAATTTTGATAAATGCCCCCTTTGGATACCTTAAATGAAATTCTTTTCCGTTCCGTTCCGTTCCGTTCCGTTCCGTTCCGTTCCGTAAAGTACCAATAGCCCCCCCATAGTTCAATTTTTGATGAAATCAAACAGTTTAATTTTGGACCCTTTTGGACCCTAATTTCTAATCTGTTGGAACAAAAACTCCCAAAATCAATCCCAACCTTCCTTCTGTGGTCATAAACCTTGTGTTAAAATTTCATAGATTTCTATTTACAAATACTCAAGTCATTGTGCAAAAACCAAGAAAAATGCTTATTTGGGAGCTTTTTTTGGCCCCTAATCCCTAAACTGTTGGGACCAAAAACTCCCAAAATCATTCCCAACCTTCCTTTTGTGGTCATAAACCTTAAGTTAAAATTTCGTAGATTTCTGCTTACTAAAGTTATTGTGAGAAAACCAAGAAAAATGCTTATTTGGGCCCTTTTGGCATCTAATTCCTAAACTGTTGGGACCAAAACTCCAATAATCAATCCCAACCTTCCTTTTAAATGGTCATAAACCTTGTGTTTAAATTTCATAAATTTCTATTTACTTATACTAAAGTTATAGTGTGAAAATCAAATGTCTTCGACGACGACGACGCCAACATCATACCTATATACGATAACCCACTGTACAGTAAACGATGACATGATAATAATATCCATTTCTTAAAGACATGAATCAAATATTCAACAAAGTTCAACCTATCACATAATGTTTACTTTCAAACATATGCCACTAGTGAAGCATGATCTGCTCATCATACAGATCTGATATCACCTCTTTTTTTTGGGGGGGGGGGACAATAAAATATTTAGATTTGTGTTGGAAAATACATTGAACTGGCTGGACAATCTTGTATGGGAGATTGTGGGATAATTCCTTGCTTAAATTAAAGCAGAAAACAGTCTCATGGTAGTTAGCTCTCCTCGAGTGTGGGAAACTGAGGGCAATCTGACAAATGGTATTGCCGTGGCCCTGTCACTTCACATCTCTTTTTTATACATGTATATAATATGTAAGAGTTACAGCAAGATTGCTTTGATGATAAGTCTTACTGTAGACATTTACCTTGTGAGCTGGAAAATTAAGTCCGACTCAACAGATTGGTCTTACTCAAAGCAGGGTTCATATGAAAATATATGCTTGAAATATTTGCCACTGGAAATAAAGAATATACCAAAGCAATCAGTCATCTACAAACTAAATACATAATTAGAAGACTTGCTATTTTGAATCTCATAGTCACTTGGACATGTTCACAGGTTATTTAAGTAAAATGATCCATGAACTGTTCAATATCTCTTTCTCAGACTAGTGCTGTAGATGCCGAAGATGGTCATATGATAATTGTTTATCGGGAGAGATATCCATACATATAGATTATAAAGATATAATAAAATGTGGTATGAGTGTCAATGAGACAACTGTCCAGTCCATCCAAATGGTTACTTTAAAAAAAAAAAAAAAAACGACACATTTTTTGTTAAATCCAAATTTTTAGCTTAAAATATTTTACCAATCATAGTCATTTTTGGTTGCTTAAGGTGGCTCGGGGCTATTCGAAGTTTCTATCAGAAGTGCTGTATTTTTGGTTATTTTATTCTTTAAAGAAAATGAATCAAATTGGTCGAAAAAAAATAGGGGGTCACGGACCATTTAAGATCAAAATTTTACTTTTAAACAGGTATGTAAATGGGACCATTTTTCAATGAAATGATAGGAAAAATACAGGTGTTGACATATTTTTATCGGAATATCAAAAAAACGTTCTATGACAATTTGTCCAAAACTGTTATATGAAAAGCTGAAATATAGCTTCAAAGAATGAGCCAATAAAAAACATAGGTCACCGATAAGGAAAAAAAAATATTTTGCCTTAAAACCCAAATTTTGGCGGGAAAGTGGTGAAAATGGGTGAAATGTCATTTTGACCCTTTAACAAATACGGATAATAACGAAAATATTCTATAAGTCACATAACTACAATGATTTAACATTTCTAATCAATCAAAATATTTAAAAAAAAAATATATCAAATTTACGACAAATACTTTTGTAGTTCATGCGTGAAATTATGCGCAGTCGAATAGTCCCGAACCACCTTAATTGTAGACCCCCCCTTTCTTTATTTTTTATTTCAGACTAAAATTTGAATTTAGAAACAAAAACTTATAAGTAAAGGGTATCAATTAACTCAAAATTGCCTGATTCATCACTATCAATAAAGCTTTTGTCAATTCAGGCTAAATTTTCAAAAAAAACAACATATATAGACCTTTACCCATATTTCTGGAAATTCAAAAATAGACCCAAATTAACATGTGACCCATGCCATGTTATGGTGGGCAGAACAGTTCAAATTCTTAATTTTTTTTACATGATGCTCAGCTAGCCACCTAACTTATCAATGATGTAAAAAGAAGAAAAATTAAACGACAGTTTTTTTTGGGGGTATAGTGTTGGGTACCCTCTTGAGTATGGTCTGCAACACGGTGCCTTGGCCCACACCAAACTGCAAGCTATAAGGGGCCCCAAAAATGACTAGTGTAAAACCTTTCAAAGGGGGAAAACAAACTGTCTAATCTTTATAAGAAACACTTATGAACCACATAAACAAACGCCAACTACAAAACATCAGATTATATATACAAATCTAGTTCTGAATTCATAGATCCATCATTTTGTTACCGGAGAGCATGTTTCTACTCTACAAATTTATATCGTCACCACCGGGATTCGAACCCCGGTCGCCTGCATGACAGTCAGTGCGTTAACCCACTGAGCCAAAGAATCGATTTTCTAGCTCACTAATTAGCAACAAGAAGAATTTTAGCGACAAGAAGAATCATTTTAGCGACAAGAAGAATCATTTTAGCGACAAGAAGTGACAAGAAACTATTAATAAGCGACAAGAAAACATTTTTTTTTAAATTAAAATTACTTATTCCAAATAAAAATTAAAATAATATGCAAAAGAAAACAATTTTAGCGACAAGAAAGTTAATATTGATAGAAAAAAATTGAAGCATTTATTTACATAATATTTTATCATTTATTATGTATAACAGCCAGTATTACGTTTACCCTGTTGTATTATGAGATTACTTTTCCTTGTGATTTAGAACATTTTATTTATCTTATAATTTGTTTTTTAAAACTCTTTTTGTACAATATATACTAAGCTCGCAAAATGAATTATTTGAATCATTGTCCTGAAAATACAGACACAAATTGTGAAATTCAAAAAACTGAAATCAAACAAAAGGAAAAGAAAACTAAAATGTGTATATTTTCATCATTTTATTTTGTGAATTGCCTCATTAAATGATATTTATCATGTGTATGCATATTGATTGAAGATTAAAGGAAATTAATGACAATCTTGAGTTTTCAACAGGTGTTCACTATTTACAATGATTGTTTTATATTTCAGACTTTAATTTTGCATGTAGTAATTATGATTTAACAATAACGGATTCTTATAAATACCTTGGGATCTGGCTTGACGAACACCTTACATTTACAAAAAATACTAAGGAACTAGCAAAATCAGCAAGCCGAGCTTTAGGGGCTGTTTTTGGACGTTTTATTTCATCCGGTGGTATGTCATATAAAGTTTATACAAAATTGTGCAACTCAATGGTGGAGCCTATCTTAATGTACAGAAGTGGAATTTGGGGAACAAAATCGTTTAGCGTAATAAACTCTGTGCAAAATAAAGCCTGTAAGTACTTTTTATCAGTTGGTAGAAATACATCTAATATTTCTACTATGGGCGACTTAGGATGGACATCATGTTTGAATAAACAGCGTGTTTCATGGGTTCGGCTTCTGTGTAAACTAACACGAATGGATCAAAGTAGAACTGTATATGATATTTGGAGTTGGAGATCACGTCGAAGAAAATGCTTGAATACTGAGGTGAACAAGATGAACTTATTGGAAATTAGAAACATTGTTAGTGATGTATCATTAAGTACAAAAAATGTACAAAAGTAGTCATGAAAAAAGTCAATGAACAAGTAAACATCTTAAATAATACAGAATGGCAGAGAGAACTCTTTAACGATCGTGGAAAAGACAATGGAAATAAACTTAGAACATATATGGCAATACAAAAGCAACTGTTCCAAGGAACCGTATGTGTCAAAAATTATACCACGGTCGTACCAATGTGTAATGGCACTGTTTCTTGCAGGCTCGCTCCCTTTAGCCATCGAGACTGGAAGATATACTAAGCCGCCAATACCTGTTGAAGTCATCATAACTTTATATATGACTCTAAATAACACAAACCCTGGCTATACTCCAGATAACCATCATGGATTTTTTAGTCGGGCGCCAAATGTAACCGTAGAGCATGTTTCTACTCTACAAATTTATATCGTCACCACCGGGATTCCAACCCCAGTCGCCAGCATGACAGTCAAAAAATGGATTCTCTAGCTCAGTTGATTAAGACTGGCTTTCTACCTATACTAAGGAGGTGAAGCAACTCCGCTACAATTAACGTAATAGGCCATCAAAACTGGGAATAGAAAATTGTCTATAAATCAAATCTTATCTGTAAAATGATCTATAAATTACATTTGTTTGAAACTTGTTCAAAGTCTGTATATCTGTAAACATAGATTCAGGAGGTGTTTCCTTGCTGAAATGAAAAGTAGCTGCCATGTTTAATGTCACATGACTTTCCTACGGATGTATCTGATAACCAATAAATGTGGGTTACACTAAAGACCTGAAAGTGGACCTGAAAAGACCTGAAAAGACCTGAAAAGACCTGAAAATATACGACTAAATTTATTCAAATTGCAATAACTTTTTTACTATTGGATGGAATTTCTTCAAGTTGGAATTTTATTAATTGTTAATATTCATATTTCATTAAAATTTAAATGTTTTAAATTAAAAACAATTTTTTGATGCCAAAAGTTGGACCTGAACGGAGAAATGAAGGGACCTGAAAATCTATGTCGGACTAACATTCTAACTACCATTACTTTAAAAACCAATGGATATCTTTCAACTTTAGATTTTGTGAAACTAAAAGTTAGTTATAATGATAAAATAAAAAAAAATATATGAAAAATACCATTTGGGTGTGAAAACTCGGAACTGAACGGAAAATTACTAGTAACATAAATTTGCTTGAAAATTAAGACTGCGGTCAGATTTATTCAATATCTTTAACTGTTTTCAATCATTCTCCTTGAAATATGAATTTTGTTATAGGAAAGGTATAATATATCATTGAAATTATAAAGAATTTTATCGAAAATATATGATGGTTGAGTTACAAAATTCGGACCTTGTCGGTGAAACAAAAGACATGAATGGATTCTAGGGGTAGTTGTATTTAAACTCGCAAAACATTGTTTTCTTATAATTTGTTTCTATTTTAGACAAAAGTCTATTGAAGAGGACGAATGACTTTATATTTATACAGGAACATATTTGAAAACAAAGTACATTGTTATTGATAAATCCTGAACCTAATAAAAAAAAAAGGAAGATTGTCCGTTGAAATTATTCAAACTAATACAACTTGCTTAAACTACATTAATATATATTAAAGCAGGTCGTAAACTGTTTTATTTATAAAATAAAAGTATTAGTATTGCTTCCCCATAAATCATATGTAATTTAAAGAGTTCGTCGATTGGAATGTTTTAATTAAATGAACGTGTACCGGTTGTAATTCACACCTTGTATTGATATTAGGTGATAATTAGTCTAAATAAACATTTCATTTTAATCTTTTAATTGGATTATCACTACATCTTGTTACACGAACTAAACATTGCTCGGTCACCAATTCAAGTATAAACTGATAAAAACTCATTTTAAGCTAATCGTTAACATTAAATAGTTTTATCACAAGTTGCTTTTGACTCTTCTTAAATGAAAATGCAAATGTTTTTTAAGATATGTTGAATTAACTAGCCAGGTTCATTCAGGACTTCATTTTTCATTCAACAGGTCCGACGTTTGTCACAAAGTGAAGGTTCCAGACTTGGGACACCACAAAAATTGTGACGGGGTTATCGTAGTTTAAAGACACCAAACCTTTTTCTGAATTATTTATTTCTATGGTATATTATGTCCTCTTTGACTTATAAGTTTTGACATCCGAGTTTTGATTATTCTTTGGTATCTTCCGTCTTTTTTTACTTGTATCAGTTTTACGTATCGGCATATTAGTATCTTCCATCAATAAAAATTAGAAAGATGTGGTGTGACAATGAGACAGATCTCTACAAGAGACCAAATGACATCGGACATGAAAAGTTATCAACCATATTTTTTCGTCTATGTTTATTATTTTCGTTTTAAAAAAAATGTGAAATTTTAGGCTCATTCAGATTTTTAGTTTTCCGTTCAGGTCCGAGTTTTGACACCCCAACAATATTTTTACATATTTTTTTTTATATTCTTATTATATTGAACTTTTTTTATTTACAAAATCAAAAGTTGAAAGATATCCATTGAATATTAAAAAAGTTATTGTAGTTAGAATTAGTCCGACATAGATTTTCAGGTCCCTTCAGGTCTTTTCATTTCTCCGTTCAGGTCCAACTTTTGGCATCAAAAAATTGTTTTTAATTTAAAACATTCAAATTTTAATGAAATATGAATATTAACAATGCATAAAATTCCAACTTGAAGAAATTCCATCCAATAATAAAAAAGTTATTGCAATTTGAATAATTTTAGTCGTATATTTTCAGGTCTTTTCAGGTCTTTTCAGGTCCACTTTCAGGTCTTTAGTGTAACCCAATAAATGTATATTTATTGGTAGATGGTCATGACCGATAAATAAGCGACCCCAACGTACAATCATAACAATGTATAAATCAGGACAAAAATTTTAAACAGAGCAGATAAAAAACAACAAATAGATCCTATACGGTAATTTAAGGTGGTATGGGAGTCTAAAATAAAAATGATATAATTTGCTCATACTTTGCCAAAACGTAGTATATATATATATATTGATAAATTAATGTTCAAACTGAAAATATAAAAGAAATTGATAGTTTACCGTGCATTTTTCTCAGGCATTTTCTCAAACTATAGGTTGTGACAAAATGGCATATTTTGTATGGATTAAACAGGGAAAACAGTATTGTGTGATAAGAAGCTAAACTAAATGATAGAATTGGAAAATAAACTACCAAAAAGATAGCTTTTAGAAAATGCCGCTTTGAGAATATCAAAAGAAATGATAAGGTCACCGTGTTTTCCCCCAGTTAAAATACATAATGGGAAAATTCCATGTAGATTCCTTCAGGAAAGGCACTGTGTCAGAGTTATCTCCCTTTAAAATGTCAATCTAAAAAATCAACCAAAAATAATTTATTTTTATTTGAAGATACCTTTGTAAAAATATTAATATTTAAAAGTTATAATCTTATGATTTTTTTCTTTAAATGAAAATTCACATAGTTATCTGCGTTCCTGCATCACTGAATTTTCCTAACTGGATTGAAAATCTGGACCTTAGGTTCTCTGTATTTTTACAATCCAAGATGGCGAATTAAAGACACCCATACCACCTTAATTATTAATGGTTGCCCCTTGTAGTTTTAATACTTGAATTTGCATTTGAAGTCAGATCACTGTGAAAAGGCAGTTTACAAATCAGATACATAAATAGTATATCTTATTATATGTATTATATGTTTTGCGTTAAAAGTACTAAATAGAATTGGGATATCGAAATCAGCCCGGAATATTTGTTTAATTTCAACTGTTTATAAGTAGATGGTGGAGGGGGTCTAAATTGTAATCCATAGGTTCTTTAGATAATTTGTCAAAATGTAGTTTATATCATACTTTTGTAAAACTATCATAAAAGTATGAGTCACCGGTCTTTTTGTTTCATGTTACTGGTTGAACGCAACATTGTTAGTTTTTGTATAGATTATCCAGGGAAACCCCAATTTTGTGTGATAAAAAGACAACTTCACCATACGGTAAATTTTTAAAGATAAAATATGAGAAGATCTGAGAAGATACCCCTAATAATATTCTTTCTGATTAGAAAAAGAAAAAATGGGTTCATCGTACTCGTTTTATTGCTACACAATAATATATGTAAATTCACAACACATTTAAAATTACTATATTTGTGCTATCTCCCCTTATATTCTACTTACCTCCCCTTAAATGGCAAAGTTGAAAAATAGAGAATAAAACAAAAAAATCTTATTTTTTTTAATACAGCCGCAAGTATGATAAAACACATAATTTTCTGTATTTATACGCACATTCTTCCACATGAATTATATAGGCTCCTCTCGAAATATCAGTACAGATTTCATTAAAAATTTATACCGATTGCTATCTGCTTTTTCAAAATCGAAGAAGGAGGATGACACACCTAGCAACCTTAACTGTTCCTGCGGTTTGTGGACATTGTTCTGTGGAGGGTATTTACTACTACTGAAAAACATGGGAGGGGAATACAAGAACGTGTCTAGGGTTCATCTATGAAGATTAAAGTAGTGACTACGAAACTGTTTTCTTAAAGTCTGGTTTACTTTCTTTAAATAAAAAAAGACGTCTACGAATGAAGTTAAGTTTAGCATCTTTAAATAATAAGACGTCTAAGAATGATCGATATAGGAACTCTTAAAATCTTACACACCAGAGTATTTCAAAGATATCATTAATCAGTTTAAAAATGCATCTTACTCTTTGAGAAAGCAACAAACTGTTGAAGTACCACATGTGAGAACAAAACGGTTTAGTCTTCTTTCATTATGGTATCATGCTGTCCAGAGCTGTATTATTAAATAACGGTTGCCTGACGCGATTCGTACATACACGAACCTCAGCCAGTTTAAAATATAAAAAAGAAGATGTGGTATGATTGCCAATGAGACAACTGTCCACAAGAGACCAAAATGACACATACATTAACAATTATAGGTCACCGTACGGCCTTCAACAATGAGCAAAGCCCATACCGCATAGTCAGCTATCAGACGCTTCTTAATATAATACAGCATTAACAAATACGGACTAAAAGTATGATAAACAAACATATGTTCAACTCATATGCAGATGTGGCTTCTGCAGATCTTAATTATTGAATTATTATGTTGAGATTTCAATGCAGCTTTAAGTACTTAACTTGTCACAGTTTGTTTTATTCATTCCGTCTGCTTTGTAATCTGTTTAGTCACGGCTTGGCTTGTTTGTGCTATAGCTTTATATAAATGAACATTTTGATGGAAACATAAATGTGTCAGTTCCTTCCGTGCAATACATTATTGTCCTGCCTGAATCATTACAATGTTAAAAGAAAAGCGAAGTCGAAACTAAATTGATAATGACATGACAAACAACAGTACACACAACACAACATAAAAAACTAAAGAATGAGCAACACGAACCTCCAAAAATACCTTAAGTATTGTATTTTTGGTGGCTCCGGAAGGGTAAGCAGATCCTACTCCACTTGTGCGGCACCTATGCATCTTGCTGCTCATTTTAGTTCAAACCCGGTGATAAGTCTAATTCGATAGGTAACATTCATGGCAAAAGAGGACGGGGTTATGATAGCGACAATTGGAACATATACATTGTATGTCGTCATCTGGGAAACAGATATCCCATAAAGATCAACTAACTCGTGATGGTGTCCGTAAAATTTAAGAAGGGATGATTTTAACTTCACCAGTTGGAACCCTTGGATTAATAGCTTCCCTGTGAGCATCAACGCTCTATCAAGGAAATCATGATAGAAAATACAAGCCCTGGAATATCGTATCAACTGGGAAATATATATATACTCCAAATGCAGGCGCTTCTGGTAAGTTGCTTCATAGAAAGGGAAAGTTCACAATTCGGAAGTTGAAATGTTCACTTTGATCGTAAAGCTTTTTTTCAACCGACCCCCATTACCTTTTTAGGATGTAGGTCAAGTTGAACAAGTTAAACAAGTTAAACAAATGTAATAAAAACAATAAAAGAAAAACATTTTTTCTATATACTTTAATAAAGCACTATAAAATAAAAAATGACAAGTCATTTGCACTTTGTGTATACAATGTACTGATAGATATATTAAAAAATCATTTCTTTATATTTGTTCAAAAAGTATGTATATTCAGTATAGCACTACAGATTAAAAAAAATAAAAAATCTTCTAAACTTCAGTTTCTTTTCCAATTGGAGACTGACGCAATTGAGAACTTTGTCTGTTTTGGAGTTTAGTCTTTTTCTGTTGACCTAAGACAATATGTCTGAGTTCCTGTGCAGCACTATGGTCTTCATAACGGAATGTTTCTTTTAAAACGATTTCGGTACTTGCAGACGACAAACATGTACCTACAAATTCCCAGCATGCTCTCTTCAAATCAGCAATGTCGAATTCAATAGCACAACAAAGAAGTCCAACAACATTAGAAGCATCCATGGTAACTGATCCACAGTGCAAAAACAGCAAAAATAAACGAAACACTTCGATGTCGTAACTGTCAATTATTAAGGTAGTCTTTGGGCTACTCTCGGGTTTCTTCTCATCTTTTGATTTCTTCAACTTTTTCTTTATATTCATGCATTCCTGCGACATCTTTACAAACATGTCACAAAAAACTCTACTTCTTATTCCAAGAATCGACTTTAATCCATACACTGGAATTCTCTGTGGTCCAACAAGAAACATGACGTCACATAAGTCCGGCATGGACAGAATATAGCGAATATTATCAACCACAGCTTGTATCTTTGTAACTTTCATCGAATCATCGGTTGACTGTATGTCATCCATATCACCTAAATCGTCACTATCGTCGTCTGACGAATCATCGTCTGCTTCATCAGATGAGAAATCTGAATCGTCTGATAAATCATCATCAACCATTTGAGCTGTAACTGCTTTCTTCTTTTCTTGGTTTTCGTCGGAGACATAAACAGGAGAATCATATCCAGATGAAACATCATCATCGCTGTCGTCAAGGTTCAGCAACAAAACCTTTTCTCTAAGCTTAGACTTGGGAGTACTAGTAAATAAAGCCATATTGATATTATAAAAGCGTGAGTAGTCGACTGTTGAAATTGAATAGTTTTGAAATATCTACTATTTGGAACTTATATATTTACAAAAGTCACCTGTATTTTTGACATTTTGAGTTTTGATGTGTCAAGTGACATATCAACTTTTGTCGAAGACTGCATACTGAACTCTTTAATTTCGGCTTGGGGTAATCAGTATGTCAAATAAAACTTCATGTCACGTGATTGAATTGTTAATTAAGATTAATCACCGTTTTCACCGGTAATGAGTGAAAACTTAAAAAAAAAAATTATTTAAATACAAGTTAGTAGACTTATGGTAAACAAAAACAATAAAAAAAGGATTGATTTATATTGCCATTTTTTTAGGAATGAGAGTTATGTTCCCGATTAAAATATTTTTTTTCAAAATAGGTCTTTCGTTTTAGTTAAAACGATATGTTATTTTTCCAGAGTTCACAGGTAAAAAATTAACAATAAAAACATTTGGCTTTGATAACAAGAAAACGTATATACATACAAGATGATAAAAATTATAAATCAAATGTACAAAAAGGTTTTCAGGATAATGTCCTATTAGAAATAAAATATAAATGAACATCTTTATAAAGCGGTATAAATATTAACACTACTTTGTACTGGACCAATCCTTGCTGGACACATTATTCTGTCTCCTAGCCGACCAGTTTTTGCTCTTACTCCTAATGCACCATGCTTGGCGAATAAGGTCCACATACAAATTTTTGAAGTCTTTGGTTTGGCCTAGCCGGGATCCTGCTAACATGTTTAACCCCGCCACATTATGTATGTATGTGCCTGTCCCAAGTCAGGAGCCTGTAATTCAGTGGTTGTCGTTTGTTTATATGTTAAATATTTGTTTTTCGTTCATTTTTTGTACATAAATGAGGCCGTTAGTTTTCTCGTTTGATTTTTTTCCATTGTCATTTCGGGGCCTTTTATAGCTGACTATGCGGTATGGGATTTTGCACATTGTTGAAGGCCGTATAGATTATATCGACTTTTATAATAAAGATATGTGTTGATATATTATTCAAACCACTATGGCCCAAATTTTTGAAATGATTAAACAAAATTAAAAACATCATACAATTCAAAAATTCACTTTTAAATTGTAGTCAATAGCTCTTTAAAATGCAATATTGACCACTGTTTTATGATGACGGTTTGTTATGTTTTTTTGTTATGATGGTGGTGGTAGTGAGAGAGAGGGAAAATAGAGGGGGTAACGGGGGTCGCAAAGTCGTCTTTAAATTTTATGAATTCAGACGTTTCCGCATTTTTTTGTCCACACTTTCCGAAGTTTCACACTCAGTGCACCGAGACGGAGAGATATTTTATTGTAAGCGTCAGTCCGTTCGTAAAACCTTATAATGGTCGCTGCTCCTCTCAGAAGCTCCCGACTGAAATATAAATATAAATACTTTGTTTGTTAATTTGTATTATTGTTATTTTGATTTGACAATATTGCAGGAGTGTTATATTACTGCAGCTTATACCACTTTATTTTTTGCTGAAATTGAGAGCTTTATTTATCTTTTCCAGGGCCGTAACTAGCCTCTTATAATATTGAGGCAAAATATATTCGCCGAGCGTAGCGAGGTGAAAAAAATTTTGCGTGGGGTCTCGGGCCGCTTAAGGCCCCCAGAAGCTCTGAGAAAAATAACGCAAGATCGTGCATTCTGGGCGTTTCCCGGACTCTTTCTTACATTGAAACGCAATTAATTTTAAGCTATTTCTTTTGACAATATTCTTGTCTCAAAGCAAAAACTCATTGTAATTTAAGACTTTTAGGTTTTACGGGGACAACATTAAAAGTAGACCGATATGTAGAATAAAGCAAAAACCGAAATTCTCATAATCATTATGTCTGTCTGTTCTTGTCTTGTATTGTGCTTAATTCAGACTTTGGTGATTTTTTTATGGCTAGATTGAAAAAGAGTGACAGTGCAGTATTATATTTTAAGTACTAGTACTGCTTAAGTCGACACTAAGGACCATCTTGACCTTGTTTTATGGTATTAATGATTCTTTTATTGTTGAAGACCCTCCATCAACTATCAAGATGAAGAATAGGGGAAAAAAACTTTGGCCATTGATCATTTGTATTTTTTCTATGCATTGACTTCGTCTGAGATAAGGTCCTGTGCACGTTTACTCCATATTCTTTTTTTCTGTTTAAGAGTCTAAACACGACTTCATGCAAGTTTAATCCTTCAATGTAAAAGGTCATATGGCAATACATTGACTTTTTTTAAAGATGATTTGATACCGGGAAATTGGTGGTCTTACTTTAATTTAAACCATGTAAGCTATTTAGTTTCATCTACAAAAAAGAGCCAGTTTTGTATTCTTTGATATCAAGTTCAATTTTCTATGCAGAAACGACAATTTTTTTTATGTCCAGTAGCATCGTATATTCTTAAAAAATAGTTTCTCGTACAATGTCTGGACATCAGTGGACATGCAACATGGCAAAACCACAGTTTACGAATGAAAATCAACACTCTGCAGACTATAGTTATAAAGTATGACAATAAATGAACAAAAGACAAACCCGGGATACAGAAGTACAAACAATAGACCATCAACTCTGAAAACTAAAAGTAACATAGAAACACGGATCTCGAAAAACATGCACGGGAGACATCAGAGAGACTTGCAAGACACTTTCCGTGAAAACAATTCAGGTTGATATGAAGACAATCCTGTTACAGTTTTTTTTGTTTTTTTGTTTTGGAAATTTCCAACATGAGGCATTTGCCTCATTTGCCTCAATGTAGTTACGGCCCTGTTTTCATCTGTCGGTAGCACAATGACAATGTAAGAAGTTTGTCCTACCGCTTTCATATTAACCATGCAGGATTGTAAGTTTTCATGTAAAGATTACTATGTTATACAACCATATTGATTTGATTTATTTTGTAGGATGATGTGAAGTGTGATTTGTTACAATTATAACTTGCACCTCATGGATGACTTTGATGCGACTGCTCGTTTATGTATGGTGATTCCTATTCTTTATTGCATTGAAAGTTCTATTAGTATATATTCATTGTAAAGATCAAACATACAACTGTTACATCACGTCCTTAATGTGTACTATCTAAGACTAATATAGATCTATTGCACAATACAAAAGTGGTGGGAGACCTTTATGTACGCAATAATAATCTGTATAAGTAAGTTATGTAACACTTCTTTTCTTTTTTTCTTCTTCCGAAAACTAGTTTTGAGACATATGTTTCGTATGTTTTCTTATTGATTTGTTTTCCTTGTATTTATTTTTGTTGTACGACCTATCAAATTTGTTAACAACAAGTGGAACGTGTTGAATCATCACAACTAGTGATAAAAGAAAGTATAAAAGAAGGCTAGCTAGTGTTATTGTACAGATCCTGTGTATATCAATCGAAGTATTTTCGGCGAAAGGTGCATGGAAACAGGATTTGCATCTTATAAAAATATACGAAGTGAGAATATTTTTCTTTAAAACAATTATAAAAAAGACCATGAAGAACCAATAAAATCATGATTTTTCGAATTGGGTATACATCTATCTGATGGAAATGCAAATACTGTTTCCACCTTTTGTGGTAACTTTCTGTTCATCTATTGTTTTGGTGGTAAACAAGCATATTGAGGTGATTTTTTTTCTCAACTATTTGTACTGAAAATTTATATTTATCGCGAAAAAAACATGCGATTTTTTCATTTTTAACAATCAATGGGGTACGCTCTTTACGCATACGATGAGCTATCGCTTCCTTTAGATGTAAAATCTGAGGCCCTGTTTTTTTCTCTGTCTATTGATGTCTATCCCACATTAGCAAAAGCCGTACTCAATCAAGAACAACCCATGAAAATATTTATTTCTTTTTGTCCAAATTTAGTCCCTCGTTGTGTTCTTTTGAACACTCGTAGATATCATTCAGCTGCTCATCTTTTACACTGTTACATTGCCTTCCCGTAGGACAGTCACAAACCTGAAACTAAAGATTCGAAACAGTATTACTATGAAAATGTTTTCCGATAATCTTAATTGTTCATGTATACTACTCAAAAAGCAGACATAGTCCCATATTTTGTAACTAGCGGTTTATATATATATACGGTATAGGCTGTGCCTCGGTAACAGACGAGGCAGTGGTTTGGCTGCCGAGTGAGGACCCCATATAAATGTGTATTAAATGTAATATTAGGGGTCGAAATATATTTATCCGGTTTTTTTTGTATCATATTTACCATATCCTTGCCAACAATTTTTTTACCATCAAACATGTCAGCAGGTTTTCAAGGAAGTGCAAACTTGGTTAAAACGACTCTAATTAAAAGATTTCTGAAACTGTTATCGCCTAGATACTTTCTATCATTTTAATTTCCAACATAAAAGAGGGACGAAAGATACCAAAGGGACAGTCAAACTCATACATCGAAAATAACCTGACAATGCCATGGCTAAAAATGAAAAGGACAAACAGACAAACAATAGTACATATGACACAACATAGAAAACTAAAGATTAAGCAACACGAACGCCACCAAAAACTGGTGATCTCAGGTGCTCCGGAAGGGTAAGCAGATCCTGCTCCACATGTGGCACCCGTCGTGTTGCTTATGTGATAACAAATCCGGTAAATAGTCTAATTCGGTAGGTCACATTCATGAAAGGGAAGGGGATTGTAGTTACGACGTAAGGAACATATCCGATATCATTTGTGAAACGGTTATTCCAAAGCGGTCAACCAACTCGTGATGGCGTCCGTAAAATTTACGAAGGGATGATTTCAACTTCACCATTTGGAACTCTTGGTTTAATAGCTTCCTCGTGAGCAGCAACCCTCTATCAAGAAAATCATGATAGGAAATGCAAGCACGGGAATATCGTATCAATTGGGAGATATATACCCCGTATGCAGGTGCTGCTGGAATGTTGATACTTAGAAATGGAAAGTTCTTAATTGGAAAGCTGAAACCATCTCTTTTGTAGTAAAGATTTGTTTTCAACCGACCCTCATTGTCAATTTCTAGATGTAAGTCAAGATATGAGGCTGACTTAACTGTATCTGTAGTATCATTAGATGGTATAGATGCGTTCAACATAGTCACCAAATTTTGAATTATTTATAAACAACAACGCTACTAAAAATAGTCACGTTTATATTTTTGGTCGGTTTCGTGATACTCAGTATTTGTATATAATTTCTGTGTCATGTTTCGTAAACTGATGTTTGTCTTTTCGTAGTTTGCATATTCTTGTCGTGGTTTTGGCGGCATATCTGCGACGTGAGAATTTTTGTTATCTTTTTGATATCTTCCGCCTCTATTTTTCACCTACCGTAAGCTTGAACTCTCACTCTCGAAACGATTTCTGAAGTAGCGAATACATTGTGACCCTGTTTTCTAAAGTGATGTTTATCTTTCGAGTTAAGAATGTGGTTACCCAGGGGCGGATCAAGCCATTTTAAAAAGGAGGGTTCCGGGCCAACCCAGGATAAAGGGGGAATGGGGGGAACCTCCGACCCCCCCGCCTTGGATCCGTCACTGTCATCCTTCTTTAATCTGAACTGTGCAGATTTATTTTTCGAGTGTTTTTATTCAAATATATATATATATATATGGTCTAAATATGCGAAATGTTAGGTTGTGCGCTCGTAAATCTGGTTTATCCAAACTTAATTGCCGTGTGCCTGTACCAAGGCAGGCTACCGTGACTATTTCCCACAAATTTTTTTTCTATTATCAAATAAACGACACATTACCTACCAGGCTTGGCTGTGTCTTAATGAAACTAGCACAGTCAAAATTAAGCCCGTCTTCAGATTTGTTTTAGATAGAAGTCCAGGTGATCATAGTTCCTTGGAGAGAAGTCCGTGTATATCACTGCTATGGTGAAACTTTGGACTGGAGAAAGTTATGAACAAGACGGAAACACAGTTTAAAGAACTTTGAAAGGTGAAAATGAGACCTATGGTTTGTTAAGTGAAAGCCTGCAGGAATATAATGATGTCGAGTCAATCAGTCTTTATTTTCAAACTTATATATTGAATGCTTAAAAAAGAATGTAAATTAACTCTTCATATAGATACCAAGATTAAAATTGTATACACCAGACGCGTTTCGTCCTGAAAAGACTCATCAGTGACGCTCGAATCAAAAAAGTTAAAAAGGCCAACTAAAGTTGAAGAGCATTGAGAACGCAATATTCAAAGTAATCTATTCCTGGGGAAGAAAATCATAAGAGTTTCGAAAGAATTGTAGTTTATTAATATTAATTTATAATTATGACCATATCAATGTTAATACAGGTCAAGCTATGTAAGTGGGATATAGAGGACACTTATTTTAATTTTCATTTGATCCTTGTTGCATCGAACCGAATAATTCTCAAATAAACAACAACGCTACTATTAAGATTTTGAAAAAAGTAGCGATTGAATTAAAGGTGTTAGCTAGTTATCAAAAGAAAACCAATGCGCACACCTCAAAACGGTGGCAATGTACTGGAATAAGATATAAACAAAACAAAAAGAACTGGGCTAATGTGACTTCGGAGGGACATAAATTGACGATAATAAAAAGACTTTTATAATGTATGTTATCAAACTGTTGAAACTTTATTATATACGATCTAAAGGCAATCTCTCAGAGGCTGAAGATACCAAAGGGACATTCACATCTCATAATTTAAAGAGAAACTGACCGTTCCATAGCCAAAAGTCGACGAAATAACACAAACACTATATAGAAAAATAAAGGCTGAGCAACACGACCGCCCCCCCCCCCCCCCCCCCAAAAAAAAGGACATCTCAGATATGGCGGAAGGGTAAGCTGGTCTTGCTTTGTTTTTCGTTGTACTCTTTCAATAAAGGAAGTCTCTCTTTTAGTACAAAGTGTAACATTTCAAAATTGAAGAAAATATAGAAAAATCCGCGTGCTTGATTTTACCTATATAAGCATGGCGGATTTGAAAAAAGTATTCTGGAATTTTATATAAAACTGTATGGAAAGGATTATGTACTATAAAACGTGGCATTAATAAAGTTTTACATACAATGTGTATGAAATACATTCCGATCGAGGTCATTGATATCAAGTATCTAGAGTTTTAGGATTTTTGTTTTAATGCATTTTGTAAGAAAATGCCGATTGGCTTAAACATATTAAAAAATAGTACAAAAAATGTATAAAAGTATCTAATCATACCTTTGGAGAGATTATACTAGATCTTTCCTGGTGATCAATGCATTTATAACCCGTATGACTAGCTAACATTCTTCCATTGTCAGTAACCTCACACTGAAAACGAAGAAAGAAGACAAAAAATTATGTTTATTGTGAATTACAATTGAAACTTGTTTTGTCGCATTCGGTTGTGTCGAAAACTCGGATGAGTCGAAATAATTGCTCTGTCCCGGTAAAATTCCCGTATCATAAATGCAAATCTTCCTCTGATGAGTGGAACAATGGTTAATTCAAATACTCGGTTTAGTCGAGTAAACTTTAATTTATAGCCTCGACGATATAAAAATGTAAATGTAAACCCCGATGTCTCGAAGATCGACATTCATTATTATGCGAGACCAATACTAAAGCGATTGAATGCATACTCATAGTGTCATATAAAAAGGCACACTGTTCAAAGTGTCTTGATTACACAAATCCCATACCGTATTTCATGGATTCCAAATTTAGTATGACACTTTCGAACTCGGTTGAGTCGAACCATGAATAAGTCGAATACTTTAGTCCGGTCCCTTCGACCTTGACATTACGAGGTTCGACTGTATTGATATGTTAAAAGAAAAAGAGAAAAGAGAACATTGTATACTAAGCAATACAATGAGCAATATAACCATTTAAAATAAAATATTTTGCGATGGAAACATTTTTTCTCTCCAAATTTCAAATAATATGCGTTTTCTGGGCTTGAAGAAGCTAATATCTAAAATTCGTAACACTTCATAAAGGTTTGATTAAAATTATTGATGGTTCAAAAAATTTAATCCCAGACTGGTTGATAATGTTAAAGACACAAAAAATGATTCCATCGATCAGTAAATACCGAAAAAATGAAAACAATTTCATTTTAAAATTTCAAGTTGTCTCAGACATTGTTCCTTCATGCTATCGTAGTTTAATTGTTTTAAAAGTTATTGTTGTCGATACGTTTTACTTAAGTATTTACAGAAAAAAATAAGCTAATTTATCAGTAAAAGAAGGAAATTAAATACAAAATTATTTTAAAATTTTGGTTCAGACGTTTTCTCTAAAGGTCTTCTTACTGTCAAGCATAACCGTTAACGTTTGCACAATGAAGAGTCTCGTAAATATAAAAAAAAAAGCTTCTGCAACAATTCATTTTTAAGGCCGGTTTGATATAGTTATTGGCACACAAAAAGATTTTTGGTCGCGTCTTAAAGCATTCGGATAAATAAGAACAAAACCCTTTTTTTTATTTTGATAAAAATAAATCTTCTGTCCAAATTATAATAAACTCCATTAATGGTCTGACATAGTTATATTGTTGTCTGAAACCTTTAAAATTTGACTTTGTTTATTCATGTTAACTGCAAAAACAAAACTAAGTCCATGTAAAAATAAAATACGTGAAAATAATGGAAAAAACAATATTTTCAAAATTTCTGTTGTGTTTTAAACTAGAACCTCCTCGATTATCATTTCAAAAAATCTTTTTACACAGATGATAGTATTTTGTTTTGTCTTGTACTAGACAAAAAAACATACAGTATTTGTTCTCATATTAATATAATAACTGTTACAGTATTTTTTTTCTTATATCAATATTAACAGTATTTTATTCTCATATTAAAATAATAACAGTATTTTATTCTCATATTAAGATAATAACCTTGTTTTATTCTCATATTATGATGATAAATGTATATATTTCTAAATTGTACTTTTTATAACCCTTTATTTATCATTTTTTGGGGGTGGGGGTACACATGTAGATTGATCGCATAATAAAATAAGGGTATTTTTTTTTTACTGAATCAAAACATTAAATGTTTAATCAAAACTGAAAATAAAAGTCGTATAGTGAAAATCAACTTACAAAATTGTTTACAGAAATAGAAGAAGTCACAAAAGTCAGTAGAAGAAAACAACACACCGTCAACTTCATTTCTGATATATCATTCATACAACAGTTGACAGAATGAACCTAGCTACTTATCTTGTTTATTATATACATGAATATCTATATAGGCCATCAGATGAAATCTAAGTGCTGCAAATAATTCACCATTAATCTATAATAATAAATGGACACAATATCATTATCATGGTAACATATGTTCAAACTGAAACTTTACAAAGATTCCAAATTTTTCAATGTTTCGATTTTCAGTGACAGTATTCATCGTTTTATGTCAAAGGATATTAATTAAGGCCGATCTATTGAAACTTACAAAGATGTTACAGCAACCAATAAATAACAACTGACGTCAGAGGTAACATTGGAAGGTTAATATTTTTTCAGTATCAATTTTAAGTTCATTTTGGTGTTGCATTTTTTTCTTCGATTTGTTGATGTTATCATTTATAATATTTATTTAAACCAATAACAAAGAATTATAATCCATTCAAATTACTTTTACACTAAGATTTGATTAAAAAGACAGTAACTTAAATGTACGTAATAGATGATTGAAAATATTTATAAAAATGGATTTTAAATGATTCGTTGCAGATACGTTATCAGGCAGTTTTTTTTTTTAAATATTTTTGTAACGATTTTATTTCTTCAACTGATACGTAATTTTTGGATGATCTACCTTAAATCTATTCCAATATCAAAAAAATTAAGGAGACTACTGAATCAATCGGGACTGTTAAATTATTGGCCACACACCTGAAACTATATGATAAATAAATGATGTTTAAACACTAATATATTTAGTAAATTTGCTGATTTACGTTTTCAAACTAATAGTGAATTTTCCTTTTCTGAGTGATATTAAACTGTCTGCATCAAAGGTGTTAAATAAACCTATATTATGATTGATTGTTATCTTTAGAGCTTGTGTTTTTTTCCTTAAAATTGTACAGATAATATAAAACAAACTTTTACGTCAGATTTAGCAAAAAGCATCCGTGCAAACGAGAGTCTCATCAGAGAAAGTAGATACATGTTTCTCCTCTGATACCACTACCAGGTTTTTTATATTGTATTGCCAAAAGGTCTCCAAACACATGATGGGGCATATAAAACCTTTAAGTTCAAAAATATAGTGCAAACATAAAAATAAACAAACAGTGAAAAAATACATTTTAAAATAAATTAAGTAAAGGGAAAATTGCTACGATATATATATAAAAAAAAATTAGGATTGATTTTTTTTTGGTTCAATCATTAATGAAAGTAAACAGTGAAATGATAATTCGCTATAAGCAGCCAGTATGGTTCAATTTTGTCGAAATTAGCTATATCGGTTAAATGAAGTCTCCCCTGAGTCTTCGGGGTCACCGCAATGGTTAATTAGATGGCGAAATGCTGATACATATTACCAAGCCCGTGCATTGTAACTTGAATACGAGGTAGTTTTGTTTTTCGTCGATGAGACCTCTTTTAAAATTAACAAGTGTGTTTTATTTATCAAATTTTGCCATATAACAATAAGGAGATGTATTAATTCGTACGTATAAACTATATAAATCAGGGGCCGGTTTCACGAAGCTATCCTAAGACATGTCATAAGACATATCTTAGGACATGTCTTATGATCCTCTTATGACTATCCTAGGACATATCTCAGACCTCGTCTCGAAGCTGTCTTAGGATCATCTAAGCTCAGACATCCTAAACCTGTCGCAAGTTCTTTAAATTTTCAAATATAAATATGATCTACGGAAAAAAATCATGTAAATGTAGTATGTCTTACCATAAATTATTCTAAACGTATTGATTAATATAATGACATAATTTGCAAAATAAATATAAAAAAATAAAAGTAATTTATATATAAATTATCTTTAAACAATACATCAATATAAATATGAAATTTTCAATGCAAAATTAAGAAAAAAGAATATAAAATTATGACATTGTTTTGGTACAAGTGAGTTGAATTCAATTTCGACTTTATTGGTTATAAAAGGTTAAGAGATAAAATCGTGCAATTTTTATATCAATACATCGAACTTTCATTGTTGACAAATCCTGATAATCCGTCAATGTATATATGTTTTAAGCAGGAACAGGAGAATAGATAATTAGATAATAATAAGATATTTTTTTTCAAAATTAATATAAAAAATTAGTGTAATTTATATAAATAAACGTATAACTACCTAAGACCATCATAAGACACCTCTCGCGTTGTCCTAACTTTATGACCAACTTTAAGAGATGTCCTAATTTAGGACCGCTTTGTGAAACCCACTTAGGACTAAGATATGTCGTAAGACCATCCTAAGACATGTCTTAGTCCTAAGACAGCTTCGTGAAACTGGGCCCAGAGTATTATACAGAGTTATATATATTAAATTTAGAAGTGCTTAAATGCAAAATTTAGATGTGGCGTTGGGCCACTTAAAATAGAAACAGGACGATATAAGAATACATAGGCGGATCCAGGGGGCCTTGGAGGCCCGGCCCCCCTTTTTGTGCGAAAATCTGGTTGATTATGTGGGGGAATCACCGAAGCATGACCGAAGTGCCCACTATTTTTTGGTCGGTCAGCGGGCCCCCTTATGACAAGTTCTGGATCTGCCACTGGAATAAACCAATAAATGAAAGATCTTGTTTTTTGTGTGAAATTGAAGATGAAAAACATGTTTTTACTTAATGTCCTTTGAATGCAGACCTTCGAAAAATATTGTTTTTATAGTGATGCAGTAAAACATAATGATCAATTTTATAACTTGTCTTTTGACGAAAAGTTTATACTTTTATTGAGAAATGAAGAACTATATCAGGTAGTTTCTATAAAAACCGGCTTTAATATTTTATGTAGAAGACAAATTTCTTATTTGTATATATCTGATGATGTATTTTTAAATCTGAGATATATATGTTGTGTACAAGTTATCATTTTGTACAAATTATAATTTGTACAGAAAAATTGTACAAATTATAATTTTTATTTTGACTTTGTACAAATTGTAATTTGTACAAAAAGTGCCTGTACAAATTACAATTTGTACAAAATTCGACTAAAATTCACTTATTACTTGTACAATAATTTATAGTATGGATTGTGTTATAAAAAATAATTGATACACACTATAGAACCTTTTCAACCTTATTTACAAAATGCAAAAACACCCAGAGACCGCAAATGTAATTGGTACATGCATGCCAGTTAATTATTATAGCCGAATAGAAATTAGCCCCTGTGACAATGCTGATAGAATAATAAAAAATGGCCTCAGTGACAATTCTGATAGACATATAGAAATTGGCCTCATTGAAAATTCGGATAATATAATAGAAATTGGCCTCGCTAAGAACTCTGATAGTATAATAGAAATTGGCCACATTGAAAATTCAGATAGTATAATAAAAATTGGCCCCACTCAGAATTCTGATAGTATTATTGAAATTGGCCTCTGACAGAGAAAATTCTGATAGTATAATAGAAATTGGCCCCAGTAAAAATTCTAATAGTATAATAGAAATTGGCCTCTGTGACAATTCTGACAAAATAATAAAAATTGGCCTCAGTGACAATTCTGATATCTGCCCCAGTGACAATTTTGATAGTATCATAGAAATTGAGGCAATTAGGATAACACTTTAACGTTGAAAAACAAATCATATGTGCCAGGAACCGTGTGCGCTGTCTGACTAAGGGAGCTACCATTTGATTTTTATGGGGGGGGGGGGGGGGTGGGGGGGGGGCTAGGATGGAATTTGAAAAAAATAGGCAGGACAGGAGTTTTGAGTAAAAAAAAAGAAGGCAGGATGAGACATTTGCAAAAAAAAAAAAGTCAGGATGACAATTTATGTAATAAAAATCCGGATAAACTAAAAAAAAAAAAAAGCAGGACCGGATAGAGTGAAAAATAAAAAGGCAGGACAGAGATTACAAATAAAAGAAAATGCAGGACAACATTTTTCATCCTAGCCCCCCCCCCCCCCCCCCCCCCCCCCCCCATAAAAATCAAATGGTAGCTCCCTAACAGATCCAAGACGAATCACCATGAAAACGAAACAGAAATTATAAGAACTTGCTATTGGGTATAATGTCAACTGAATATATGATCGTACCACAACTAATCCTCGATATATTTGTCTAATAATTGCATCTGGAGAATTTTGGTACAGTATTTGAACTGCTGTAGGAATTTTTTTCACAGCAACATTTGTGCACTTCCATATTCGCTATAAAAGCAGGAAAGGATTTTATTTTTATTTTGGGGGCATATACGAATGTGAAAAGCAAATGATTCTGTGTTATTCCCATTGTCATAATTCACTCACATACTCAAACAAATGATAAAGAAATATTTTCTGTATTTTGTTAATAAGGTTATTATTGTGTGGTCACGGAATACAACTTCTTTGGTGTGTATTAATGCTTATATATAACAAGACCCATACAATAAATTATTGTACAAGTTATAAGTGAATTTAGTCAAATTTTGTACAAATTATGATTTGTACAAGCACTTGTTGTACAAATTACAATTTGTACAATGTCAAAATACAAATTATAATTTGTACAATATTTTTGTACAAATTATAATTTGTACAAAATGATAACTTGTACACAACATATATATAGTTTTAAAATTATGTAAAATATTGTATATAACCAGAGACATATATATGTCTTTGATATAAATAATCATTTATTAATAATAGTCTCTCATAATTCTTAATATAATGGCGCTTGTATATGTTTTAGTATTTATAAAGCCAGAGACATATATGTGTATATATGTCTCTGATAAAGCTAAATTAATGATATTTTACTGTTGGTTTTAATATACAATATGTTTCATATATGTTTTCCAATAATTTATGTTAAACGCAATGTTTTATACAGATATTGGAATGTATGTAATAATGTATTACAAGTGGTTAGTCTTTAATAAAATAATGAATCTTGAATCTGAATCTGTATTCTGCCGCTTGCATGCGTATGAGACTATACCCACCGAAGACCAAAGAATGTAAACATCTATAGGAGACTGTACGACCTTCGACATCTGCTAAAACCTCTAACGGTACAGCTAATTGTTAGGTCGTAACTAAAAGTTCTATAAAAATAATCTATTAATTATTTAAAAAACAACATAAATAAAGTAAAACGGATAATCAATACACCTTATCGCTAATCCCGGCTGACCCGGCCGCTTGAACTTTTGACGTCAACAACAATCACTTTTCCATTGTGGCGTCAGATATTTTGTTTTATGACGTCAAAATTTTACGGGAACCTGTGTGATTTCCAGCAATGGCGGACAAATAGCGATAAGGTGTATTAGTTTACCTAGAGACATATATACACATATGTCTCTGGTTTACCCCAAACAAAGAATAAATACTTGTCCTTATTGGTTTTCTGTCAACATTAAATAAATGAAGGAATTTGAAGGACTTTGAATATGTGTGCCCGCTAATCCAGAAATTTTCATAAGGAGGGGCCCGTTGACTGCCTAAGAGGGGGCCCGCTCCGGTCATGCTTCAATGATTCCCTATATAAGCAACCAAATTTTCCCCCTCCCCTAAATCCGCCTCAGCTTGGGCTTTTAAAATCTTTTAATTATCTATTTTAAATTTGCCGCTCCCGAATGACATCTATATCTAATGCGGAAGTGACGATTTATTTTAAAATAGACATTGGGAATTTCCAGACGTCCATTATGGATATCGAAAGTGTGTAGTAAACATCATATTATTCTGTGATTCTGTGAGTATAATATACATTTTTATTTCGTTGTGTAAAAAGAAAAAACATAAAACTGTTGCCATTATAACATCTGTATCGTTTATTTTGATAGTTTTGATGATATGTACTGAGATTTAATCTAGTATGTATTGTGAATAACAGAAGTTATATACATAGTCTACATGTACAAGAGACATACATTTTATAAAGACATAGAAGATACTAAGAATTGAAGGACAACTTAATCTGCAATAACTAATTCATTATAACTCTTTAATATGAATTTGAATACCCTGTTAAGCCTGCACAGATCATAAGAAGAATTTCAAATTCTCTGGCACTGTCCCTTGATGATCCTTGCTGGCTGGACACAGAATCTATAATCCTAAGATATGTTTTTATACGACCGCAAAATTTGAAAATTTTTTCGTCGTATATTGCTATCACGTTGGCGTCGGCGTCGTCGTCCGGCGTCCGAATACTTTTAGTTTTCGCACTCTAACTTTAGTAAAAGTGAATGGAAATCTATGAAATTTTAACACAAGGTTTATGACCACAAAAGGAAGGTTGGTATTGATTTTGGGAGTTTTGGTCCCAACATTTTAGGAATTAGGGGCCAAAAAGGGCCCAAATAAGCATTTTCTTGGTTTTCGCACTATAACTTTAGTTTAAGTTAATAGAAATCTATGAAATTTTGACACAAGGTTTATGACCACAAAAGAACGGTTGGGATTGATTAGTTTAGGTTTCAACAGTTTAGGAATTAGGGGCCAAAAAAGGGCCCAAATAAGCATTATTCTTGGTTTTCGCACAATAACTTTAGTTTAAGTAAATAAAAATCAATGAAATTTAAACACAATGTTAATGACTACAAAAGGAAGGTTGGTATTGATTTTGGGAGTTTAGGTCCCAACAGTTTAGGAATTAGGGGCCAAAAAGGGACCCAAATAAGCATTTTTCTTGGTTTTCGCACCATAACGTTAGTATAAGTAAATAGAAATCTATGAAATTTAAACACAAGGTTTATGACCATAAAAGGAAGGTTGGTATTGATTTTGGGAGTTTTGGTCCCAACAGAATAAGGGGCCCAAAGGGTCCAAAATTAAACTTTGTTTGATTTCATCAAAATTGAATAATTGGGGTTGTTTGATATGCCGAATCTAACTGTCATGACTGTGTATGTAGATTCTTAACTTTTGGTCCCGTTTTCAAATTGGTCTACATTAAGGTCCAAAGGGTCCAAAATTAAACTTAGTTTGATTTTGACAAAAAATGAATCAGTTAGGTTCTTTGATATGCTGAATCTAAAAATGTACTTAATTTTCAATTGGAGTTATCTTTCTTTGTATAGAATAGTAGTTGATAATATATGTTGGAAATTTGCCAGACATGACTATGATGTCATTTTCTATTTTTATTTGCCAATAACTTTATGTAAATAACTTCATTGGAAATTTGCCAATATAAAATGTTGCTGATGAAGTTTTTTTTATTGTTTTATACAATAAACAATGTATATTCACTTTTACTACCAACCAATCTTTACCATTCAGTGATAACAAGCACTTTATTTTACATTTTAATATTTTATGATGTATTTAAAAGAGTAGTTATTGTTGCAAACTCCATTAGAAATTTGAATTGATATCAGTTTTGGAGAAAGGAAACGGGGATGTGAAAAAAAAAGGGGGGGGGGGGGGTTAAATTTTTCTCATTTCAGATTTCATAAATAAAAAGAAAATTTCTTCAAACATTTTTTTGAGAGGATTAATATTCAACAGCATAGTGAATTGCTCAAAGGCAAAAAAAAACTTTTAAGTTCATTAGACCACATTCATTCTGTGTCAGAAACCTATGCTGTGTCAACTATTTAATTTTAGATTTAAAAAGTTTGAAGAAGAAATCTTTAATTGATTTGTAAAATCTTGACATTTGTTTTGTGTAAAAAAAACCCATGTAACAGTCTTCACGATGAACTGTTAAATCTACAAGCCCGGAACTTGATTTTTGAAATCTTTTAGTTAGATTCTGTTGGCCTGTAGATATGATTTTTACAGGCCCGAGAGCAATTTTACAAGCCTAGGCTGCCTGGGCTGCCACTCAGCGTGAAGACTGATGTAATGTCAAAAATTTGATCACAATCCAAATTCAGAGCTGTATCACGCTTGAATGTTTTGTCCATACTTGCCCCAACTGTTCAGGGTTCGACCTCTGCGGTCGTATAAAGCTGCGCCCTGCGGAGCACCTGGTTAAAATATATTTTAATAATTTAGGAATTTGACTCATCTGCATTAAGTACAAGTAGGGACTTCCCTTTAAGCACAGACTCTTGGTGCTTTCTGCAGATAAGTCATATTAAATATCCTTTATTAAATATACTTGTTATTTGCAGTATACCTCATAGTCAAATGTGCGAGTGCTTAATTGTTTTTTTTTTTAAGGTCTTTCCTCTCCGTGAGGAAAGACCTTATTGTTTTTCTAATTAAGGTCTTTCCCGTACGTGAGGAAAGACCTTATTGTTTTTCTAATGTTTTTTTTTCTTTTTCTTTTTCTTTTTTTTCTTCCAACATTTTTTTGGAATGACCTCCCCACATTTCTTTTGAAGTTATCAAGACCAAATGTAGACCATCGATAAACCTCGCCATGAAGTATTACCCTATGACCTTGTTAAGGATTTCATCATCCCGTTTAGAAGTTATCTCCCTTTAATTGATTTTTTTCAAAATGGTTCTCTCCCGTTGTTTTTGAAGATATCATTACTTTATTTGGACGATAGGTACATCTCATTATAATGTATTACCATATGAGGCTGAATACAATTTCATCGTCCCCTATGAGAGTTATATCCCCTTGAAACAATTTCTTTCCTTTGCATTTTTCTCAAAAAGTATTAGAGATAGAATCGATTTGAAAACGGCAACATGTACAGGAACAGATGGCAATGTTAATGAACATATACAATCATTTTGTTATGAACCCTTATAAGGAGTTATTCCCCTTGAAAAATTGTACACAATTTTAGACAAAATCTATTTCGAGAACCGGAAGTCGTAGAGACTTGGGAACTTCACCAATTCTTTAATGCATGTGACCTTCAATATGCAGTCAAGGTCAAAGGTCACAGAGTGCTGCAATTTCAAGCTTTCATGTTACAGTACTAGTACTTAGCACACAAAGACAAGATCTTGTAAAATGCTATAATTTACAATTTCCATTTAAATTTTTATGTTGGTTTTTTTTTTTTGGGGGGGGGGGGGGGGGTCTCTTCAGTTTATCACATAACTGACTGCTTATTCAAAAGTTTTAAACATTTTTTTACTATTGTTCTTATCTACTGTTTAAATACGATTTATAACATATGATTTTTTTTTGTCAGGCAAGGATAACTTGAACTAAGAAAGATAAAAGTTTTTTCAGGTGTTTTTGCTTCATTTAGACATGAAAAGGGAATAACGGACGACTAAATTAAAGTGTTTGTTTTCATATAATATATTGAACTTGCGAATATATCTCACCCAACGCGTTTTGATCGGGACAGTGAAACCTAGTTTATCACGGTTTTTTCATTAAAGTTTACATGCATAGTTCTTATTTAAAAAAAAACACAAATAAAGCAAAATCTATTAATTAATTGGACTGAATAGACAAAACTAATTATTTTACATTCGCATGTATCTTAATGTAGGAACATTACCAAATCAGAAACAAAAGGAACATTTCCCCGATGAATATTGTGAAGGACCTTATGCATCTATATAGGACTGTCCGATTAGAAGTTCTTAAACAAGCTGTTTAAAAAGCTAATTGTTGGAAGAGTTTTAATTACTTACTGTTTTCTAAGGTCTGATCTTTACGAATCCATTTCATGATTACTGACAGATCAAAAACATTAAGTATATATAGCATGAAGTTGTTGGGCATAATATTCATTGGTCAGTTATAAATGAGGTCTGTATGGGGGTTTTGATTGCCTGATTTATTAAATAAGAAATCGTTATTTTGAAAAGTAGGCTGAAAAAATATAAATTTAACCCCTAATTTTGTAAAACTATCATTTGGTGTTATTTAGATGCTTTTTTTTTTTTATCATAAATAAATAATTATATGATGTAATGCCATTAAATCGGCCCGTTTTCATTTCAATTTGGTGACTGTTGATTGTATATATCAGTCTGAGTACTGTTTAACTATCATTTAAGTTTAACATATTTAGACTCGTCCAGTTCAGGGGAATTAGGTTTCTGCAAGTGCTTTTTATGTACTTATATTTTTGATGGTGTGTAAGTCAGTAAAAGTTCAATGATTAAGTTCATATTGACATTAAAAGACCTCCTCACAAAAATATCAATATTAACTTATCATTGAACTTTTACTATTACAAATTGGGTAATATTGCATTTAGTTTTTATTAAAGATTAAAAGTACCTTTTTTTTACTTCATATTTGAATCTTTACGCCAATTGCCGCTAAGAAAGTAATCAAAAATTGTTTCCTTTTATTTTTATACACTTTCGGAATTACGATCTGAATTTTATTTGCAATTAATTTACACAATTTGATTTTTTCCGTTATTAGAAGGAATATAAATTGGATCTCCTGTAGTTGGTGATCGCAATACTGGTATAAAAAAATTGTACCAGTATTGTATTCCAGTATTGTACCAGTATTGTGTTTTTTTAGGTATTTAGTCTGTTGACTTTCTCTTACGTTTACTAGATTACAAGCTTGTTTAGATAGCACCTGTAAGTAATAATTTTTAACTGGTTTTTAATTGATTTCACAATTATCCTCTATAATCTTTTTGAGTTATTGCATCTTTATCCTCATCGTGTATTAAATCTTAGTGTATTAAATACGGCATACTCTTTCTGATCCTTTCTGTTTATCCTTTCCAAATAACAACATTCATACCTGGGTACGCTTGAACTCACACCTGCGGCTAAATAGTTACACGGTAAACGAATTGACCTCAAGCCGAGAAATATACAGTGACCTTTACAAAATAATATACACACTCTGCTCACACATAAGTTGCATTGAAATGATTATCAAAATAATAACGGTAAATAGAACGGAAATATTTTCAGTTCAATATCAGCAAAAATGTTTAATAGATATTTTATGAAAAAATCTCAACAATAATTAATGAAATTTATTCGAAAATATTTACTAGAGATAATTTTATAGGAGTTTAATTCAATCAATACAAAACGGTATACGCATATTCATTTTTGTTCATTCTTATATTGTGGTTAATAACTACGACCATTCGTCAGCTGTGCGCTTTTAATTACGTTTATTGTCGATAAGCTATAAGAGTTAAACAGATTTTATTTTTTACCAGATGGCAGAATTCAACACATCGGGCTAAAACGTCACACCCCACTAGAAGGTCAAGCAAAAAAGTTACAAATACTTGATTTTTTCCGTTATAAGAAGGAATATAAATTTAAAATTTTGCAAATTTTATGTGTTTTTTATGTTAAGATGAACATAATTAGATGATAAGTAAAACATTGCGGAATTTCCCTTTAATATAATAAAAGTACAGGGCTCAGTACAGAAATTGATTGTCTCCCATATTACTTTCTCTTCCATGTGCATGCAATAACTGTTCAGTGTTCTATTGTGATGTATTTCATTTTTATTATTTCATTGTTATAACACAAATCATTGTAATCATTGTTTGAAATTTAAAACCAGCAAGGGTCCATAATTGGATTAATAAAGTATTCTTATTCTTATTCTTATAGCAGTTATAAACATGTTTTTGCCTGGTATGCATTTTATATTTATCACTAGTCAGTGAAAGTAAAACATTAATTCATCCATCAATCCGTTTGTCGTCCATTTACTTTCACATTTTCGTCTTTGTTTTTAGACTTAACTTTGCAGGAATAGCATACGAAAGGATCTCTGCAGTTTCTTTTTGAAGTTTTTTAGATGGACAAAAAGGTGACCACATACATGTGCAAATGCAATCTTTGATTCAGATTAGATACTTACCAAAACAATCTTCTCTAAAAATAAAAAATTTTAAACTTTGCAGGATTGCTGACCCGTAGGCTTTACAAATTGTCCTATCAGATGTAATTATGTAAATGAATGGCAACCATGGCTACATTGGAAATGTATATTTTAGCATGTCACCCTTGATATAGACAATTTAAGTTTTTTTACAAATGATTATCGTTTGATTCTGATAGATCGAAAAACATGGCGACCAGAGTCAAAATTAATTCTGATTGGATAGTTTTCAACAATCTCATTCTTTTGAAACTAATATTTTGATGTTTGGGAAACCCTAGCTCTACAAATGATCATTGTTTAACGTTTATCAGGTTGCAAACATCATAGCGAGATTTATATTACAATCTTTTGGGAAGCACAGGGACACGGTTAGCAGATTACAATTTTGCTTATCAATATTTTTTTAATTTTTATTAGCATTTCCTGTCCATTTGTATTTCTTTATTAACGTATTTGACGTTATACGTTAATAAAGTAGTACAAATAGACAGGAATTACTAATAAATATTTAAAAAAAAACATTGATTAACAAAGTTTAACCTGCTAACCGTGTCCCTGCCAGTGATGGGAAGTCGTGTTTGTCTTTGACAATTTCTTCTCTTACAACACTAGCATGACTAGGCCGTCTTGTATGATGTTCCGAATTTTTTTTACAAATGATCTTCATGTGGTTCCTATGTTTGGAAAAATTAACTTGGTCGTTAAAGCAGTTCTAAATTCTGATTGAACATCTTACATAGTAGTCATAACTATGTATATATATATATAAAAGGTACAAATTCTATGATGCATCTAGTTAAACGGGTTGAATGGCTTTTCCGACGGAAACCTATGTTTAATATCAATTTTTGGTTCGTGGGTTTTACGGCTGGCGGGTTTCCACATTCAGCTGTTTTCAAGCAAATAAGCTCCGTATAGAAGACCGTAATTTGACCTATAATGGGTTACTTTTATAAATTGTTACTTGGACGGAGAGTTGTCTCATTGGCACTCATACCACATGTTCTTATATTTAAAGACTAAAGGCGCGTTTTACCAACGGGCTTTCGAATTTTGATATATTGTTACTGGGGACAACCTTGCTTTTAAGTTCGATATTGACGGCGTTCACTGTTGACAATCAATATTTATGGTCCGAAACTGATTGAAAAATTGCCTTATATGGGGATTCCAAGCGGGAATTTGAGAAAACTTGATGATCCAATCCTTTTCAAATTTTAATATGCTGTTTCTTGTGACAAAATGGAGGCCAATAGTTGTTTTTGATTGTTAGACAAATTGAACTAGCCGAATTTGGTGCAATCAATGAGCCTTCAATACTAGTAGTTGTCTGGTTAGTCTGAGATTGCTCTGGCGTTTGACGTTCAATGATGTATTTATTCGTACAAAGATGAACCTGAATAGATTCGTCAAAAACATAATATAATCAATTGCAACATTATTCTTGTTTAAAGGTACACAATTTATCAGCCAATAATTAAGTAAAATGTTAAAGTTAAACCAATGCCGAACATGACGGTCCATGACCACTAGATGGTAATCTTTGGGACTAAGTTGTTTTAGTGGCAAGAATTAAAACTTAAACGTATACACTCGGAAAATAATTGAAGACACTCAATTCAAAGACGATTTTCATCATATCTATATTGTAAAATATTAACTGCTCGTCACAATATGAAGCCCTTTTTCAACTCGTTCGCTGCGCTCACATCACAAAAAACTTGATATTAGGACATGTAGCAGAGATTTTACAATTTCAATATGCTGATAACCTTTAAATAGGTACACATCAACTTTTTTTTAAAATCTGGTGGATAGTTTGTCTAGTTGGCAATGCTACCACATTTTGATGCCCCCGCCATAGCGGAGGAGGCATTAAAAGTTTAACCCTTGTCCGTGCGTCCCATAATTGGTTTCCACTGTCTTTACTTGAGTTTGCCTCCACCGAATGTTATGAATCTTATACACAATGCGTTTTTATCTCAAAACACAGATCAAGTATGAAATTTGGTAGTGTCATGTTTACCGTTCTAGAGTTTTGCCCCTTTACAAATTGAAAAATTGCTGAATTTTTCGTTTCTGTTCTCTAACTTTAGTATGCCTCCAACAAAATGTTATGAATCTTAAACACAATAAAAACAAACAAATATGTATCAAAGAAGCACTAAAAGGCATCTAGACAAAGCACTTAAGCAAAAATTAAAGAAAATAATACAAAAATTTACCACAGCGGGGGCATCATCTGTGTCCCATTGACACATTCACCATTTACTTTTGGTAAAATGTTTGCAGAATTTTATATTAATCCGATGAGGCCAGCCATTTCTTATTGTCCAAGCTTAATTTCCGTTGGTTGCTCTCTGTCATATTTGATTGTCCGATGATTGTTTGGTCATAACCCATGATGGCTGTTTGTTTATTTTCGCTTGAATTGTTTCACATTTTGTCCTTTCGGGACCTTTTTAAAGATGACACGGTTTTGAGTTTGCTCATTGCTACCTACGGTAACCCATAGTGGTTTAAATCAACACCATTCGAATAGTTGTCTTACTTGTCACATGAGAACACTCACACTAATTAACTGACAAACATGATGCACAAGACCGAATATACTACACTTCACATTTGTTCCTGATATTATCATCATATGGAATGTGGACCAAGATTAAGAAGGGCACACATATGATCGCATATGTTAAAGTCGGGGGATCAAAACTAAACAGACTTATACACAACAGCTCAACCCCTCATAATGTCTTAAGTTTCCCGATGAAATTGTAACCTTAGGTTTCATCAATGCACATTTTTTTTTTATTAATTAGATAACTGTATTAATTTAACATTCACAAGTTGTTTTATGGGCCACCTCCCGCAGTAGGGGAGGGTTTATGTTTACTGATAATTGTGTCCGCCCGTTCGTCTATCCATACCAGGTTTAAATAGTTGGTCAAAGTAGTTTACCTTAAGCTGTTGAGGACTCTTCAACTTGAAACTTTGTAAATATTTTATATCGGAGTTTGTCTAAAGTAAAAAGAGACATGATTTAAACAAGATAAACAATAAACAGTATTTTTCGTTGTCCAATGTTATCTATTTCCCTTGCACAACGATTTTGTACTTTTAAACATTTTATAGTGTCTCTCTGTTTCAGAATACAGCTTAATATGGAAGAAAATCAGTTGGGCAGCATTGTTGAGTGTTATCTCACGGGTGATGACGACAAGGATGTGTCGAATATTCAGAATGATAACTCTTCAGAAGATCCATTCAATGAAGAGCAACAAAAAAGAAAGGTTTGTGTTCCATCATTTACATCAATTTGTGTTTTTATACGACCGCAAAAATTTTAATTTTTTGGTCGTATATTGCTATCACGTTGGCGTTGTCGTCCTGCGTCGACTTGCGTCTTGCGTCGTCGTCGTCGTCCGAATACTTTTAGTTTTCGCACTCTAACATTAGTAAAAGTGAATAGAAATCTATGAAATTTTAACACAAGGTTTATTACCACAAAAGGAAGGCTGGGATTGATTTTGGGAGTTTTGGTCCCAACATTTTAGGAATAAGGGGTCAAAAAGGGCCCAAATAAGCATTTTCTTGGTTTTCGCACTATAACTTTAGTAAAAGTGAATAGAAATCTATGAAATTTTAACACAAGGTTTATGACCACAAAAGGAAGGCTGGGATTGATTTTGGGAGTTTTAGTCCCAACATTTTAGGAATAAGGGGTCAAAAAGGGCCCAAATAAGCATTTTCTTGGTTTTCGCACTATTATTTTAGATTAAGTGAATAGAAATCTATGAAATTTTGACACAAGGTTTATGACCACAAAAGGACGGATGGGATTGATTTTGGGAGTTTTGGTTCCTACAGTTTAGGAATTAAGGGCTAAAAAGGGCCCAAATAAGCATTATTCTTGGTTTTCGCACAATAACTTTAGTATAAGTAAATAGAAATCAATGAAATTTAAACACAAGGTTTATGACCACAAAAGGAAGGTTGGGATTGATTTTTTGAGTTGAGGTCAGAACAGTTTATGAATTAGGGGCCAAAAAGGGGCCCAAATAAGCATTATTCTTGGTTTTTGCACCATAACTTTAGTATAAGTAAATAGAAATCTATGAAATTTAAACACAAGGGTTATGACCATAAAAGGAAGGTTGGGTTTGATTTTGGGAGTTTTGGTCCCAACAGTTTAGGAATAAGGGGCCCAAAGGGTCCAAAATTGAATTTTGTGTGATTTCATAAAAAATTGAATAATTCGGGTTCTTTGATATGCCGAATCTAACTATGTATGTAGATTCTTAATTATTGGTCCCGTTTTCAAATTGGTCTACATTAAGGTCCAAAGGGTCCAAAATTAAACTTAGTTTGATTTTAACAAAAATTGAATCCTTGGGGTTCTTTGATATGCTGAATTTAAAAATGTACTTAGATTTTTAATTATTGGCCTAGTTTTCAAGTTGGTCCAAATGGGGGTCCAAAATTAAACTTTGTTTGATTTCATCAAAAATTGAATAAATGGGTTCTTTGATATGCCAAATCTAACTGTGTATGTAGATTCTTAATTTTTGGTCCAGTTTTCAAATTGGTCTACATTAAGGTCCAAAGGGTCCAAAATTAAACTAAGTTTGATTTTAACAAAAATTAAATTCTTGGGCTTATTTGATATGCTTTATCTAAACATGTACTTTGATTTTTTATTATGGGCCCAGTTTTCAAGTTGGTCCAAATCAGGATTCCATATCAAGTATTGTGCAATAGCAAGAAATTTTCAATTGTACAGTATTGCACAATAGCAAGAAATATCTAATTGCACAATATTGTGCAATAGCAATTAATTTTCAATTGGAGTTATCTTTCTTTGTATAGAATAGTAGTTGATAATATATGTTGGAAATTTGCCAGACATGACTATGATGTCATTTTCTATTTTTATTTGCCAATAACTGTATGTAATAACTTCATTGGAAATTTGCCAATATAAAATGTTGATGATGAAGCTTTTTTTCCTTATCTTATCTAAAATGTTTTTAGATAATGTATGTTGGACATTTGCCAGACATGACTATGATGTCATTTTCTATTTTTATTTGCCAATAACTTTATGTAAATAACTTCATTGGGAATTTGCCAAAATAAAATGTTGCTGATGAAGTTTTTTTTATTGTTTTATACAATAAACAATGTATATTCACTTTTACTACCAACCAATCTTTACCATTCAGTGATAACAAGAACTTTATTTTACATTTTAATATTTTATGATGTATTTAAAAGAGTAGTTATTGTTGCAAAATCCATTAGAAATTTGAATTGATATCAGTTTTGGAAAAAGGGAAACAGGGATGTGAAGAAAAAAAAATGGGGGGGGGGGGGGGTAAATTTTTCTCATTTCAGATTTCATAAATAAAAAGAAAATTTCTTCAAACATTTTTTTGAGAGGATTAATATTCAACAGCATAGTGAATTGCTCAAAGGCAAAAAAAAATTTTAAGTTCATTAGACCACATTCATTCTGTGTCAGAAACCTATGCTGTGTCAACTATTTAATTTTAGATTTAAATAAGTTTGAAGAAGAAATCTTTAATTGATTTGTAAAATCTTGACATTTGTTTTGTGTAAAAAAACCATGTAATGTCAAAAATTTGATCACAATCCAAATTCAGATCTGTATCAGGCTTGAATGTTTTGTCCATACTTGCCCCAACTGTTCAGGGTTCAACCTCTGCGGTCGTATAAAGCTGCGCCCTGCGGAGCACCTGGTTATAAATTGTAGAAACGAATTATATATATTCATAACTACTCTAAATATCAGCCGACAGCATTGTTGAAACTTTTTTGTTCCTCCCTAGCTGAGATTCGAACTCATGCTATTGAGCCATCTAGACAACACCACATGCACTGTATCTATCGCTGTAGACCACTCGGCCACCTAGACTTAACTTATAAAACAGCTTTCAGTGGCCTAGTGTTACCTTTCCTCGTCAGTAGAATCTAGAGTTGTAACAAAGTACATGATATTAGTCACGGAGATTGAATTGACTGCGTATTAGCTAAATATCTATCGTAAATGATCGAAGGTATAATCACAGAAATGAATATATCGATTTTATCATATTATAAATAACTATGTAGTTATATCGTCATAACAATAGCTTTACGGTCACCATCACGAACTGGTTGACTAATACGATGTGTTTTCATACGCGACATGGTTATGCGGTCCTACATTTTAAAACGACCGCAAAAATTGAAAAATTTTTGGTCGTATATTGGTATCACGTCGTCGTCGTCGTCGTCGTCGTCGTCCGAATACTTTTAGTTTTCGCACTCTAACTTAAGTAAAAGTGAATAGAAATCTATGAAATTTTAACACAAGGTTTATGACCACAAAAGGAAGGTTGGGATTGATTTTGGGAGTTTTGGTCCCAATATTTTAGGAATTAGGGGCCAAAAAGGGCCCAAATAAGCATTTGCTTGGTTTTCGCACAATAACTTTAGTATAAGTGAATAGAAATCAATGAAATTTAAACACAAGGTTTATGACCACAAAAGGAAGGTTGGGATTGATTTTTAGAGTTGAGGTCCCAACAGTTTAGGAATTGGGGGCCAAAAAGTGGCCCAAATAAGCATTATTCTTGGTTTTCGCACCATAACTTTAGTATAAGTAAATAGAAATCTATGAAATTTAAACACAAGGTCTATGACCATAAAAGGAAGGTTGGGTTTGATTTTGGGAGTTTTGGTCCCAACAGTTTAGGAATAAGGGGCCCAAAGGGTCCAAAATTGAATTTTGTTTGATTTCATCAAAAATTGAATAATTGGGGTTCTTTGATATGCCGAATCTAACTGTGAATGTAGATTCTTAATTTTTGGTCCCGTTTTCAAATTGGTCTACATTAAGGTCCAAAGGGTCCAATATTAAACTTAGTTTGATTTTAACAAAAATTGAATCCTTGGTGTTCTTTGATATGCTGAATCTGAAAATGTCCTTAGATTTTTGATTATTGGCCCAGTTTTCAAGCTGGTCCAAATCGGGGTCCAAAATTAAACTTTGTTTGATTTCATCAAAAAGTGAATAATTGGGGTTCTTTGATATGCCAAATCTAACTGTGTATGTAGATTCTTAATTTTTGGTATAGTTTTCAAATTGGTCTACATTAAAGTCCAACGGGTCCAAAATTAAACTTTAACAAAAATTGAATTCTTGGGCTTTTTTTATATGCTGAATCTAAGCATGTACTTAGAATTTTGATTATGGGCCCAGTTTTCAAGTTGGTTCAAATCAGGATCCAAAATTATTATATTAAGTATTGTGCAATAGCAAGAAATTTTCAATTGCACAGTATTCAGCAATAGCAAGAAATCTTCAATTGCACAGTATTGTGCATTAGCAAGAAATTTTCAATTGCACAGTATTGCACAATAGCAAGACATCTTCAATTGCACAGTATTATGCAATAGCAAATATTTTCAATTGCACAGTATTGCGCAATAGCAAGAAATATCTAATTGCACAATATTGTGCATTAGCAAGAAATTTTCAATTGATTGGAGTTATCTTTCTTTGTTCAGAATAGTAGTTGAATCAACATAAATCATTGTTTTATACAATATACAATGTATATTCACTTTTACTACCAACTGATAAATTAAAACAATCTTTACCATTCAGTGATAACAAGCACCTTTTGTTACATTTTAATATTTTATGATGTATTTATTAAATGAGTAGTTATTGTTGCAAACTCCATTAGAAATTTGAATTGAGATCAGTTTTGGAAAAAGGGAAAGGGGGATGTGAAAAAAAATGGGGGCGAGGGGGGGTTAAATTTTTCTCATTTCAGATTTTATAAATAAAAAGAAAATTTCTTCAAACATTTTTTTGAGAGGATTAATATTCAACAGCATAGTGAATTGCTCTAAGGCAAAATAAATATTTTAAGTTCATTAGACCACATTCATTCTGTGTCAGAAACCTATGCTGTGTCAACTATTTAATCACAATCCAAAGTTAGAGCTGAATCCAGTTTGGATGTTGTGTCCATACTTGCCCCAACCGTTCAGGGTTCAACCTCTGCGGTGGTATCAAGCTGCGCCCTGCGGAGCATCTGGTTAGATGATACATCAAAAACTTTACATGATTGTATCTTATCAACGATTGTGACATTCCGCGAGATAATGTCACCAGAGTTCATTCATCTCAAATTTGTTTCTGGTCTCTGGTTAGACCTCTGGTTAAGCGACCATTGAATACTAATCCAAACTTTACAGAATGAATGTTTTAGAAGTGTCTATTAAGTGATCCTCACATGTTTCCTTGGGATGGATATAGGGAAAGGAACTGGTCGAATTAATATAAATCGACTTCAAGCTCGAGTTACCATGTATGCATCTAACATTTCTAAGAGAAAATATTTATTTTCTGTTTGCAGGAAATAAACGGTACCCAACACCATTCAAATACCACATCTCAGTCTCCACATATTAAAACAAGTTCAGTGCTGAAAAACATCCAGGCATCGAGTCATGAGACTCCAAATAAAGATCTACAACTTTTGAGATCTAAAATAACATCACACAGTAATGTTAACATTAGGATGCCGGATGACGCGGTCAAAGTTAGTTCAAATAGGAACAGCAGAAATAGCCATAAAGATGACCAAAACAGGAACCAACAGCTACGTTTACAACCAGAAAGTACGGAATTACCTAATACACCTAACAAGAAACCAAATGATACAGAAATCGATGCTAGACCAATGACACCACATCCAACACAGAACAGAAAGATTGAATATCCACAAAATGGAGCTGAAGGCGGAACACTTAAAATGTACCAGAAAACAGATGAAATGCGATGTTTTGAAAACGATATTTTAAGACCTAGAGACCATTGTGACCAGCCTTTAACTGGAGACCAATTGATGGAAGTTGTTATTGTGTATGCCAAGTCGGACTATGATCAAGCGTCAAGATATAAAGAATATCTAGAAAAAATTGCCGAAAAAGGTCGTATGCCAGATATAACAATTGTGTTATACACAAGTGAGGATTTCCCAAATAATGATGTTAAAGTTGTAGAAGAAGTAGTTAACAGATCAATGCGCGTTCTCATGTTGTTGTCAGGAAACTTTGCCACCGAAGTTAATCTAAATTTTATTAAAGAAGAAACCATAGGACTGACAAGATTACAAGAAATACCACCTCAGGAGCAAATGTCTCTGTTTGCAACAACAATAATGAACAGGAAAAAAAATTGCATTAGACCAGTGCATACTGTTTCTAAGAAAGACCGATATTACAAAACACCTGTCGGATTATCAGTTTTACGGCCATTTGAATTTTTCGATAACAACAAAAACCAGAAGTATGAAGATGATATTGCTTTATCATTTCTGAAAAAGGCCAGAGAGGATCGACTTTACCATACGAACGAACTTAGACGGCACCAAGCACTTGATAATACATGTATTTCACAAATAACAGAAAAGCACAGAGCAAATCAGTATCTAAAAATAAATCAGACAGAATTTGACACGACTGATAAAACTAATAAGGATGAAAGCTTAATAAATAATACATTCAGATCAACAGAATCGAAGCAACAACATTCTATTAGAGAAATGCCAATGATGACATCAAATGGGACAGGGACATCAGCAAGATCAATTCCTCTAGAAAATTCTACTGTTGTTTGCCCGTCGAAACAGGAAGTTGAACTTATTAAAGGGAGTAATACAAAACCAATCGTTGAGTCATCTTGTTTAACCTCTGGTTACGTGTCGCATCTTTCTTGTGAACACGTTCGTATGGGTAAAGAGGTCTCGCTGCCGGCACAAAATGCTCAGAACAATGTGCCTTCAAGTAAAACAGTCCAAGACAACAACCCAATTAAACGTGATTCACCTAAGCTTTCACTTCATATACCAAATACCGCAGAAAGCTTTGATCCTGTTAACATATCTTCAGTGGAGAAAGATGGCGAGTCCTCTCTAGAACACGGAGATGAGGAAGAAGATACATCTGCAGATTCGATCCTTCCAAAAACATCTGATGGTTTAAAAAGTATACCGTCTTTGATGAGTGATAGTTTGGTATCAGATGATATTAAAGAAAAGCAGGATAAGTTCCCACCTAAATCACATCTGGGATATAAACAACAAGATGTAATTCAAGCCAAAATGAAGCTCATGAATTTAGATGGATCAGATGATGTTAGAGAAAGCAAGGTGTCATATAGTGGTCCTTCTGGAAGATCGGGAATACGTACTGGAGCTAATCCTGGCTATGATGAGTACTTGGTGGGAACCCCTAATGGGAGAAGATCAGGCAGTAGTCATGCAATAGATGATAGTGCTGGACTTGGTTAGTTTTGATTTTTTTTTTTAAATGAACGAGAACTCGTGTATGAGCACATATTAACCTTAAGGATTTCAAAACAAATATTGAAGATATTTCCGTACTGTATAAAATTAATATTTTCTCATTTTCTGAACTGAAACATGATTCATTTATGATAAACCTAAACATTCAAGTTCTGATTTAGAAAAAAAATCTTCAATTTCCACCTAATGCTTAATGCTTCCTGATATTCACTCTTAAGTGTCTGAACTAGGTTTTGAATCATCAAATTCGTCGTAACATGTTCAAGATATGTGGTCCTTTTAATGTCAACCCTGATTTGTTATACGACCACAAATTTTTTTTTCGGTCGTATATTGGTATGACGTTGGCGTCGCCGATGTCGTCGTCGTCGTCCGAAGACGCATTGGTTTTCGCACTTTAACTTTAGTTTAAGTGAATATTAATCTATGAAATTTAAAGACAAGGTTTATGACCACAAAAGGAAGGTTGGGATAGATTTTGGGAGTTTTTGTCCCAATAGTTTAGGAATTAGGGGCCCAAAGGGTCCAAAGTTAAACTTTGTTTGATTTCATCAAAAATTGAATGATTGGGGTTCTTTGATATGCCAAATCTAACTGTGTATGTAGTTTCTTAATTTTTGGTCCCGTTTTCAAATTGGTCTATATTAAGGGCTAAAGGGTCCAAAATTAAACTAAGTTTTATTTCAACGAAAATTGAATTCTTGGAGTTCTTTGATTTGCTGAATCTTAACATGTACTTAGATTTTTGAATATGGGCCCAGTTTTCAAGTTGGTCCAAATCGGGGTCCAAAATTAACCTTTGTTTGATATCAACAAAAATTGAATTCTTGGAGTTCTTTGATATGCTGAATCTAAAAATGTACTTAGATTTTTGATTATTGGCCCAGTTTTCAAGTTGGTCCAAATCGGGGTCCAAAATTAAACTTTGTTTGATTTCATCAAAAATTGAATAATTGGGGTTCTTTGATATGCCAAATCTAACTGTGTATGTAGATTCTTAATTTTTAGTCCCGTTTTCAAATTGGTCTACATTAAATACCAAAGGGTCCAAAATTAAACTAAGTTTGATTTTAATAAAAATTGAATTCTTTGGCTGTTTTGATATGCTGAATTTAATCATGTACTTAGATTTTTGATTATGGGCCCAGTTTTCAAGTTGGTTCAAATCAGGATCCAAAATTATTATATTAAGTATTGTGCAATAGCAAGAAATTTTCAATTGCACAGTATTCAGCAATAGCAAAAAATGTTCAATTGCACAGTATTGTGCAATAGCAAAAAATGTTCAATTGCACAGTATTGTGCAATAGCAAGAAATCTTCAATTGCACAGTATTGTGCAATAGCAAATATTTTCAATTGCACAGTATTGAGCAATAGCAAAAAATATCTAATTGCACAATATTGTGCAATAGCAAGAAATTTTCAATTGATTGGAGTTATCTTTCTTTGTCCAGAATAGTAGTTGAATCAACTTAAATTATTGTTTTATACAATGTACAATGTAAATTCACTTTTACTACCAACTGATAAATTGAAACACTCTTTACCATTCAGTGATAACAAGCACATTTTGTTACATTTTAATATTTTATGATGTATTTAAATGAGTAGTTATTGTTGCAAACTCCATTAGAAATTTGAATTCAGATCAGTTTTGAAAAAAGGGAAAGGGGGATGTGAAAAAAAATGGTGGGGGGGGGGGTTAATTTTTCTCATTTCAGATTTCATAAATAAAAAGAAAATTTCTTCAAACATTTTTTTGAGAGGATTAATATTCAACAGCATAGTGATTGCTCAAAGACAAAAAAATTATTTTAAGTTCATTAGACCACATTCATTCTGTGTCCAAAACCTATGCTGTGTCAACTATTTAATCACAATCCAAATTTAGAGCTGAATCCAGCTTGAATGTTGTGTCCATACTTGCCCCAACCGTTCAGGGTTCAACCTATGCGGTCGTATAAAGCTGCGCCCTGCGGAGCATCTGGTTCTGATTTGCCTTAATCAGGAATGCTCGAAACAAAATATTTGAAATTCAAGGTGTAATAGAACCCACACAGTTGATATGATATATGGCAAAAAATAAAATCATGTCCGTACTGAAGTAGATAATAGTCCACCATGTGATGTTAAATACGAAAACAGCGCTTTATTCATTTCATATATGGTGGCAATTACAATTCTATTTTGCATTACATTTTTATCATTTTGGTATAAACCATAATGTTATATATGATGCCATTTTTATCTAGTCATAAGTATCCGTGCGTTTTTTTTTATATAAGTCGTAAAGGTTATTGATAACAGGTATTTATGTGCAAACCTTCACTCCTGTACCAAGTCAGAAATATGACAGTAGTTCTTCCATTAGTTAAATGTGTTTTAGCTTTTGATTTTGCCATTTGATAAGGGACTTGGCGATTTGAGTTTTCCTTGTAGTTCTGTATTTTTGTTATTTTACTTTCCACAAATTAAACATAATGTGCAGGAATTTTATTGGACGAAACGCCAAATGAATACATCACTTATCTTGGGGACCTCCTTCAAAATAACCTTTACCATTACATGCATTATGAATAATTAAATATGTAAGAGAAAGTGACACTATTTTAGAATGTGTTTTAAGTTTTACAGGGAAAGAATGTAATTGTTTCCTAATTTATTGAAAAATAGGCACAAGCAATCAAACTACCAACAGAGCACCAAATTTGACCGGTTATCCTCCACCACAGAGCATCCACTACCATTATCATTATCCCGACCAAGTACAAGGATTGGATGTGGATGTAGACCAGGGACCAGGGACTTTTCGTCACCAACCAGAAAGTCGAAGACCACCGGCGTCCGTTAGGAGAAGATTATCATCACCAAACAGGGTTAACTCTGGTCCAATATTCAACATTCAAGGATGTGCCACAGTGCAGATTGGTGATGCAAACGTGGTCAAGGGTGACCAGACCGTAGAAGCAACAAACAACAATCGGTAATACATTTAACTCTTTGTTTACCAATACGAACACTGCTGCTTATTTTAAGTTCATTTCTAGCATCACTTTTGTGTCAATTACTAAACATATTCTCGATGTCTGTCCGAATTATCAATCTTTTCAAAAATCTTAATTTAAACTAATACAGTAATAGTCAAATGCAGCCTATATTTGTGTCATTCAACCTTCGTTTGATTGATATGATGATTGAAATGTATGTTGGCTCTGTAATTATGATATGATATGTGTAGATATATTTTATAACAGGATGAATGATAACGATCCAAGAAATAATGAAAATGAACAAAGAGATGATTGGTCTCCTGAATCACCAGATAGTCAAAGGGGTGATGGATCGCCTGAATCTGCAGGCATTATTATGGAAGAACCAATAGTTCATGGAGGTCAGCCAGAAGGTGCCCTTAATATATTGAGCCCAAGCAAAGATCCTGTGAAGGTATATTAATAACAAGTTAATTTCTTAACTTCTTGGGATTTTTTTTTCTAAATTTCTAAATTGGCGTATATACTAAATTTAGTCCTGGTATCTATGATGAGTTTATTTAAGTATTCACAAATGTTTTTGAAAACTGAAGGGTTTATGAGGGTCAGACCGAATATGATAAAAAAATCATTGATCCTTAAAAGGTACAAATATACATGTATAAACTAAATCACTATGCATAAAAAAAAACCACAAACACATAAATTGTATGTATGAAAAATAAACAAAGCAACTGTACCTTAATCCTTGTGAATATTTCAACTTTTTAGATAATGTAAATGAATACTTTGTGGCATTTTTTTTTTATATTCATTGTGTTCTATATCTGTGTACAAGTGGTTTTAGGAACAATTAATATCATTCAGACCCTGGTCTTTATCTTGTACTTAAATTGATTTGCACACATTTATAATTCACTTTATCAAATGTTTTGGGTTGGTTTCACAAATGTTTCATTTTGCTTTTAAGTTTGTTTTTTATTTGAACATCACTGATAAGTCTTTAGAAGACGAAACGCGTCTCTGATGTAAAAAAATGTAATCCTGGTATATGTGATAAATTTATTCACTATTATATAAATATAAATCATGTATTTTACTTTTTTCAGAAGGTCGAATATGAATCTTCAGACAACAATAGTGATGAAGATAACAGCAACATTCCACCCGAAGGAAAAGGTTTAGATTCAGCAGAAATGTTTGGTAATGGTGCGGATTTAAACCAAAATTTGTCTTCCAGTTTTACAGGTTTGACATATATGTGTAACATAATGTAGTATTAAATAATTCAAAACATTGAACCATTTTAAAGAGAGGTAATGAAAATTATTTAAGATTGAACAACTATGTCACTTGGTAATGTCCCCAAAAAATACATATTTTGTTCGCAGATAATTCATTGTTTTGATTATAATAAAACACATTGTGCTGCTTTTATGCATATTATGAACGTATTTGCCCCAAAATCGAATAATTATGTACAAGCAGAACCAATACATGCTAATCTCGTTAAAACAGATACCTTGTGGGAAAGTTGAAGTTATCCTTCAGTATCACCTTTAACCACCTGTTTTGTTTGGGTTATTGTAGCACAGTCTTTTGTTTGCTAAGGCCAAATAAAAAAGTATGTGTGGTTCCAGTTACATCTGAAAAAAAGTTAGGGTAGGCAGGTTGGGATTTTTTTTTATTTTATGTTTTTTTTTTTACATTGAGTCTATGGGAGCAACATTCTGACTTTAACAGTGCTTAATGAAAAATGACAATAAAATCTTTAGGGTAGGCTATTTTTAAGCAGAAAAAGTAGGGACGGTAGGGTTACTGGAACCACACATATATTTTTATTTGGCCTAAGTATTGTTTTGTAGTCTGTTGTTAGTCTTTTCTAATTACATGTTTGAAGCAACACATATTTTGATTTTAAGGACTATAAGACAGAATTCATTCCTGTTGGTTTATGACAGAGAAATCAATATTTTAGCCTCACACCATGAAGAATTTTCTTCCTATAGATGAAACTTTTAAAAATCTTATCAAAATACAAATGAATATCAATAGAATTGATAGCAAAGCAAAATTTGAAATCAATATTGAAACAAAGAATTAAGCTTTCAACTATCTATGTGTAAGGGTCTAAAAGTTCTAAATAGATAATGTTTTTGAAATGCATATTTTATTTACAAATATGAAAACTCTGCCTATAAATACATTGCTGTCATGGAGAGATTGAAATAAAAATTTGTTACTTTTTAGCACAAAATGATTAAACTATGATTTTTTTCAGACCAAAATAAGACAGAAAAGGCAATTTTAAAGGATGAAATATTTCAGAAAGCTCACAATTCAGGAAATATCATGACAAATGAAAAAGGAACATGTGCATCAGATAAGGACATCACGTCAATGGAATCATCAAAAACTAGCTTTAATGTCACATCACTCCAAAGCTCAACAAAAAACAGTTTGACCTCATTAGAACTAGTATCACTGTCAAGTCATCTAAGAAAAGGAACGACCAGAAAAGATAGTTATGCTCTCAAATTTCATTACAGCCAGAACGTAAGATGTGAATTAACATGTTCAGGTGCTTTACATGATGATGATGTTGACTGATATTGTCCTCTATATGGGAAATAAAATTATCTGTATGAATCAATATAATTCCAATTCCTACATAGTGATTTGGAATATATTAAATCATTATGTAATGGTACGAACAGAGCTTATTGTGTATTCAAATTGCTATTATGTCTTTCAGTGTTTTAGTTTTGTTATTATAATGATTTTAGAGCTCTTTTTTGTTGAATACCAGATTATAAATATAAATTTATGGAATGCATCTTTTGTAATCTTAGTTTAATATATTTTGTGAAAGTATATTGTAATCATATCTCTTCATCCTGTCATCATAAACACCAAAAAATTGACTTTGATGAACCTTTACACTTAAGAGATAGAACATGAGGATAAAGATGCAACTTTGTTTGGTATAAACAAGCTGAATGTGTTGTCTTCTTCATATCATATGAGTATACATTTAGACCAGAATGCACTTCGGTTCTTCCAACTGAAAAAAGCCATGCATTTGTGACATTCGTTTAATGTTTAATGAAAATGAAAGTAGAGCGTACTATTGAAGAAGAGAGTGGAACCTGTGCAGATGGTTCCTGATCTGCGATTAGGACGCAAGATGGTTTTACAGTTTTGCTTCCATTTTGGCTTTGTCAGTTTATTTTCGATTTATGTATCGATCTGGTATCTTTCGTCCCTCTTGTTTATCCTTGTAGATTTGACTTAGTTTGTAATTTATCGAGGAAGTATATTCTGTAAACAGTATATGTGATATCGACTACAAAACACGTTCGGTGTGTCTGTTTTTGAGGACTTCCCTGTTTTGGAATTTACCTTGGAGTTATGTATTTTTGTTTAAATTTTCTTATGATTTTTAATGATATGTTCTGCTAGTACAAAATGTATGAACATCTAAATGTTCTTGATATAATATCCAATATTTAGTAGGGAACTGTAATTTATCTTGATGTCTTCTATTTTTAGTCAAGAACTCATTACATGCATGCCATTGTTACAAGCTAACTAAGTATAGAGTTCACAAATTGTAGATAGGTTTTTGCAGTAATTCTTCATCAGCTCATGATTTCGAAGTACCTTCTATTTACATATCTGGATTTCACTTATATTATGAATTATGTTGAATTTAATTTTTCATTGTTATTAAAGATATGAACTATTATGCTTTACAATTCTTAGTTTAGACATATTATATGAGAATGGAGAAAAGGAGCTTTACATGACGACTAACCTTAAGATATTTGGTTACTAAATAATGAGCTTTAAAATGTTGAACAGTTCCTTCTTTTGCATTAGAGATAATCAGAGCTACGACTGACAATAAAAATACAAGGCTTATTTAACTCTAACAGAATCAAAGGGGCATTTGACCCTTGGTGCCTTTCTTATATGAATTAGTAAGCTGTGTTACTACATGTTGTAATTAATAATGCCATAAAATCTACAATTGAACTATGCTTGGTTGGAATCATAGTGGTTTGACAAAATCATGAAAGCCCATTTTCAACCTTCTGAATAAAAAATCGTTTTTATTGTTAGTATTATTTCAATTTGAAATTGTCACTTGAGTTTAAATCGCGTTTAATCGTTCGTTGTTTAAAATTAAAAGCCTGTTATCTTTGGTGAGTTTTTCTTTTGACACTGACGATTAAAAATCAGCTGAAGCTATAAAAATTCATGTATTATAAACAAGGAATAAAATTTATAAAAAAAAGTTAAAAAAATCTCACCTTACCAATTATCCCAACTTCTCATACTCTAAAATATTGCAAAAAAGGGTAGAAATAAATGTTATTTTTACTTAATATAAGTTCTTTAATTATTCAAAAGTATGTTTATAGCCAACATATTTTAATAAACAGTTTTTGACAAAGGATTTTAATTTTAGAAGGTGTGTTCCTGACATTCCTGACAAAATGTCCAGTACGAAACGAAGTCATTAAATTTTGCTAATAAACAGTTTTATAAATATAATGTTTGCAAGAGATATATTCATTAGGGTCTTACAATAGAAGTGATGCTTTTATAACGGCAGTTAAATTGTTTGCCAAAAAATGAGCATATCAAATGGACCAGAGTGATTTCGTATTTTTTTTAATGTCCACTACGAAGCGAGTCAAATCTCCTTAAGTATCTGGTTTTAAAGATATGAAAAAAATATATCAGTGTACAGCTTAGTATGTGCTTTGATGAATAAAATCATTGTTGTTACTATTGCAATATAGGGATTGTGGGGGGGGGGAATAAAACATGTGAATATGTCTACTACGTAATGGTCAACTACAAAACAAGTTTGGGAGTAAAACGTTTCGTAGTGGACACTACCACTACCATGCAGTCGTTTTATTACTCTTTTTTCAATCATATTCGTTCAAAACAAATAACAAGAGTTAGTTTCATGTAATTTTTAGTATGTTTTTTTTCTACATAGAATAGGGTTGATGTCAACTACGAAACTTTTTGTCCACTACGACACGGTTTTGTCAACTACGAAACTCATCAAAATGTCAGCTACGTAACATGAGTTGTACCTCATATGTGAAGTACTGTCTTATCTTTATCGATATAAAAATGATTCTCCAATTCAGAAAAAAATGAGATCTATGTAGTATATAAAATAAAACAAACTGGAATATCAATAGGAAACATTAAAATGTCATAAGATGTGCGTTTAGAAGCAGTTTCGTAGTTGGCAAATGACCCCTACGAAACAGTACATAAATTATGAAATATTATATGGAGCAGGATCTGCCTACCCTTCCGGAGCACCGGAGATCACCTTCAGTTTTTGGTTGGGTTCGTGTTGCTTAGTCTTTAGTTTTCTATGTTGCGTCTTCTGTACTATTTTTTGTCTGTTTCCGTCTTTTTATTTTTAGCCATGGCGTTGTCAGTTTATTTTCTATCTTTGAGTTTGACTCTCCCTCTGGTATCTTTCGTCCGAGTATTTAAGATTGCACTTTTTATTTACAAACAGGTCTATAATAGAGGTGTTCAAAATAACTCTTGAAATAAAATTTTAGATAAGTTGATTTTCCATTTTTTTTAACCTGAAATTCACACTTTTATTGAAAAACGCCCATATAAGAAAGGTATATAATATACCAGGACTGTACCGAAAATCAACATGAGCACGGAGTTGGTTATTTTTAAGCCTCATTGGGGAAGACGTTAGACAGACAACATGGTGTCACTTTGTCAATGATTTATCGTCGGATTTTGAATACTATTAGGTATCGTCCTTCTCTCTTTACATTCTAAGCTGACGATACACGTGGACTAGTATTCAACCGGTAGTGGTAACGCATGAAGTCTTAAATCACTCGAAATACAGGAGTTTTTTCATCCCGCTCACCCCAGATCTAAAGTGGTATTTTTAATGAATTTTGTATTGTGATGTCCATAGACTACTTTATTTGTTTGCCTTAATTTTGATTTTATCCCCACTACAGAAACTTCTATACAGCGAAACGAACTAGAGAAATAAAGATGATTCGTTATACCGAAGCTGCTCTTCATCCAACATATTTTAGTGCTCTATCGATTCATTGTGCACAACCGAAAATAATTCATTCATATTTGGTAATCTACTAAACAGTATTGAGTTGTTATGCCTAAACAATTCATTAGTGTCTCAGACTTTCTTCCTGTTGTCGATACTTTGAATTTTCAATATGTTAAATAATTTAAACATGTTTTTGTGTACAAATCTTCACTACTACAAAACAAATTTTCACTACACAAAACATAATGACTTCATATCGTTTGATCTTAGGCTTGGCAGTGATGACTTGTAACATGCACACGCTATTCAGAATGAGATCTGGCATACAAGTTGTCCAATACTTATATACTGAATGGGACAAGGCTTAGGACGATAAGAGGTGCAAGCCAACGTCTTGCTTTTATCCAGGTAAATAAAATAGTATACCTGGACTATTTTTACAAACGTTATGTGTGTTATCACCGGTTTCCTAAATAACTTTGCATCTTATTTACATTGCATAGATATGTAATTTATACAACTTTCTAATTCAAAACAACAACATGCCTGTTCTTGGATACTGGAAAACAAGAGTGGTAGGATTAATATTTCTTCGGTATATTCAGGTTTTTCATTGAAAACGCCCTTTGTGAATTGACAAATCGTATGCCAAAATATAGTCCTCAAAGGTTCAAAGTTATTTGTAGTGGATTTCTGTAAGAAAAAATAGAACGTTTAATACGTCTAACATTTGCGTCATACATTTGGGTTTTTATAATTCAGCATTAGGGATTTCAGTGAAGGGAAAACTACTAATTACTATCAGAGATTATATTCGTCAATAAAATAAAACAAAAAAGTATATTAATATCTTATTCGTGGCCTCAAACGCAAATAAAGTATTTATGAACAAAACTCAAACACTTATCTACGGGAAACAGCTCGCATAGACGAGTGCAGCAAAGTTTTATTATCTTATAATACAACTGTCCTCAAATCACTTTGCCAGCACACTAAGACCGCTGCAGCATACATGTCTTACAAACATATCTAATAGAATCTTTCATATCACAAAACAATATTTACATAATGTTCTTTATAAGATCTGCAGAAAAACGTGATGCATTTACAAATATAAACTTATACAAAACATGTTCACCGGGGGAAGGGGGAACTTTACTGCACTAAGGCTGAGCTTCGAATGGTCAAGCTATGAAAATGTATTTTCAATGTAAACTTTTACCGCGAATGACCAGTCCGTGCTATCGTACAAAGAACTTTAAACTCTTAAAATTGTTAAGATGACTTATTGTTATGCTAAAATAATTTCCAATATAACAACAAACCCATGTGCTATCGATAGTTAAAAAATACATTAAGTTATATATAAAATTAGAAAGGCCATCTCTGTGTAAAATAAGATTGAGTGCACACAATCTTGCTATTGAAAAGGGCGATATTTAGGTTTACCCACCGATGAACGAGTTTTTAATGTAAGTAAATCGGGTGAGGTAGAAGATGAAAAACTACAGAATAAACTTTAAAAATATTATACTTCCTTCATGTTGTAGTGAAAATCAGCTAAATATTAAAAGTTGCATTAATAGTAATTGTTTAAAAGTCCTGAAAGTGACCCGATTTTAGCTTCTGAACTATAACATATTAAACTATGCTGTATTCATTGTTATAATATACTGAAATATGGGCACTTGCCAATTATTGTAATAGTTATCAAAGGTACTAGGATTATAATTTAGTACGTCAGACGCGCGTTTCGTCTACATAAGACTCATCAGTGACGTTCATATCGAAATATTAATAAAGCCAAACAAGTGCAAAGTTGAAGAGCATTGAGGATCCAAAAATCCAAAAATTTGTGTCAAATACGGCTACAGTAATCTATGCCTGGAATAAGAAAATCCTTAGTTTTTCCAAAAATTTAAAGTTTTGTACACAGGAAATTTATAAAAATGACCACATTATTGATATTCATGTCAACGGCGAAATGTTGACTACTGGGCTGATGGTACCCTTGTGGACGAAACATCCACCAGCAGTGGCATCGACCAAGTGGTTTAAATAGTTATCAAAGGTACCAGGATTATAATTGAGTACGCCAGACGCGCGTTTCGTCTACATAAGACTCATCAGTGCCGCTCATATAGAAATATTTATAACGCCAAACAAGTACAAAGTTGAAGAGCATTGAGGATCCAAAATTCCAAAAAGTTGTGTTAAATACGGCCAAAGTAATCTATGCCTGGAATAAGAAAATCCTTAGTTTTTCAAAAAATTTTAAGTTTTGTACACAGGAAATTTATAAAAATGACCACATTATTGATATTCATGTCAACACCGAAATGTTGACCACTGGGCTGGGGATACCCTCGGGGACGAAACGTCCACCAGCAGTGGCATCGACCCAATGGTTTAAATAGTTATCAAATTGTGTTTGTGCCAATAAAATATTTGTATTTGTAAATACAACCCTAAAATAAAAATTACTTACGCATGGCTATAATTGCATATACATGTAGCTGTGTTGGATCCTGGCTTTGAATCTCTCTCTCTCTTCCATAAACATATTGTCACATTCATTTCATATTAAATTGCAGTATCTTATTAATACATTTCAGCTTGCACAACCAATCCGACTATTACTGAATTATGTTGGAGAACAATTTGAAGACGTGTATTACGTAATGGGAGATGGTAATGTGCATCTATTTAGAGAAAAACTAATGAGGAGAAAATCATAGTATAAAAACACATCAAATAAATCAGGCTTAACACAAGACTCAAAAGAAAACCAAACACACCTCAAATAAAAGTTGTGTTAAACTTGGCTATGGTCATCTTTGTCTGAAGTACAAAACCCAAAGTGTTTTGCATGCTTTATAAACATTTTATTGGCAGTTAATACATAACAAATGATATTACATGGCAGCACAGTATTACTGATTACTAAGCTGTTGATGCACATTGGGACGTATATCCATTCACACTGGCAGCAACCTAGTAGTTTCATCAAAGATTGCAGTTTAAAAACGCTTAAATGACAGTATGCGTTTCGTCTATATGGGAATGATCTTTGACGCTCGAAACAAAACAGTTGTCGGCCTAATCAATTAAGAAAATGATGATCACTGAAAACGTATCGTTTCATAGCCGATATGCAAACACTGGTTAGTAAAAAATAAGATTCAAATAATATTAGTGAGTGTCTGAATGTCTGACACTTAACAACTTATTATAGTATTGTCCGAAAACTTGAAAATCCCCTTATTTGATGAATTGTTATAACAATCCATAACTCGGAAGTATATTTTAAAATCTAAAATGAATAAAAATTGAAATGAAGCCACATTTAAAGAAGCTCACGTCAATTGATATGAACAATTCACCAAAGTTTCATGCAAATATGTTAACGCGTTTTTTAGTTATTGTCCGATTGCTGACGACGAACCGTAAGAAAGGGGCAAACAAATAATAAAAAGCACAGGAAAAGAACAGAAGATATCTATGGCAAGCCGTTTTACTATTTTTTTCGAATTTCAAGATATCTCCTATAATATATAAGATATCTTATATAATATTTAAAATATCTCCTTTAATATATAAGATATCTTATATAATTTCATTTTTATAAGATATCTCATATATTATATAAGATATCTTTAATGTTATATGAGATATCTTTAATGTTATACAAGATATATTTAATGTTATATAAGATATCTCATAAAGTTTATATGATATCTTATATACTTTATAAGATATCTTCTAAAGTTTATAAGGTATCTTATAAAGTATATGACATATCTTATTAACAATCTTTTTATAAGATATCTTATATCATTTATAAGATATCTTATATAATGTATAAGATATCTTATATAATGTATAAGATATCTTATATAATGTATAAGATATCTTATATAATTTATAAGATATCTTATATAGTTTATAAGATATCTTATATAGTTTATAAGATATCTTATATAGTTTATAAGATATCTTATATAGTTTATAAGATATCTTATATAGTTCATAAGATATCTCATATAGTTTATAAGATATCTTATATAGTTTATGAGATATCTTATAAAGACAATCATATAAGATATCTGATAAATTATATGAGATATCTTATAAACTATATAAGATATCTTATAAACTATATGAATATCTTATAAACTATATAAGATATCTTATAAACTATATTAGATATCTTATAAAGTTTATGAGATATCTTGAAGTAAGAATAAATAGCAAAATGGCTTGCCATAGATATATAATATGTTAAACATAAGAATTATAGCATAATAACTAAAAAAAGTCTTGTTGGACATTCCATTAACTGTCTGATAGCAAAATTTGCGTTCAAATGTATATTTTGAGACATAAAAAAGGTGTTTCTTTTGATTATTTATTATACTTCATTTTCTATTTATTAGTATTGACGTAATATTTTAGGTCCTGAGTTCAGCAAAGACGCCTGGTTATCTGTGAAACACACATTTGGTCTCCCTTTCCCTGATGTGAGTATTTTTTTTTCGATTGTTTATTTGAGGGCATTTAGTGTTTATGACACATTTTGTTCATTGTTTATTAAAAGCATTCAATACTTCTTTAAACTCTGTGCCATTAAGAGCTTCACATATATATTGTATAAAGACATATGCACACCTTATTATGTCTTTTGGATTGTGTGTTCGGATTTTGCCTCATTTGTGTTTGTATTTTATATTTTATATTTTGAAAATTAAAAAGGTGATTCTTTTGAATATATTTTTTATATTTATGTTTTTGTTTCCCTCAGTTTTAGTTTGTAACCCGGATTTGTTTTTTTCTCAATCAATTTATGAATTTCGAACAGCTGTATACTACTGTTGCCTTTATTTATACGACATCTCATGTAATGGACACAATCTTGGCTTATAGAAATGTTATAGATCGAAAGGTCAATACGATTAATAATCTCCGAAAAAAAGAAATATATTCAAACAAACAACATTGAATACAGACTGGATAACCAAAACCGTCCTGTCGTCGGTCGCAGTAAGCTGGTGTATGGTCAAATATAAAGACTAATGTGTTTTGTTACTTTGAAAACTATAGGAATCAACAGACTTCTTACCATTCTGTCAAAATAAACTGTTGTAATTCAAATACCAAATAGAACAAAAAAAAACGTGGTGACATTTACAAACTTCTTGTAAATGTGTGTGTATGTGGGTACATGTCATAACTTTTTTTTTCTTTACTGAATTCAATTTAAAACTATCAGCTTATACACTTTTGGAAATGAATGTTATTTAGTATTTACACTGAATAAATAGAATTGACATTGTTTCCATTTTATCCAAATGTATCTAATGTATATCAGGGACTTTCTAAACTATAGTGTTTATTTCCAGCTACCTTATTATATAGATGATGAAGTAAAACTGACACAGAGCAATGCCATCCTCAGATATATAGCTAGAAAGTACGACTTGTGTAAGTTGATACAGTGTTATAGAAACGTCAGGTGAAGCTATTTGTATAAAATGTGTCATCTCCTTTATTGATGGAGGACTGTCAACAAAAGAAAAGGAAAAACATATATGTTATATTCTTTAATTTATGATCTACCTCTTAATATTTCGTCATCTTTTTGTCTTATCTATATCACTAAGTCCATACCCGTAGCCAGGGGGGTTCGGACGACCCCCCCCCCCCTTGAAAACGAATAATGACTGTTAAAGTCAACGTTCTGTTCGAATTGTGACTGTTAAAGTCGAGTTTTTGAGGCCAACGAACCCCCCTTTAGAAATTCCTGGCTACGGGCCTGCTAAGTCTTGTATAAGGCATTTTACATTAAAATTTAAAGCATTCATTTTGCTTTCGAGACTAAACAGTATTGTAAAGTGTGTATTCATACTCATTCAAAAGATGAATGGTGACAAAGTATAAAATTTTATAGATTTCAATTGTCAAAGATCGAACTTACCTGATCTGTATTTCATGTGAAGCCACATATAGTATTAAAAAGGAAGTAACATTTTCAGTTTCGATGTTCAAAATTGTAAAACCATTTGGATTATACAGAACCAAGATAAATAAACAGAACGAGAAATTCGCATTAGTTCAACATGTCGTCAGAACAAGCGTCCATTTCTTTACACGACTCGTGAATTAAGACACAATCGATACATTCGCAGATAATATAACTTTTCTGATATCTTTTAATCTAAGACTGCGAAAACATAACTTTCGCAAAATCTTCAATGAATCTATTGTTTTCAATGACCCTCAATATCGAAACCATTGGTGATTTTGATACTTGTGAGTGTCATCGGACTTACTAATAAACTCATCATAGATACCAGGACTAAATTCTATATATACGCCAGACGCGCGTTTCGTCTACAAAAGACTCATCAGTGACGCTCGAATCCCAAAAAAGTTAATAAAAAAAAAAAAAAAAAAAAAAAAAAAAAAAAAAAAAAAAAAAAAGCCAAATAAAGTACAAAGCCAAATAAATTAAAGTCCATGCTTCTATGAAATTTATAGAGGTTAATAACTATGATTAGAAATGCTAGGAAGGAAAAGTTAAAACTGTTTAATTACCTCAAATTAAAGATACAATTAACATTAAAACCTCGGAGATGTAAGTATATGGAGACTTGGTAATGAGATAAATATATCCATTAGCCAAAGGCGAAAGATGAGAACAGTTACAAAATCAATTGGTTAGGCAGCCTTGTCTTTCAGTCAGTGGCATTTGAAGTTATGTGTATAAACAAATATAAACAAAAGTACCAAACTCCAAGGTAGATTTAAACATTGATGAATGAAATCAATAAAACCTGACAGAAAAAACTGCCCGACTATATCAACCAATGGAACGAATGAAAACATCTGTCTTATGTTTGGTTCATGGAATATGTTGAATTGTGAATCTTGAATTTAGCGTCAAGTAACTTTTAAATGTAATTTTGCAGTAGGTAGAACAACACAAGAGGTAGCAGACTGTGAGGTTATGTTTGAAAATGCAGTCGACTTTAGAAACGCTACCACAGAAGTTGCATATCACCCTGATTATGTAAGTACTATGGGTATATTTTAGTAAAATTAACAGTTTATATGGATATTCATGTATATGTGTAACTATTTTTGGAATATTAATCAGTAAAATGAACAGTGAATGCAACAAAAAAGGTCGTCATAAAATCTTTGAAAAGTCATTTCAATCAAACATTTAGCGTTTCAAAACATAATCATATTTGTTCTTAATGACAGTCAGAGCACACAGTTAAGATTACTTTCCCCATTATGAATTCATAACTGTTACGTTAGTTATTTTTAGTAATTTCCTTTTTTCACCAAACAAACAAAATTTATGTTCTGAAAAATCAATTCATCCTCATGTAGAAATAAAATGGACAACGATTGTAACCCGAATTTGTTTTCTCTCAATCGATTTTTGCTACAACTTTTGAATAGCGGTATACTATTTTTGCCTTTATTTATACAAAAACTTATACATATAAAACAGAATGATAAAAAAAATCTTACTTATCCTTTAATTTCACTCCAAGATATAAATTGATGATTTCCTTCTCCCTTCTACTTTTTTTGCATACCGTATCTCCCTGAGATCTCAAATTCGTGGATTGAACAGGAAAGATTTCATCTGTTGCATATGTTCTCTAACTGGTGCTGATTGACAACTAGAAAATTACGATCTATGACCATCATTATGTTTTCAGTAGCCTATTGTGAATTTCTCATTCCTTAGTAATAGCATGACATCTACCCACAGCAAACTGGTTTCATATCTCAGTTGATACACACAGCCTTGGAATGCAATATACTATATAATATAAAACTAATATAAAACTCTTGGTATCTAATCTTTGTCCATGCACATTGTTTTTAACTAATTAAAATACTTTGTTGACAGGAAAAACTGAAAGATAAATACTTGGAAAACTTACAGCCAAAGTTGGAGAGGTTTGAGAATTTTCTCGGTGATAAATCTTGGTTTGCAGGGAACAGTGTAAGAAATTATATACAGGAATGAACATTTTTTTAAAGATCTATTAAAATATTGTAATGAAACTGAATGCTGTCTATTAAGCGCGATCAGAATGGGGTATAGGAGTAAATAAAGGCATCGCGGAAGTAATAAGAATATAAAGAAGTGATAAAAAAGTAAATGACAGCATTTTAAATCCAAAACGACAGGAAAGAATATGATATCTAAGGATGGTAATCGGTGTGTTTAATTAAAACCATTCACTTCAATAGAGGGATAACTATACAATATATAAAAGGCAATTACACTGGAAAAATTGAATATACAAAAAAATAGAAAATAAAATACTTTCCGCGCTTACAAATCACAACTAAAGATTGGACTTCATACGTGAAAGTTTAATTCTGATAAATTAATAGAAAAAACAATAGCGCTTTTGAACCTCAGAAGTCCACGTGAACAATTCAACAACATATTTTAAGAGAGTTTTGAGTGTGGTGAAACAAGTATGCATCTCTTAACTGTATCCGTCCTTTCTTGTCTGGCTAATAACTTGAGATGTTGGCTTGCAAGAGAACACGATGTGAATTGTCTTTAAATGGGTAAAATTACAATAAAATATATGTCTTAAATTTTCTATAAACAAATACTGAAATTATTGAAATTCAAATAAATAAATGATTATATTTAAATGTTAGTTTTTGAAAAGTTATAATTAAAGGTACATGAATGTTAATGTTTACATGTATTTTCACGCGTTTCACCAAAAATAAGAGACAGAATTTCGTAAAACGAAACATGTTTTTTTTAGTTTAAACGCATTTAATTTGCTCAAAGCAAAAAGTATCAGACACAAGTTAAACATACTTATAAAGTCTTCTCCACAATACAATATATATAACAATACAAATTGAACGCGAGCAGGCATTATATTATATAAACCACATAAATATTACTGAAAAAGGTAAAAGAATGAAGAAAGAACGACAGAGATAATGATGGTGATGATAATGATGATGATGTGCGTTTTACTTATGTCATCATCATCATTATCCTCATCATCCTAATCTCTGTCGTTCTTTCTTCGTTTTCTCTCATACAACACATGTGCATTATAGTAGAAAATTCTTACACTTTGGTCTCGAAAAAAATTGGCAAATATTGAAAAATTATACTAACGCTAATTTTTCACATGGTTTTTATTATTTTATTTTCAGATAACAGTTTGTGATTTTCCAACATTTGAACTACTTGATGTACATAAAGTCATGTTCCCAGGAATGTTGGACAAATATCCTAATTTATCAGCATTTACTGCCAGATTTGAAGCTTTGCCAACCATTAAACAATACATGAGTTCTGATAAATTTCTAGCGCGTCCAATTAACAACAAATGGGCAGGGTTTATTGGAAACTGAACTGTTGTATCTGTAACTTAATTGTGTTCTAAACGGAAAGTGGTTTTACGTACTTTGCTCCTGCAATACAGAAATATTGTAGCTGCCATTTTTTAGTTAGCAAATGTATTCCAATTATGAAATAGCAATCGTAACATACTGATGTTATGGACAAGGTTGAATTTGAATATTTACCAGAAAAAATGTTTTTTTCATAATCCGAATTTTAGAAGAATTTTACCAACCATTTTAGATACACAATCAGAAGTTTCGCATTCACGTCCTAAGAAGATCTAAGAATAGACTTCTTTAAAGTACAATCAATAATAAAAGATTAAAAGATTTTCCTGAAATGGACGAATTGGAAATAGTTGTGTGATTTTTAAGGCATGTTTAACTAATTTTTGGAAGCTTACTACAGACAACCCTCATCAGGACTCTATTTCTATTTTATCTAAATATTTCTATTTTATCTAAATATTTCTATTTTATCTAAATATAAAAAAAGCTGTGTAATTACATGTGGAAAAAACTCTAATCCCCTTTCGATCACTGTACGAATACAATGTTAAGCGATAATTGAAATGATTCAGATTCGAAATCATAAATAGGTAATGTCCCCTTTTACGTTGCGAATGAAATCGAATTATTTCATAATATACGAAAGAAGATGTGGTATGATTGCCAATCAGACAACTCTCCACATGAGACCAAATAACACAGAAATTAAAAGCTATTATAGGTCACCGTACAAGTACAGATCTTAGAGTAATCCAAAGCCAAAAACAACTAATATAAAAAAAAAGTCATGCATCTAATAAGACTAAATTATCGATCAGTAAACATCCAAAATTCACGGTTTTCACGTTTCAGCACTCATTGCATTTTCAAGTGGTCATAATACATATAATAGTTCCATTGGTTATTGTATGATCGTTTCAGCAGTCTTTGCATGATCGCGTCAGTAGTCATTGAATGATCATGTCAGAAGTCAATGCATGATCGTTCAAATGATACGGCATGATCATCCAAAGTGTTATTAGATATAAGAATTAGATGTGGTATGAGTGCCAAGGATACAAATCTCCAGCCAAGTCACGCCATCTTCCTACTTATTTATGCATTCAGTCAAACACATTTCAGTTGATGATTTTATCATTGAAGTTTAGTAGTTTTTAGTTCAATCTTAGACTCAACAACATAGTTAGATATAGGTTATCAAACCCACCGAATTATTGACGTTGCGCGCATTTGTTAAAGCTTATTTTGAACGCAGTACATCCCATGGACCAGAAGCCCACATGGAAATAGCATCCAGATTTTACTTGCACACAATTTGCCGTCTGGTGTTATTGTTCCTCGTTATTCCAGGTTCGTTACAGTAGTCAATGTATGATCGTTCCATATGGCAATAAGATCATGTCAGCAGTCATTACGTGATCGTTCAAGTGTTATTGCATGATCGTTCAAGCCGTTATTGCATAATATTTCCAATGGGTATTGTTATGCGTAGGACTATTTCAGCAGCCATTGTATAATCGTTTCATTCGTTATTCCGTGTTCGTTCCAGTAGTCATTGCATGTTCGATCATGAATGTATTGCCCTAGATTCAGCACTGTTTATTTGAATGTGGAGAAGCTGTTTTGTGGCGACTTTGAATTGAAATAAAATCAGTCAAGGGAAATCTGAGTCTAAGACTGAACTAAAAAGTACTTAACTTCAGTGATAAAATCATAAACTGAAGTGTGTTTGCATGACTGAATGCATAAATAAGTAGGAAGATGGCGTGAACAAACTCTACACACCAAAGTGCACATAGGTTGGTGGTCCTAGATTTACCCATATTATGATGATTCTTTTTTATCATAATCACACCTTCTATCACAAAATTTAAATCCCTAGAAGCAATAACACCAGACGGCAATGGTGTGCAAGTAAAATCTGGATGGCATTCCCATGTGGGCTTCTGGTTCATGGGATGTATTGCGTTCAAATTCAGCCTCAACTGCGCGCAACGTCACTAATTCGGTCACGGGGTTCAATAACCTAAAGTTAGCCTTGCGAGGTGTTCTAGTGTTTTTGCTCTATCTAGTGTTTTCCCCATAGTTGATGGTTTTGCGAGTATAGACTAACGTAATTTGTTTAACCATGACACAGTCAACCAAGTTCTAATAGAGCCAATGCTTTCCATGTATGATTTTATTTGTGGAGGTTAATTTCATGTGACTGTATGCTTATGTTTACTACAAGAAAGTATGAAGTGTTCTAAATCATTAGTTGCTGTACTACACAATGTATATATTGGAGATATATGTCTATTGTGTCTAGGCCTACCTGTCTGTAGCATATATCATGTCTGTGTTACTAGTATGCACTTTATTTCTGTTGTTTTCTGTACACAGATATTATGCGGCATAACGGATGGGTTGTACTACTAGTATATTGGAAAGAATTTCAATGTCTTTTAAGCATACTGCATGCCAGTGTTATATTTATATTTATACTGCACTCGTTCTATTTGAGCAGTCAAAATGCGTTGACCGTATATTTCTATGTCATATACAGTCACTGACCTGATATCACTTTTCCTCATGAATATTTAAATAGAAATTGTCCAAATTATATTTTATTATTCATACGACCTCTTCAACCTGTCACAGTCTTGTTTCCAATGTAAACAACGATGCGTTTAACGACTCAAACTTGTTTCTTTTACAAATTTTGGGAAAACATATTTCACTTATTAATATTTTTTGTTTGCAACCTATAAATCGTTATGTTTTATGTTTATTGTTGATATTTTAGTCTGTAAACAAACGAATTCGTTCACCATTGATTGCGGTTTTCAAAAGGTAATGATGTACATTTCATCGTGTTGTATATTTCTCCGCCTGTGTGATATGAGGCCTTTTTAAAGGGGGATTTTCCCCAATATTTAAATCAAATAAATAACATGAACACACTAAACAACAATTGTAAATGTTTTTTTTTAGATTGCAGTATAAAGACAATAATAGTGCATTGACTTGACATATCAACGATATAAGGATTCGGCCCGAAACGGGGAAAATGCTCGGCACATAATTAGGCCGCGTAAAAAAATTTATCTAATTAAATATTGTATATATATATGCATCTATATTTTATTTTATGAACACAAATTTTGATTTTTTGAAAATATTTCGTTTTAATTAACATATATCGTCTTTTACGAACAGTTATTTAACTTTATGACCAATATTTTGATTTATTGTGAATATTGCAACGTTTGACACGCCATATGCCTCACAGAGGCGGATTAAGGGGAGGCCCGGAGGCCGCCACCCCCCCCCCTTTTCTGGAAAAATTTCGTTGATTATATAAGGAAAAACTGAAGCATAAACGAAGCGAGCCCCTATACTTATAAAATATACTTCCAGATGTTATTTTCGGACTGAAAAAATCACTACGTGTACAGGAACGCTTTTATATTTTAGGTTTGTTTGTTATCAGTTAAATTTAGACCTTATACATTTTCTGTAATTAATCATTTTATTCCCTAGTCATACTATTTCCTTTATGTATGCTCGTTTATCGCTTATGAAAAGTTATTTGTATATTATAGCATACTTCTAGCCAACTGTCAAATAGTTTTGGAACATGAATATTTTTGTTAGTCACTTTGTTATCTTAAACATAGTTGTGTGTTTGTGTGTTGTAATGCCACGGTTTAAAAGACATATATTTTAGGCTACATTGTTGTTTATAGAGGGCTTATGCCGATAGCTTTTCCCGTTGCTTATTGAAACGTATTTCAGTGTATAACATATTGTTTACACTTAATGCCTTTTTAAAATAGTCATGCCAGTGTTAATACAACTCAATGGGTACTATAGAATATCAAATGAAACTGCATCATGAATGACAGATAAACTATACACATGCACTCGGTAAATCAGTTAAAGCAAATACATAAAATCGATAAACATATTGCTTAAAATAAACAGATTTTTGTTGGTCTGCAGTTTGTCACGTATCCGGGTTCGTTGGGTATTAAAAAGAAAGATAAAATTAGGGAAGTTCTCGAATGATTAAAAAATATTTTATGAAAAGCTAAGTTTTTTCAAAATATTTCTATGAAAATAGGGTCTGAATGAAGAACATAAAAGTTTGATCCTTTTGAAAACTAATTAAACTGAAACAACAAGAAAAACACAAATTTTCATTGTACATGCCTCGGGGGGGGGGGGGGGGGGGGGGGAGGGGCACTTACTATATAATTAGTGGTAGGGATGAGCCGCTGGAATAGGTCACTTTTTCATGCTTTATGATATATGAAAAGGGTGAGAAATTCAGATTAAATATATCAATAGGTTCATATTATCACTTGCTTGATTATATCATAAGTATCTGAAACTAATCAGATGTCCGTATTTATTTTTGATGCTGTTAAATCACAGTCGTAAATGCATCAGTTATTTGTCAAACCAATTAAACTCTATTTATTCTGATGTGGTATTTCCATTGATGCCAGTGATTGATGCAATAAATCCGACCAAATTGACATTTGCACCTAATTAACATTCAACTGAGGGTTTGTACATGATAACAACTATTTAAAGAAATTCCATTGTGACTGCGTCCTTTAAGAGGGAACGGCAATTAAACTTTTTATCAGTTTTTAATTAATATTTAAATCAGTGAAGGTGTTTGTATGATCAGACCAAACGTCTTTTATATGTATTGTATTTTGGAATTGAAACATCTTCATAATGAAAGATATAAAAGGGGCAATAAGAAAAAGGTTTTCAAGATCTGACGAATTTATTGGAAAAAAAGGTGATATTATTGCGACTACTTTGCTTCTTAACAAGAACGTGATGATGAGCGGGAAAAAAATCTATAATAATGTACCAGAAGATGAAAAATATTTAAATATATCTATAGGTCTGTTTTTTGTTAATTGATATATGACAAGGTATATATTTTTGATAAACAAAATATATGAAAAGGGTGGGGTACTTGATGTCTCAGCTGCTCACCCCTACCAAAAAAAGTTTGAAGTGGCACCCCCGAGAGGGGGGGGGGAACATACATGCCGTTGTAGTTAAAAAAAAATAGTTCGTATATGTATATATAAGAAATTGATCAAGTTAAAACAGGGTGAGGCCTCTTGTAATCCAACCTAGACACATCAACCGCTTTTCCTGCAAATCCGTTTTCAAGAAAAGGGAAGGTCCTCGGAAAAAATCTAAAATGTCATTGGCCAATCGAGACACAAATTTTCTTGTGACTACGTCATCCGGATAATTTTCCGTCTGCAGTACGAGTTTTATAAAACCCGGCGAAGAGCACTCGAAGAAGACACCTTTTTCATCTCAATCTATAACTTAGTTGAATTTAAGTGACAATTAAAAGGATGCCTACTCTAGGGTACTGGAAAATAAGAGGCGTAAGTAGTTACAATAATTTAGGAACAATACAAATCCATGCATGTCTGGAGGATATAAGGGTAAAATCTAGAACAACACGTACCTGTCCACCTCTGAAAGTGAAAATCATAATTGCTCTCAGTGAAAAAATGAAGTCATAACGCATTCGAACTTAATTTTAGCTAAATTTTACTAATAGTTTTACTTACAATTCTGTTACAGTAATTATTTTATTGTGTTTTTTAATCATAGTTTAGCCCTGAACAACCAGTATGAAATATTTGCCACTGGACATCGATATCAATTATAAATGAACGAAAAATAAGAACACATGCAAGCCTTACCATGTTTTTAAAATGGAGAAATATGAAAGGACAGTCATCTGATGCCACCCAAGTGACTGTCAAGAAACTAGTCCGAGATTACTCTGACGTCCAACGGCTGTGGCCCCAGCTTGTCTGGCAAAACAGCCGTTGGACGCCAGAGTAATCTCGGACTATCAAGAAACATGCTTGACATACATCTGAAGATGTAAGCTTTCAAAATTTGTCTGGGCAACAAAGCTGAACACAATTCAATAAAATTGAGAATGGAAATGGGGAATGTGCCAAAGAGACAACAACACTACCATAGAGCAGACAACAGCAGAAGGTCACCAACAGGTCTTCAATGCAACGAGAAATTTTCACACCCAGAGGCGTCCTTCAGCTGGCCCCTAAACAAATATATACTGGTTCAGTGATAATGAACACCATACTAAACTTGGGACAGGCGCAAAAATGCGGCAGGGTTAAACATGTTTGTGAGATCTCAACCCTCCCCCTACAGGCCTCTATAATAACTGTTTTTCCAACTTGTCCAGTAGGACAAGTACATTCCAAAACTTACTTGTCCGAATAAAATTGTTACTTGTCCAATTTTTTTTTTTATCAAAAATAACCTTTTTACACCTTAAGTTGATTAAAGGAACAAAATGATTTTAAACAATAGAACAGAATTTGATGTATTTCTTTTGAAATACTTTGCAAAAATATGAGTCAAGTACAACTGAATCTAGTCATGTCACAGGACTTCTAGTTTTCATCAATGCAAGTCTCATCAGACTCTGCACATGAGGCACCATCTGATAGGCCTGTACACTCATTGGATTTGTATCCTGTTTTTTTTTTAAGTTGAAAAAAGTTTATTCAAATCCAATCAATAAAAAGAAGATAAGGTCTGATTGCCAATGATAAAACTCTCTGCAAGAGACCAAATGACACAGAAATTTACAACTAGAGGTCACTATATTGCGCGTATTGTTTTTTCTACTTATGATCAAATATGATTTTGTGAGTTTTATGGTAAATAAAAAAAAAGTATTTTTGTGAAAAAAATTACCGGTATCATATGGTTTGTATTTTAAGGAAAAGATTAAGGTAGCAAAATGAGGTACTGATTTGTCTTGATCTGCCATGTCTCCTATCTTGCCAAACTGGCTATCAATCATTTCTACTAAATATGTCTCCTACGGTGCCAAACTGTCTATTAAACTTGGAGCTAAAGTAAAACCTGTGGAGGTGGCGAACTGTCCTGTAAAGTTACCTTATCTACAAAGCGCATTATTGATTCGGATCAGTAAGACTGGTTTCCAAGAATAGTATACCTTTTACCTTTGAAAATATACCTGACAAAGAACCAGTTAAAAACAAGAGTGCACACGCTGAAATGTCTCGCCTTCTAAACTAATCATTGATATTATGTTGATAGTCCTAAGTATAAGCTAAGCTTTATTACAACTGTGACATAAACTTAACATTAACCAAGATAACTAAACAAAGACCAATGAACCTTGAAAATGAGGTCAAGGTCAGATGAACCATGCCAGGCAGACATGTACAGCTAACAATGCTTCTATACAACATATTATATAGTTGACCCATTACTTATAGAAAAATAGACCAAAACTCAAAAACTTAACATTGTGCAATGAACCGTGAAAATGAGGTCATGGTCAAATAAAACCTGCGCAACTGACATGAAGATCATAAAATATTTCCATACACCAAATATAGTTGACCTATGGCATATAGTATTAGATAAAAAGACCAAAACTCAAAAACTTAACTTTGACCACTGAACCATGAAAATGAGGTCAAGGTCACATGACATCTGCCCGCTAGACATGTACACCTCACAATCATTCCATACAACAAATATAATGGACCTATTGCATATAGTATGAGAAAAAAAGACCAAAATACAAAAATTGAACAATAACCACTGAACCATGAAAATGAGGTCAAGGTCAGATGACACCTGCCAGTTGGACATGTACACCTTACAGTCCTTACATACACCGAATATACTAGCCCTATTGCTTATAGTATCTGAGATATGGACTTGACCACCAAACTTAACCTTGTTAACTGATCCATGAAATGAGGTCGAGGTCAAGTGAAAACTGTCTGACAGACATGAAGACCTTGCAAGGTACGCACATATCAAATATAGTTATCCTATTACTTATATCAAATAAGAGAGAATTCAACATTACAAAAAATTTGAACTTTTTTTTTCAAGTGGTCACTGAACCATGAAAATGAGGTCAAGAACATTGGGCATGTGACTGACGGAAACTTTGTAACATGAAGCATCTATATATGTACAAAGTATGAAGCATCCAGGTCTTCCACCTTCTAAAATATAAAGCTTTTAAGAAGTGAGCTAACGCCGCCGCCGCCGGATCACTATCCCTATGTCGAGCTTCAGGCTCGACAATTATCGATTGCAAGTTGGCAAACATGTTGAAGAAAATGATTTTGCATTTTTAATAAACACAATGCAGAAACATGTCAAATTATTATTTGTTTTCTTGTTTTTTGTTTATAATTACTTTGATCATCAAAGTTGGATTATTAAAATCTATTTTCTGCAGAATAATTGAACATGTCCCGACGGACAAGCTTGGGACAGCTTTTACTTGTCCAACCTTTTTTTCCTCTGGTACCGGACAATCGAACAAGCGTTATTGTCGAGGCCTGCCCTATACCTCTAGCCAATGCAGAAAAGTAAACACAAATCAAACATTTTTGGGGAGGGGAGGGGTACCCATGCCCGTCAAAGTCATTGCAGAATAATCAATTTGTTGATTGTGTGGCATTATCTGGTAGAAGTAGAATGTTTCCCTTGCTGTTTGTAGCTATTAACATATAATGACAGTGACTGCATGATGTGAAGGCAGAAGGGCATGATATAATTCCTTTTTATTTTGGATATTGATTATGGTCCGTGTGTTTCTGATTTGGCTTGACATGGCCAATTTAGTAAATTGCTCCAAACTCAGAATTCCAAAAGAAATTAGGTATAACATGTGTAACACTCCTCTTGTCTATTATCATGATTATAAACTAAAGAGACCACTGTAATCAAACTGTTTTTAAGATTTCGATGATGTTTTTAGCTTATGCAGTAAAATTAAATGAGAGGATATAAAAAGTGTCATTCTATTTCCTAACCCTGTTGCAGGATACATTTGATTCTCCTCAGTGGAGTGCAGAGTTAAAGAGGTTTGCTTCTGAAAAAAAAAAAAAAAAAATGATTCTTTTGTTTATCATTATATTCATGACATTCCAATTACATGTACAAAATGTACAATATGCATTGCTTCAACCATTTCAGCTTGCACAGCCAGTGAGATTATTACAGAACTATGTTGGAGAAGACTTTGAAGATGTCCAATATGAACAAGGAGATGGTAAGGACAAAACAAATAATACGTGTGTATTTGCTAATGTGGTGTAAAATAAAAGGGTACGCAGTAGGGCAGGCAATATAATTTTATTTTACAAACATTTTTGAGCTGGTTACTACTACAATGTAGGGAATCAGTCTGACTTTAAAAGTTATTGTTTCAAAATGGCATAAAAAGTGGTATGGTAATCATTAACAATTAGGGTAGGTAGTGTTAGCAATAAAATATGAGTTATTTTTTTGGGCCCAATCTTATTGTATATTAAAATGGTTAATATGATATAATCTTATGATTTCATATTACAATTCTCAAGAGTATGTTTTTTATCATGCCTATTCAATTTCTTTATCATGCATATTGGCTGAAAATGCGGTATGGGCTTTGCTCATTGTTGAAGGCCGTACAGTGACCTCTAGTTGTTAATGTCTGTGTCATTTTGGTCTCTTGTGGACAGTTGTCTCATTGGCAATCATACTACATTTGTACATCTTTTTTATATGATGCATGATACATATTTTTTTCCCTACAAAATCGGGAATCTCCTTCTATTTGCCAAAAAAGAGCATGTTAAACATGTACAATAGTATCATAATAGTTTATTTCAGTGTTTACATCAATGCTTATTGGGAGCATCCGATTTTTAAGAGAAAGGTCACATTGAGTTCACTGCATACAGAATATATATTGGCGAATTGTTAACTGGAAGCTATCAATTACAAAAAAGTTAATTGCTTCTAAATTTGGACAAATAATAGAATTTTCTTGAGAAAAAAGTATATGTACACCAAGTTTTATAATAAAAAATATCAATTTAGTTATAAAAAAAAACATATGCATCATTTTTGTTAATCTGAAGTTTCATATGAATTTATAAGTTCAAAATAAAATGTATAATTTGCATCCATGCTACTATAAAACATGTATTACAAATAACATTTGATGATATGGCACATAAAGTGGTAATATCTTAACCCTACCCATCCTCTCAAGTTGACAGGTGTTCTATGACTGACCATGTAAGATCTAGCTATAGGCTGTAAAACATCTTATGACCGACCATGCCAGATCCACATGGGTTGTCAAGGATGTAAAGTATACCATAATAGTACATGTTGATGCCCCATATAAAAAAAAATGAATGGTAAAATATATTGCAAAGTAAAGAAAAATATTGCATGTGCTCATTAAAACCGATTGACTGTCTTTATTAGTTCTATTAATTACTCTTTAGGTCCAGGATTCAGCAGAGAGTGCTGGACCTCTGTCAAGAACACATTAGGATTACCTTTCCCAAATGTAAGTATATATACTTATCAACAATGAGTCCTGTTTTGTATATTAATTTTAAAAGTACATCACAAAAATGACATCACCAAAAGAAATCATTTGATTTTTCTTAATTAGACATGGAAAATTATGAAAAAAATATTTTTTAACACTTTTTTGATATTCTTATTAGATTAGGATCACATTGTTTTAGATCATAATATCAAAGTGGAAATTCCTCCCCAAATAAAAACTGACCACCATGTCAGAAATAGCACAAAAGTGTTGAAAGTGTTAAACACTTTTCAATCAATCCATTGATCAAAATGCAAAGTGATTTTAATTATATGCATATTGGTGTTGTTTTGACTTGGAAATTATTATTTCATTGTATATGTCTATAACAATGTTGTATTTTTCAGCTACCATATTACATAGATGGGGACATCAAAATCACACAGAGTAACTCAATTCTAAGATACATTGCCAAGAAACATGACTTGTGTAAGATTAAATACTTTAAGTATGAAATATTCTTCATGCTGTAAATCATGTAGGAATTTTCCTCCATGTTTTAAGGAATGGTATTACAAAAGAACCATTTTCATGTAATGCTCTGTGCTTCTTGTGGACAAATGTTGGCATGTGTAGCATATTTAACCCGATTTTCCAAGGGAAAGTCCTAAATGGTATCTCATTTCTCATTTCCATGGAGGTGTATTTACCCTGCACCTTCAGTTATAGTTCATTGACTTTGAATGTTTTCATAGTTGAATTGATTAAAATTTGCCATTGTAGTTTCAACATTTGCATTTTTATTAAAAATTATAAAAACTACCCAAAAGCAAGACATATCTATGTGGTAACCAATTATTGATATATTACCTAAGCAAAATATATTGAGAAAAATATGTCTTATGAATACATTTTTAGATAAGACTTCTCTGTACCTATGTATTTGGTGATGAGAATAAAGATTTATAAAAATCTTGGTAAACAATTTGCACAAAAGATTAAACGCATAAAACAAACAAATACTTTATCAATAATTCCTTTATATCTATACATTTATGTTATAATCTTATAATGAGAAAAAACTATGTGAATTAAGTTTTTTATCATACATTGAACTTTTGATGTCATCCGCTTCAATTAAAATTGACTATTTATTCAGGTTGATGAAATTTTGATTAATGACCTGATTATATAATGTATATGGTTTGAAAGTGTAGGTGTCCATTAGAAAGTGAACTAAATTTCATATTTTTTTAAATTTAGAATCATTATGATTTATGTATTACATGTATGTTTGTGAATTACAGTGGGAAAGACAACTCAAGAAATAGTAGATTGTGATGTGATGTTAGAGAATGCCATGGACTTCAGAAATGGTACTGTTAGATTGGCTTACAATGGTGACTATGTAAGTAAAATTACAGTGAAATATGTCCCTGCTAAACCCCCTTACAAACTGAAAATTTTGGCGTGATGCAATTTATTAAATGACATCATTGTTTGGAATGTGACATCACAAACGTCGAATTTTCATATTTGTGACACACTAAATGCAATTATAAAAAAGAACTCAATGAAATACCATGTACACAACACACAAAAAAATAATTAACAAAATATTTTTTTAAACAACAGCACGCAAATTGTAAGGTAACCCAGGTGCTTCAGATGCTTAATTGAGAAGTTATTTTAAAGCTTTTAAAACAAGACAAAAGAAGAACTGAAGGAAACCCAGGTGCTAGGGATCAGAGAGCAGTTCATATGTACTTTCCTATAAAAATATATGATAAAGCACATAAAACATGGCAAAATCCGTATCACATGCCATATCATCCCGAGATATCAATATCAGCCAGAGGGCCTTTATGTGATTTTGCCATGTATTATTCTCTATGTATCACACCTGTGTTTGCGATACCTATCCAATTTTCATGCTTAAATATACCATCTAACAAAAAAATAAAATAGTTTGTAGCATATTACCAACCATTCAGTCAATATCAGCCCTCAGGTTTTGATCTTGGGCTGTATTATATCTCTCTTATTGATAAAAATTTTGCCTGTTATTATACTTAAGTTAGCTTTAAGGTACATGTATAATACTGCTCGGAATTGCATTGTTTTGAAAAATAAAATTATTAAAACAAGTACATCTTGAGTATGTCTTTGCTTGAACTTAATATACTTTTTTTTTTAATTAGATGGGATTATTTCTAAATACATGTATAAAAACATTAATTGTATGCAAATTTACTTTTTAAGTGAAAAAACTCGAAACATTAAGTGTTTTTTAAGTTTCATGTACTCTTACATGTTAAACATGAGTATTTGCTTGCTATGTTATTTAAAATTCATATAAAACAAAAATGTGTATCATTGCATTTTAATTACAGGAAAAATTGAAAGAAGACTACTTTAAAAATTTGCAGCCAATGCTTGCTAAATTTGAAGAATTTCTTGCAGATAAAAACTTTTTTACTGGAGCTAATGTAAGTATAAAAATCTTCAGTTATCTCCCTTTGTGAGAAACAACTTAAGTTATCTCCCTGTGTGATAAAAAAAAACTTAAGTTATCTCCCTTTGTGAGAAACAACTTAAGTTATCTCCCTGTGTGATAAAAAAAAAACTTAAGTTATCTCCCTTTGTGATAAACAGAACTTTTTAACTGGAGCCAATGTAAGTACAAGTAATAGCTTTTCAAAAAAGGCTAGCCGTCTCTTAGCTGATGAAAATAGAAAGGGTTCTCGCTTTGTGGATTAATTCATTCAGAATAGCCTTGCATATCAATCAACAAATTTTACCACACACGTGAGGTCACACGTTATGAAGTAGTATATCTTTTAACCTTGTGTGTGTTTACAAAACTTGTGAAGATTCGGCTATTTATAGATAAAGTTACCTGTGTACCAATATGCTTGATTAATGACCAGGCAAAATCTAATTGCTAAAATAGAGTGGACAAATCCGATACTGTACGGGATTGAAAGACATTTACTAGGTTTGGATTGTCCTAACCAATCAAAGAACTTATTCACGTCTCATAATATCTTCCAACTAGGTGATAAGAAGCATTCATCCACACACTGTCTATCGTTCAATTCTTAATAACGTCTCCCAGGAGACGTTAATAAACAAATTTAAGTGTGATACACAACTTAAGTTATTTCCCTTTGTGATAAAGATAAGAACTTTTTTACTGGAGCTAATGTAAGTATAAACAAGTTAAGTTATCTTCCTTTGTTATGAACATTTGTATAATTTACTTAATTTTGATAGGTAACCATCTCATCTGTAACTCAATTTTACTCCCATCTTAAGATATGTTGTGTGTGTGTATGTATGTCCTGTATTATTTTGACATTGCATCATCTTCAAATGTATTTCACATGCTCATTATGATATAAATCATTTTTCTCTAATTTTTGTGCTATTTTCACATTTCCTGACCGGTGTGAGAAAAATATTTCTCCTCACTAGTGAAAAATCTGTTCTTGGCAAATGATTAGTCGAAATTTGATTATGACGTCTAAATGTTTTGTTTTCTTCTGAATTTTCCTATTGTGATGTCATGAAAAAAGGCGACCATGCCTGATGACGTCGCATATAAAGAACACAAATTTCTGAAAATCTTTGAAAAAGAAGGATAAAAATCATTAGAGAAACAGATTCCTACACTATAACTCGTGTATTACGATATTTCTCCACTCTCGACAGTTAAATTTTAGTTATTTAAAGAGCTCGGCAAGCCTCACGCTTTAAATAATAAAATTTAACTGTCTCGAGTGGAGAAATATCGTAATACACTTGTTGCAGTGTAGGAATCTATATATAATATATGCCAAAGTAGGGTTCTGACCTACATTTCAGGGTTCACTTAGCATGAATAGTGTGACAAGGTATGACGTCTTTTGAAACATATTCCTGCTAAATACTTTTATTGAAATATGTTTCAGTTTAATAATATTTTTTTTATTTTGTCTATGTTTATTGTTTCTATAGAAAAGAATTGACTTTAATACCCTTTCATATGTTAGGTGATAACACTATAATTGTGGACAAAGTTGGAAGTTTTTCTCTCAATTTATACACCTAATAACTTTTCTGTTATGCATATTATAGGTTACAGTATGTGACTTTCCAATGTATGAATTGTTAGACCAGCACAAAATAATGAAGCCAGGAATTCTAGATTCATACCCAAAGTTGTCTGCCTTTGTTGCAAGATTTGAAGAACTTCCCGCTATAAAGAAATACATGTCATCTGACAAGTTCATGAAACGACCAATCAACAACAAGTCTGCAGCCTTCAAATAGATTTAACAGTGTGTAGTGAACATTGATGTATCATGAACACAATGTAGATTGAATCAGTGTTTATGTAATGATAGTGCTATTTCAAAATATTATGTAGGTAAAGTTTTAAAGGTGTTGGGAGAAATGTGTTAAATGGTGTACTCCAGCCTCTTATTGTTTAGCCAATATGGAACAAAGAATTTGGTAAAAGTGTTTCTTTTTAAATTAATTTTTCAATGCAGTATGTTAAGATGAATAACAGATCAAAGTTTTGTTGTGGGTAACCTGATTATAAAGGGTAATAGTTAACACATGTTTAAGGAAAATTAAATTTTCTCTGATGCTTAAATATCTGCTTTTTCAAAATCAGCATAGAAGCCTGTATGAGATTTGTATTTGTTGTAAACTTAAATTTGTAGTTTACAACTAATAATATACTCGAAACCATCGAAAATTAGTAACACACGAATTCCATAGTATTCTAGAAACATTTTATTATGTGATTTTTGTATGTTTTATTGATGTGTTTTTTCTAGCATTATATTATTATACATGATTTAAATTCTTCAGTATTTTTGTCAGAGTAAAGAACTAGTAAGGGATTGTCAAATTTAGCCTCATATGTCTTATCTATAAATATCTATTATCTTGAGAATTATTTTATTAGTAAAAAGTAATTTTAGTCACGCAAAGTCAAATAGAAAGACTAAGGCTGGATTTAACTTTTTGAACTTGGTATTGCAAGCAGAAAGGGTATGTGTTCAGATAATCTGAATATTTTTCAGAATTCCAAATAAAAACTTTTCTTGATATACATCATACCATGTATTATTTACAACAGTCTAATTAACAATGACATAGTCCCCAAAATGCCTATTTTAGGTTATTGTGCAAATGTCTGTGCTATGTTTGTTTTTCTATTTTTTTATACATTTGAATTTAATGATTTTATAACATTTAATTTGAAGATAATAGATTTTATACACTGATCCTGTGTTCGGATCAAATGATAATTTACTGTACCCGGTACATTGTCAGTACTTCAAGTACATGTTATATCTATACTAAAAGAACTGGTTGTTAATGTTTTGGATATAAATTTGAATTTGTTGAGTTTAGACTTTAAATGCATATGTGCATGTCCTTTTAGAATTTACTTTTATTTGCATAGTATGTTGTTAGATCTGAAAAGTTAGCATTTTGCATACAATTTTTTTCTCCATTTTACAATACAATACAACAATGAAATAAAATTCTGTATTGTTTTACAGCAAATAGCTATAGTTAAATGATGAAATATCATCTGGTAAGAATATAACATTCCATATTCAACATAAAGTATTTGTTATGAATTCTTTAAAAATTAAAGGTGTTATAAATTTGTGATTTTTTTTGTGCTAGTTATTTAGATGATACTTTTTAATCATGATATGTGTATCCAGTATGAATGCACAAGAAAATATACATTTAAAAATAAATGATGGACATTCATTTGTATTAAATAGACATTAAACAGCATTTTCACTACTTTGTCTTTTAATTTGTATATTAAACATCTAATGGCCTACTTGGTGTCAATCCCTTATCTTTAAAAGGGAGAAGGTTTGGTACCATTAAAACGTTTAATCCCACTGCAATCGTTTGCACCTGTCCTAAGTCAAGAATCTGATGTTCAGTGGTTTTCGTCTGTTTATGTGGTTCATAAGAGTTTCTCGTATCTCGTTTTTATATAGGTTAGACCGTTGGTTTTCCCATTTGAATGGTTTTACACTAGTAATTTGGGGGCCTTTATAGCTTGCTGTTCAGTGTGAGTCAAAGCTACGTTTTGAAGACCATACTTTGACCTATAAAGATTTACTTTTATGAATTGTGACTTGGATGGAGAGTTATCTCATTAGCACTCATACCACATCTTCCTATATCTATGTGTAAACTTTCATGAATACTACAGGTTCTGTAAGTTAATTATAAAATGAATGGTTGATTGTTACAAAGTAGTTTTGTTACAGTTTAACTTAATATTTGAAAATTTAACATGAGATTTTTAAGCTATAGGATATGAATAAAATAAGAAGTTTGGTATACACCAATGATACAGCATGTCAAGGACACATATAAGGAAATCACATCTAAACATCGGTATACAGCATTGTTCTCCTCAAGACCAGTTGTGGATGGGCTCAATAACTCAATTTTTTTCAAGTTTGCAAAGTGGTGCGGTGGACATAGAAACGCTTTCGTCTGACCTTTAAGTTAATCTCATGCATACAAAATTTCTTTCCAGATTTTTATAAAATTGTATTTAGGGTTTTATATTAGCAATGTCTTGGAGAGTCGAAAATCAGTGCTGATAAATTGTTTCACCAGGAGTAATGCCCTTGGAAAAATAACACATTGTAATTGTATTGTTAACCCCCTCAATGAATCCTACTTTTTTTGTAGGATCTTTTTGAAATTATATCCAAAGTTTATGCCAATAATATAAGACGAGTTTGATTAAGTTCATTTTTATGCCCCACCTACGATAGTAGAGGGACATTATGTTTTCTGGTCTGTATGTCCTTCCATCCGTCCTTCCATCCGTCCTTCCGTCTGTCCGTCCGTTTGTTCAGGTTAAAGTTTTTGGTCAAGGTAGTTTTTGATGAAGTTGAAGTCCAATCAACTTCAAACTTAGTACACATGTTCCCTATGATATGATCTTTCTAATTTAATTGCCAAATTAGATTTTTGACCCCAATTTCATAGTCCACTGAACATAGAAAATAATAGTGCAAGTTTCAGGTTAAAGTTTTTGGTCAAGGTAGTTTTTGATGAAGTTGAAGTCCAATCAACTTCAAACTAAGTACTCATGTTCTCTATGATATGATCTTTCTAATTTATTTGCCAAATTAGACTTTTGACCCTAATTTAACGTTCCACTGAACATAGAAAATAATAGTGCAAGTTTCAGGTTAAATTTTTGGTCAAGGTAGTTTTTGATGAAGTTGAAGTCCAATCAACTTCAAACTTAGTACACATGTTCCCTATGATATGATCTTTCTAATTTAATTGCCAAATTAGAGTTTTGACCCCAATTTCACGGTCTACTGAACATAGAAAATGATAATGCGAGTGGGGCATCCGTGTACTATGGACATATTCTTGTTTACATTTATTTCAATTGTTGTCACCCCAAGTTTTTGGTGCGGTTCGTGTTGCTTATTTTTTAGTTTTCCATGTTGTGTCATGTGTTCTTTTGTTTGTCTGTTTGTCTTCTTTCATTTTAAGCCAGGTGTTGTCAGTTTATTTTCCATTTATGAGTTTGACTGCCCCTCTGGTATCTTTCGTCCCTCTTTTGAGTTGTGTCCCTTAGAAATTTTTAAATTTGTTGGAAAATTATATTGTAAGCGCTCTCCATCATGATCATACATTCTGTCATATTATGAATTTTTGTCTTGGATAAAATAGATAATTGGACCGTGCATGTGCTCACCAGCCAGTCAAGGTAATTAAACACCACCAGTAAGTTATAGTCATGACCCTTGTCCCTAGGTAATAAAAATTATATAAAAAAAATTGCAGTTTGAGCAGTCACACACAAACATTTCTTGTCGGATATTTTATCAAAATGTTGAATAAAAAAAATATATATTGGAGCTATTAATACCCTTGTTCAAATAAAATATGTCCATAAGTGGGGGACGTTGCGGAGAGTTGTTTGTTTTCACCATCCATAGAAATAATTGCATTCATTGAATTCAGCTGTAATGTTCAGTTGTAGATAACTAGTCCTAACAGAATGATACACCGTAATTCTAGAAATATAAATTTTAAACCACTTAGTAAGAAATGATGCTACTGAGTTGATTGTTGACCACCACATAAGAGTGAGTCGCAGTAAGAATTTGAAAATTTAGTTTGGCCTTGGTGACCATTTTATTAAGCAATATAATCAACAACCATTTTAACAAGCTGATTACTTCTTCAATTACTCAGAGGGGGACTAGCGCCTCCTCTCTAATTTGTTGATAAAAATTGGTTGTTTATATAGGGAATCACAGAAGGATGACTGCAGCAGTATCCTCTTAGCAAGTCAGCGAGCCCACATTTATGATAATTTCTGGATTGGCCACTGTTCCTTACCTCTATTTTACCAGTAATCATAACTCCAGACTTCATAGCCTCCAAGATGGTTAGAAGGAATCTGGTGTGGATTCTAAAAATTCCAAGTATCAGTTAGATTTCCAATACATGCAAAATCCAAGTTCCTCTTCTTCTGCATTAGTGTAAAAGTTAAGTTTTACTACCTTTAGTTCAAACAATTTCTAAATAAGACAGAGAATTTTCAGATAAGTCTAGATCTATTCTGTTTCATATCCAGATAGGTCTAGATCTATTCTGTTTCATATCCAGATAAGTCTAGATCTATTCTGTTTCATATCTTGACTAATCCATCAATCGAAAAGGGGGCGAAAGATACCAGAGGGACATTTAAAATCATAGAACGAACATAAACTGACAACGCCATGGCTAAAACAGAATAAGACAGCCATACAATAGTACACAAGACACAACATAGAAAACTAAAGACTAAACAACACAAACCCCACCAAAAGCTAGGGGTGATCTCAAGTGCTCTTGAAGGATAATCAGATCCTGTTCCACATGTGGCACCATTGTGTTGCTCATTTTATAAAGGTAAGGGTCATTTCATGATTTAATCAATATGATATCTGATATGTTGCATTTTAATTGCTAAAACTGGAGAGTAAAAATTGATTTTGAAAAAAGCTTTAGTTGAGGTGCTTTACACCCAGAATCGATTTAGCACTGAGTTTGTGCTTTCCTTTAGAATAAGCAGCAACAAAGAATGTACACTTAGTCTTATTGTACATAGACACTATTAACCTGATCATCCATTGATGTAGACACATAAGTTATTTTTGGTTTTTTGTCTTGTCTGTTTTGAATGTTTTTACATATTTGAAAACATTGGAAAGAAAATAAAGATAACTCTTGCAGAGCAGTTTAAAATTGCTGACCAGTTCTACCATTTGCAAAGTATAATTGGATCGAATAGAAATGGTGAAACTTGTTTGAAAAACTTAGATTGTTGAATTCAAGGGTGTAACAGCAATGAACAGGTATAGTAATACAAATGTATGCCTTTCTTAGTGTAATTATTTTAGGATTAAACTCCTTTTTAAAGGAATTTATTGGTGTATAAACTCGACCAATTCACTCAGAAACAAATAAAAGTCCTTTTAATCCTTATAATTCTTTAAAAATTGGAAATAGGGAAAATATGTTTCCACACTCGTAACCTCTATCCCATGTAAGTTGTATATTTGTGTCATTGAATAGGCCTGGCGCATGAATTTATTTGTTGGGTTACGCAAAAATATGTTCTCCATGAAATTTGTAATCTGATAAAAATAAACTACATAAACTCTTATTATCATTCAAATGAATCTTTTTGTTTTTGTTATATTATTTAACGATAAACATGCAGTGAAATAAATTTGGTTAATGTCGGTGTTATTATCGCCGCAATCTTGTTAACATTGGTTACGAAAAGAAGTTTGGTCAACGTTGTCTATTGCAAAATAACCAACGTCAAGATCAACTACCGGACGTCCTCTCGACCAATCATATCTCGTATTCCCTAATATGAAAATCATTTAAGAATTATTACTTTTTATTAGTCACAGTGTCTCCTGTAAATTCAGTATTTACGAAAGATCAAATCTGTTAAAGACGAATAATTTACACATTCAAAAGGGGTAGGATCTGCAAAAATTAATTAAAGGGGTTTAATTCATTGTTGAAGGCCATACAGTACCCTGTAGTTGTAAAATTCTGTACCATTTGGTTTTTTTGTGGAGTTTTCTCAATGGCAATCAAACCATATCTTCTTAATTTTATATTAATCCCACGATAAAAATTCATGTACAGGTTGAGAACCTTGTCAGTGGGGGTCTTTTGTTATATATTAATGGTTTTTTTTTGTCATCTCCAGAACTCATATTTCTGCATGCAGAAATTTTGCATCTTATTAGATATTGCAAACTTTATCTAGAAAGGGGATGATTTAATGCTTGACATACTGTTAAGGCACCTGTCAATTCTTAAAAGACCATGTGTTTACGGGTTTGTCTTTTGGTTTTTCTGTCTTAGCTTATTGTCGCAGAAATATACAAAACACAGTCATGGCAGTTTAAAAAAAAAGATTAAGTTCATTCATTACACTTTATTTCAATTGTTGTACTAAAATAATGTGGTGGGAAGAATGAAGCAGCAATGATTATCTCCCCTGATATTGACAACATTTATAATTGATAGAAATCTACATCAAGACTAACTTTGATCATATGTTTACCCAAATATGGAGAAGTTTCAAAATGTTGATCCATTCTGACATCACATGACACACCACATGATACACAACATGACAATCAATCACACATACATAACACAATTCAAGCTGTAAGTTTGAGTATTAACATAAAATAATAGTACTTAAATTAAATAGTATAACATATCTCTTAATTAATAGAAAGCATGTGCTATCTGTTAAAAAAAAAAAGTATGTTTGAAAAGGTAAGTTGTCCTTTGTTGTCATTTGTTTTGTTTTTTTGGTAATAGGTTATTCACATGTGTTTCCTATGATAGGGAACAAGGCATGTTTCTGTCCTTTCCTGTCATAGATAATTTTGTGGTAGTTAGATGTTTATATTTTTTAAATAACAGAAAAGTTGTGGCTTACATACATTTTCTGTCACTTTCTAAAAGTCAAAGTTTACAATCGGACATAAAATGAGGTAATGTAATTGGACTGGATATATAGAAATGATTTGAGGCTTAAGTTCAAGGACTAGTACTTTTACTATTCACAGTTTTAAGTACTCTGTCCTGTATACTGATGAAATCTTAACTCATCCAAATTTTAATTATATTATGTATTTTAAGTACTTATTTTATTAAGATGAGTAGGTGTAATAAGGTCAATAATAAGCCTACAAAATGAAGTCATACACAATCACTTGAATTTTTCATTAAAATGATATATAAATATAGATGTTTTAAAAGTGCAACTTTTGAGGTCTTTCAAATATTAAGAATATTCAATTAAATTTTATTTTCATTATATCAGTTAATAAATAAATCAATAAAGATTATTTTTGATGACATTTTTTTTTAAATGAGAACTCTATGATATTTATAATTTTGACTCATTATTCAGGTTGAGACCAGCTAAATATATAATAACATTCTGTAAACAAAATTTTACCTATTTGTACGTTTAAACATGTTTACACTTAACGTAAATGTTTTTAAAGACACATCTTTCTAATGCCCTAGATGGTTTATGAAGATGTTATGTCACATAAAAGCTATTAGGTCACAAGCACAGTAACTAGGGGGCTGAACATTTAACATTAACATAGATATTTAATGCCAATCAAAATTAATATCAGAATAATTGACATATATATGACGTAATACGAGTATACCATATACAAATAGCTAATTTGCTCAAAATTGATACAGGTGCCCCTTCTTCACTTAAGAGTAATTATAAAGTATATCTGGTAGGCCATAATAATAAAAAAAAATCCTGATTCTCATAGTTTTTTTTAATAAGGGCTGGCAGGCAAATTCTATATTTTTTTTTTGTGATGTTCAACTAAAGTGAAAGAAAAATAAACCAGTAAGCAAAATTTAAACAAAATGGCTCTAATGCAGGTGGCAGGGATAAGACTGATTATTTCTTTAAATTATGGTCTTACAAAATAAATTGCCAAAAAAACAATTAGTTTTTATAATTCTGATTCAAAAGAATATGAAGACCAGTTAATTTACATGGCCTAAGAGAGTAATGTTACTTCTGACATTACAAAGGACAATGATTTACCACACTTACATACATACATAAAATGTCGCCTATGAAAACAGCACATTTAAATAAATATAATATATGTGTATACACTACATCTAAGGGTATTTTAAGTAATAAATAGCTGTCGATAATTATGCACCAAATAACTCATTAAAATCATCAAAATATAGAAATATATAAAACTACTGAAGAAAAGTTTTGGCCAGTACTAACTCATTCTAAACATCACAAATCATGCTTTCGCTTATTGTACAATATTAGTATAACTCATCCAAAATTATGTTTTCGTATTTACAGTAGCCCAAACATTCCTCTTCAGCACTCAAATTTTAGATGATTAAATAAAGTTTTTACACTAGTGAAAAGGTTGAAGATGTGCTATAAGAAAGCTTGTTTTTAAATTCATTATAGCAAACAACTCTTTCAATTTATGTTATTTACAAATTATACCAGTGCAAATTCGAATTTACTAAATGGAAAGTTAATTGAGTTTATAACAAACTTATCTTAAGCATATGTACAAATCATGTCTTAAATTGAATTAATGATGGTTTGTGAATTTGCATGTATTGTAAAAAAAAAAAGTAAACATAATGGTTACATATATTTATGGTTTAAATTTAATTTCAGCACATTTTTTCCATTTCACATATTCATATATATGTAATTATAATTATAAAGTTATTTAACTTATATGTAAGTAAAGATGATTAGACTGACTACAAGACATATCCTTCTTTAACCTTGACCTGACCTTGTAATATGTGTAATTCCTTTTGGAATGTTTATTCACTGGTACAATGATGGTTTGCTGCTGTGATATTTAACAATGGTGTCAATTTTTAATTCCTTAAAATGCAGTCAACCAACAAATCTTTTCTCTTTCATTCAATAAACAAAATAAAACATTTTCAAAGTTTCAAAAAAAATTAACAAAATTTAATACAATACAACATATATGTGTTTGCATTGTCAACTATTTCGTCTGATAAATATACAATAAAAATCTTTCTTTGCAACCTCCACTTTATCATAAAAGTTAGTGCTATTTCATATATATATCACATTTGTTCCTCATACGAAACATTCATCCACTCTTCACAGTCCCGACTAAATTAGACCTATATATGTCTACCTTCCAGACTTAGAGTGCTGTATCAACCACTGTAATGTAATATCTGAAAAGAAATGAAAGTGTACAGTAAGTATTCATTCTTGAGGCATCAATAATATGCATAAAGGAAGCTTCTCTCACCCTGGCTTATATTCTTTGGTTGATCACTTATATAGAGACTGTAATGCTTGACATAAATCCCGTCTAACAATCAATACATTGTAAGTCAACCATTTTAAAATAAATGGAGAATGTATCCATGGGACACAGATGATGCCCTTGCTTTCATATAAATTTGTGATGGGGCATAACTTGAGAAAAGTAAAAGTGACACACATACAGTAGAACTTGATCTGTGTTTTGTGGTAATAAGCAGTGTATAAGTTTCTAAACATTTGGTTGAGGCAAACTAAAGATAGAGAACAGAAACCAATTTGGGACATACTGATGAACAAACAGACGGTCAGGAGTAACACTTAATGTCCTCTCCACTGCGGCAGAGGCATAAGAAAACAATAACTTATTTGTTAGCCTCTTTAGAGGATGGTACATGTATTAGACATGTTAGATACAGTATCTTTGTCAACTTACCAATATTTTCTTTTTCTTTACATGATATTGAATAACAACATATTTCTCTGTCTTGAATCGCTGAGAGGTTCCTGAAACGATATTCATTTTTTTATGAACTACACTTTTTCATACATTTAGCATTAAACATATTATCTCTAAAACATGTTCTAATTATTTATGTGTATTTTGCACCAATAGCAGGAAGATGGTTGATGATTATGAATGGACAAAACCTCTTTGGTAAACACAGTAAAAACTAAAAACATATTCTAATCAAGTAATTGTTATAAGAACTATGTTACCATGACTGCTGTTGATATTAACAAACTAAATACTGTCAGGATATTGAGACTGTAAATTTATCTTATCATCAATAAACAGTCCATTTTGCTGGTACATGTGGTCACATGGTAGAATTTGATAACCACAGAAATTGACCTTATGTACAATGTATTTTATATCCTTCTCAGGAAACAATTTTCCTGTTGTAAAATTATTTTTTATCTAAAAAAAAATCACATTTATTTAATAATTCATTATATTAATTGCTGATATAGTACATTTTATTACCACAATTTTTTTCAATCCTTATAATTTAGTACCTACATTTTGTAGTACATATCTATAAATATTGATTCCAAAGGTATTAACCTTTAGACAAAAGCAATTATTTTTAAATCCCTCCAAACCAAATATGTTTTTGCAAACAATGAAAATTTCATATAACATGTACATGTAAGTCTTGAACATCATACTGGTACACCTGAATAGTAAATGAATGTAAGACACATTACTGTTTTCAAACTTACATTCTTTCTATGAGCTGTCTTTCATCTAATGCCCCAGCTAAATCTCTCTTATTGCCTAGAACTAAGACGGGAATGCCTTGAAGCTGTGGTTTGTCTAATAAATGGTGTAATTCATTCCGTGATGGTTCTATCTTATCTGGGTCAGCAGCATCTACCATATATCTAAAAATACATTAGCTATTAAAATTAATACAAAAATTCACAAATAATCATGCTTAGCATACCATTACATGTAAAAATTTAAATCATTGGAAAACAGTAGGTGTACAACATGTAACACTATTAACCACTGTCAAGCTGATAATCAAATATTTATTATGTCATTCTGTTGATAAGTAACATGGGGGGATAGGAGGGGTCCTAATCCCGAAATCCCGGGCTTAAAAAACGTGAAATCCTGAGGTCCCAAATTTAAATAAATTAAAATCCCAACATCCTGAAATTTGAAAAAAAGAATTCCTGGATCCTGAAAGGGTCAATCCCAAAATCCTGAGCTTAAAAAGACCCGATCCTGGAGTCCTGACAAAGGTCCTATCCCCTCTCTACCATAGAAAAGTGTGACAGAAATATCTATTGTATGAATAGATGGACATGATGGACAAGGTGAATACAATATACGCCATCTCCATAAGGAGGAGTGTAAAATAAAAAAGAAGGGGTCATTTACTCTGGACACAAGTCCCTTGACAAAACACAGAATAGAGAAACAGTACTGATTTCATTTGTTGGTCTCTTTTATTTTTTTTAATCCTGGTATAAAGGATGAGTTTATTTATAGTTTTGCTGATGGTGTATTGGTCCCTAAACTGCCATTCAGCTCATAATGGCATAACTTATTTGATAAATCATACTGAATTCACATCATATACATGTAGCACTTTTCAATTCAGGTTATTTCAATGAATTATGGGAAATTCCATTTACAGTTTATTTGAGAAAAAAACATGAGAAATCAGTGTAAATAAATGAATGCATTGAACTATTCTTTTAATTCTCAATTTGTTTAATTTCAATACCATGTTGCTTGGGTTAGAATGAGAAATAATACATGTAGGCAGTAGCTATAGGGTCAAATCAGGAGACTTGCATCTGAATCAATCTCTATAGAGTTCCTCATATATATTTAAATCTTCTTCAATATTGTAATATAATTATAATAGATAACTACTATTAAATACATACACTATTGCATTAACCCCTCGACAATATCTCTCCCACATTGTTCTGAACCTTGGCTGACCACCAATATCCCATAACTGAAAATAGAAATGAGATCAATTGTCATACATGTAGCTATATATATTAATATAGCAATATGACACCATATATATGATATACCGGTAAATTGACCAAAAATTGTGAAACATTGCAGTATTCATATGCTGTGAACATAGTTTGCACTGAAGATAAGTAATCTCTTAATGTTGAAAATGAGATTCTTATAATGTTAAATAAGAAAGCACAAGTTTGTATATATACATGTACCAGTACATGTATTTGTATATGATGATGATGTGGATGGATTGTTGAGTATGGTGTGTATAAACTGAGTCAATTATATTTTGGCTGGAAAGTACAATTTGTAGACAGTAGAGTTCTTGAAATAAGTCTGTCTCATTTGGATTTATTTGGACTGACACATGCACTGGTATAAAATCTTATCACTAAATTGTGTCTCAGACAAACATGATAAAAACCAATTTTACATATTTTTTTCAAATCTCTTTCAAGTTTGATTAAATATTGTGTTTAGATTAATTATATTAAAGTTCTACTTTTTATGTTTTGTATTTTGTGAAACTTTGTATATTACAACATGTACAAGTGTACAAAATGTTTCACTTTTTTTTAATAAAATTTCAAGTTGTAAATTTTCCTACCCCTAGTTTTCTTATGTCTACTAAAAGTGTACTACTATTACTTACTTTTATTGTAACATTCCCCTTGGTAATTTTTCTCATGTTAAACCCTACTGTTGGAATCATGTCTTCACTAAACTGACCTGACTGTAAATACAAAACAGATACACATCTATTAACATGATTAATACAAGTTTTCAAATATTTGGCAAATACATGTATACTACATTGTATCATGACCATTGGCAGTGTGATTGGTATTAAAGAAAAATAAAAAATTCGTAAAATTATGTGTAGATGCAGTCTCTTAGATCATGTAGATGTACATGTAGATTGTAATTGGAAATTAAGAATCAAAGGACTCTTATAACGTTAATGTTACATGTATATCAATGAAATAACTGCAGCAACATGGTGACAAAAAATGCATCTATTGATTCTAGTGGTCAACGTAAAATGAACATGAAAGTCATAAATAAATTTAACATAGAAAATATAAGATCTTTCGAACAATGTTATCACAAACTGCTCAGGTATATGGTATACAAAAACAAATATATATACATGTACATGTAACATTTTATACCTCATAAAAGCTTAGTATAAAGATATTGACAAATATAATGCATACTCATATCAAAATGACAAAGAACAAGGCATGATCAAATTTCTAAAATGTATTTGAAAGTTAAACCATTTTGCTGAAGCATTCATACATTGTTCATAGTGTAAATGTCATAAATGAATGATGTAGAAAAAATCTTATGATCCTCTTGATTATTATTTCTTATCCCCTTTGAATCTGAACATGCATTATGATGCATACACCCGAGATTTGCAATGTATTAGACCAAGCATCATGAGCATACATCTAGTCTTAGTACCATGATTTTTTTCATAAGTTGTTAGTCACAGGCTTTGAACTAGCTGTCACTCAGATCAGCACTTAGTGCCCTTTTGTTGTTGGAATATACAAGTACCCGGCCACGTCCACTGTGTGTTTTCGTTAGATGTATTTCTATTTTTATCCATCTGATGAGTTCAGCCTTTTTCAATTTATTTTTAAACATGTTAAAGTTCATTCTTACATGTATGTTGTACTGTTACACAACTGTCCCAGGTTGGGGAGGGTTGGGATGCAGCTTACATGTTTACCCCCGCCACATTCTGTATGTATGTGCCTGTCCCAAGTCGGGGGCCTGTAATTCAGTGGTTGTCATTTGTTGATGTGTTACATTTTTGGTTTTAGTAATTTTTTGTACTTTAATTAGGCCGTAAGTTTTCTCGTTCGAATTGTTTTAAATTTGTCGTTTCGTGGCTTTTTGAAGCTGACTATGCGGAATGGGGCTTTGCTCATTGTTGAAGGCCGTAGGGTGACCTTTAGTTGTTAATTTCTATGTCATTTGGTCTCTTGTGGAGAGTTGTCTTATTGGGACATACATGTAACACATCTTCTTTATTTTATAAAACACCAAACCCAAAAAGGTATTAAAATGATATGTACATATACATTGTACATGTACACCAATTCGTAAACATACATTTGTACATGCCTAGTGTAATTTGGTCATACAAGTATTCGGTCATTTGAGGTGCCGTTGGGAGCTCATAATGTACATGTGTACCCTAATCTCATAGTGATTGGCTCATATAAATGTATCCTCAGATTATGTTTTAGCATCATATGAATTGGTACTATCAGTCGTTTCATGCTTTTTCCATGGAAGTAACTTGTCACAATGCATTCTTTATAGTACAAAAACCCAATTTACGAGGATATGACATGCATGTGTTATCTTCAAATTATTCCCACACCCATAAAAAAAAATACATTCATTAAATTTTATGAATTTAAAAATGATGCATTTAGTCACCAAAACTTATATCTAAACATAACTAAGTATTTTCACAAAAATGATGTTCATATCGATACACATGACTAATTGTCATTTAAACAAAAATGCTGATTTGACTCAACAGTCAACTGTCACTCACCGCTATAACATTTACAAACGTTGTTTTCCCAGAATATTGAAGACCAACTAAAGTCAATTCCATCTCTTCCTTCCAGAAGAGACTTTTAAACCAGTCTAATATCCTCTGAAAGAAGGAAAACATTGTGTATACGAAATTATTTGGACAAAATAAGAATCTTCCTGGACATACAAAGATCACATGACATAATACATTTAATACATTCGGAAGTCATTGGTGTTATCGTTCAAAATTAAGTCAAAGTCCAAAACAATCAATATGTAAATTTTGAAGATTTTTAAAACAAACGAATTTACGTCAATACTTACGAAGCATGATCGAGTTCTCCGAAAAAGACAAAGAGCGAAAGTTCCAAAGGCGTTTATAGCCTTCAGTTCTTTCCTATGCAGGATATCTTCTGAAATTATAATTTTTCCATATATTCTGTGTGTTCGAGATTCAGAAGAAGATGCTCAAAAATGAGAACTGAGACTACTAACACATGTGGTATGACTGTTATAGCATAGCAGAGACATATAATACAATATTATTATTATATATCTCTGGTTATAGTAGTCTCAGATGAGAAGGACTTTACTTTTCCGATCCGAGATAAAAATACTGAATAATTTTTCGATATTCAGACGTTTAAAATACTAGAATGACGTCATTTCTACCGCACATAATGCGGCTTTTGTGATGACTAGAATGATAATTGTGTAGATAGATAACTTGAGTTGACCTTAATAGTAAAATTGGCTTTTCCTGGTCACTTTTCAGGTCCCTTTTGGATATATAACCTTTTATGTTTGTTGTATTTATAAATACATCATTGGGATTCAAATAAATATATGTGTTTTGCGTTACGCCTGACCAAGGTATATTCTGACTTACATATATAGGAATTGACATTATAAAGGGTCGGTTAAAAAAGAAGATGATTTCAGATTCCCAAATGTGAAGCAACATTCCAGCATCGCCTGCACGGAGTATATTTCCCCCAGTTGATGCACTATTCCATGGCTTGTATTTCCTATTATGATTTTCTTGATCGAGGATTGTTAATCACAATAAAAGCTAATAAGGTATATTATTAACTGTATACCGCCATCTTGGATTGGACAATAGCAGTACACAATCGGTCTAGTACTTTGCATCAATCTGAAAATTTTGAAACAGATTTGCACTTTATGTGAAAAAATATAAATTGTGATATTAAAAAAAATAAGTCATTTATCGTATAATCCAAAATATTTAAATAAATGCCAAATATTTGTGTATTTCGAATTATTTTTCCAACTTAGCCAGGTAAAGGATGATAACTCTTATAGAAAAAGTTGTAAACTGGAATGATAGTGAAATGGAAAAAAATATGCTTGTAAGGTAACACTCTTTTTTTCTTTTTATTTTCCTAAAGCATATTTATAACAGAACCTATCTTCTCATATTTTATTCAAAATTCTCATAGATTTCTTTTTAGGCAGCAACCATTTGATTTTCGGGGGGGGGGGGGAGTTGTTTGTTTCACCCTCAGCTGCCACTATATGTAATGCTAAAATTGAAAGAAAAAAATTGTTTTCGACTTGTCGCCAAAAAAATAGTTTGTCTTTCGCCAAAGGCGAAAAAAATAGTTGGTCCAGAAAAAAAGCCATAGCCCCCCCCCCGAAAATCAAATGGTTGCTGCCTTAGACACACAAATGTATTTTTGAACATTGAATCTATACTATTTTCATCGTCTTGTAGCTTAAAAAGATGGCCCATACTTTTTATTATATTTTTGAAAAAGTAGGGTAAAATCCCGGCTCATTTGGCTCAGTATAAAAACAATCTACCTGAGGAAATATATACCGATGATCCACTTTAAACCAGGAGTTCTAAGTGGTGAAGTTGAAATCATCCCTCCGTAAATTTTACAGACGCCATAATCATCTGATTGACTGTTGATCACTGTTGTGGAATATCCGTTTCACATATGACTGCAGATATGTTCCAATGGTCGTAACCCCTTTCCCCCTTTTCCCGATAGTGATCTACCGAATTAGATTTACACATATATTACAAAGTTTGTGATAACATACACCACACCACTGGTGCCATGTCTGGAGCAGGATCTGCTTACCCTTCCAGAACATCTGAAAGCACGCCCGGTATTTGGTGGGTTCATTTTGCTCAGTCTTTAGTTTTCTATCTTGTGTTTACGGAAATGGTATCTTCGCCTATTTTCTGACGCACGAACCAAAGCGACAAAAGAGGGTGAATAGGGCGTACTATGCAACAAACACACAAAGTGCACTTGTATTAGCTATAAGCAATGACAAGCACATACTGAGTGTCAACATATATATTTTTATTACATACCGTTACGAGCTTCAGACAACGAAATCTTAAAAATTCCGAACCAGCGTCTACAACAAATCCACGAAAAGTATAGGTAAAGATAAATATATTTATATGAAAATATGTCTATTTCTCGGGTAAGTGTTTATATTTACCGCTTTTTTTACTTAGAGTATTCGGATTATTGTTTATGGTAAAATCCGATAGCTTTCAAATGAGTTGTTTACTTCGGTCATTCGTTAAATTTCGAAATATATCATAAAAACAACGTAATTTGGTTTGAAATGCAATTGAAATGGTAAGTTATCGTGTGCTTTTTTATTCAGTATAGATATACGATTGGAAGAGTGATAAGTCAATGCCGGTAAACGTTATATCAGTTATGATCATTTCCCGCATGTCGTAATAAACTGATAGGCATTACCCTGAAAGGCAATCGTGCCCGGGACCCTTTGAATTCATTGTATGTCGATCACGGCTCCACCGATTCTAAGCTTACAAGTTAAGTGAGATATAAAAGATAATAAAACGATACAAGAAGCTATTGGTATTTTTAAACTTAATTATTATATAAATACGGTAATGATATGTATGTCACTTTGGCTAAATGTTGGGCAATCATATGTGCCAGGAATGTTGTGCTCTTAATTAGTCTATCCTATGTGCAATAATATATAGCTTATATCTGACTGTTCTTATTTTCTTTATATACAATTAAATGTTACCAAAATTGGTTGAGAGGATTTGGTATCAATCGGCAGTTGGCAGATCTGACAATCTTTTCAGTGTATGTTAAATTTATGTACATATCTATAAGAATCTAGTCCTTTATATACATGATTTAGTGCTTGTCCTAATGTACATTTTACAGAGAGCGATTTAGGGGCAGGGTGCCCACCCCTATTGACATGTATGTCTATTGAGCTCAGTACATTTGTGGTTTAAACACTACAGACTTTTTAACTGTTCTGAGACCGTATATTGACCCAAGGAATTGTTTGACCTTATTGTAATTTTTGTGTCTATTTGAATTTTTTATGTTATCTGAGACTACTAGTCTTAGCTAGGTATTATCAATTGCTTTAAATAAGTTAGGTTTGTCATACAGTCACTAAAACCGTCTTTCCTAATCGTAACGAAGGGAAAACAGTATTAGTTAATTTTTAGTTAAAGCTAAGACTGTCGTGACTGTTTTATTAAACTAAGTGTAATAGTCCTTCTCATAGTTTTATACTTTATGCACAGTTACATTGTCATTACACTTAATACTATCATTAGTCTAGTCAAAATAAAGTTTAACGTCAAACAAATTGCAACAAAAGAAATTTTTGTGCAATTTGAATAATAAATTATGTCTAAACAACATATCAAAAATCGACAAAAATCGATCGGCTTGTTTTTTCTTAAAATCGATTACAAATTTGCTGATAATTTCCGTGTAAATAACGTAACGTTCAGGCTGCCGTAGAGTGAAAGAGTTCACAAAAGGGAAATAACTGCAATGTAGCAGACGAATTCGCTGTTATAGTATCAACGATTTTGCCGGTATTGGTAAGTATTTAATTAAAATAAAAGACAATAAGTTGTATAATAGGTATGTTTATAATGTTCAATTCATATATAGATGTTCACGAATCCCGATTTTTTGTCAATAAATGTTATTTGTCCACGATTCACACACTGGCTCTGCCGACGCCTTTTAATGAATTAATTTTGAATGTAAGCCGAAAAACTCTGATAAATCCTTTGGTTATAAATAAAACCAATTACCCTTTTATAAAATATATCTAAAACAACGAAAAACTACTTTTTTATGACCGCTGCAAGCTTAGGCTATTTCGGGAGAAAAAAAGTATGGAACGCCGTTAGCGTCATTTTATACTTTTAATTATCGGAATGACAATGGAATTTTTAATGTTTTAAGGGCATTTTAGATTATTTCAAGTTATTTTTTCCCATCAGTATTGTATTATGATGTACAACAATTAACATTAACACACTTTTATGCAACAAATTAGTGGAAATCGTCGTTTTCTTACCGTTTTAAGCCATTTATTTTGTTTATTACTGTATTCAATATAACCGACGATTTATATTATATATGTATATTAATTTAAATATTGCTTTTTATCAAATGTGTTGTAGTACATGTAGAAACTTGTCATGAAACAATATTATATTTTTGTTTTATATAAATTTTACATTCAGGCCTATAATATAACATCATATATATATATTCAATTATTAATTAAAGGATGAATTTATAATTATTATTTTTTTACAGATGGCATCATGGACAGCTGTATCTTTTGTGACAAGCTCCTGGAAAACGGTGAACCCACAGTAAAACTTGGAAAGAAAGGGTGTGATAACATCAACAAAATCAGCTCCGACAGACACAAGGAAATATTTACTGCTCCTGGCCAAACAGTTCACCATGATTGTAGACGAGATTTTATAAACCTTAAATCGACGAGATGGAAAATAAGTTTGAATGTAGACCCGGAAATAAGTGATACTGAAAGAGATTTAAGGTCCAGCAAACCACTTTTCAAATTTAAAGATAACTGCTTGTTCTGTGGGCAAACTGCAAAGAATTACAAAAGAAAAAGAGGATATGACGTTGTTTGTGTTAGAACTTTAGATTTTCAGTCATCGGTAGAAACTGCATGTAGAGAGAGACATGACAAATGGGGAGAAGAAGTTTTCAATAGAATACAGATGGCTCATTCTGATTTGCATGCGGCAGATGCAGTTTATCATGCTCAATGCAATTCAAACTTTAGAACTGGGAAGCAAATGCCACAAACTATAGCTACAACACCGGAGGACAATTTGAAAAAAAGAAAAACATCCTATGCAGGTAGACCAAAGAATGATACTGCAGAAAATGGTTTCCAGGAAATTATGTTGAAAATAGAAAAGAATCGGAAGCAAATATCTATCGCCGATGTAGTACGTGAGATGGAAAAAATATGTGGCGTAGAGAATACTTATTCAATTGTCCACATGAAGAAAAAAATCCTGGATTATTTTGGTAAATCAGTATTGTTTACAGAAGAAGAAGGAAAACCAAGTATCCTGACGTTTCGGGACAACATTTCATCGATATTGCATACTTTTTATAATCGTAGAGGAAAAGAAAATAAGGAAGAAGAAAAGAAATCTATCATATCAACTGCAGCACAACTTATAAAAGAAGACATCAAACTAATAACGTCTAAAGACATTTATTATCCGTCTGCAGAAGAAATGGAATCAGAAACCTCAAATGCTGACTATGTCCCTCGTTCACTAAGAATATTTTTGAACTCGTTATTTAGCGAAGCAGATTGTATCACCAAAATTTCAGCAATTGGACATGCAATCATACAGGCAACAAGGCCACGAAATGTTATAGCACCATTGCAGATTGGCTTAGGTATTCAAATGCACCACCACTTTGGTTCCCGTTTCCTTGTCGACACACTGTACAATCTTGGGTTTTGCTCATCCTACAGTGAGGTACAGAAATTCGAGATGAACGCTGCTGCGTCAAGAAGCACAGAAAGTGAAAATGACAGTCAATCATTTGTACAGTTCGTTGCAGATAATGTAGATCACAACATACGATCTTTAGATGGGTTTGGAACTTTTCATGGGATGGGTATTATATCAGCCTCCACTCCTGGCATCAAGACAGCAAGAGCTGTACCTCGTACGAACCCAAGCATAAAAGAAATTACTGCATTAGCGAAAATAAACATCAAATTCTACAAAGAACAATCCAACTCGTTCAGGCAATTAAAATATGAAGTACTCAAGAAAAGAGAGATGGGAAATGAGACTTGGAAGCTTGATCTATTATCCAAAATTTGTTGGCCTCTAAAGTTAAATGCAAGTTGGTCAGCTATAATGCATAAAACTAGTGGATCTTATCCCGGGCAGTCAAATATTACATTTCTTCCTATGATCGATCTTAATCCTAGCGACGAGTCCTGCATCTATACAACACTCCATTTTGTCTGTAAAGAGGCCAAGAAAAACAAATGCACTCCTATATTAACTTTTGATCAGCCTTTATACTGGAAGGCAATGACAATACTTCAAAACGAACCTACTACCAGCTCACTTAAATGTCTTGTACTGAAACTTGGAGGATTCCATGCAGAGATGAGTTTTATCGGGAGCATCGGATACCTTATGTCTGGATCAGGATTGATGAATATCTTTGAAACTGTGTATGCATCCACAGCGGTATCACATATGTTGAGTGGAAAAGCAATTGCTAGGGCTGTAAGGGGCCACTTCTTATTAGACACTGCTCTCACTGCATTGATACTCTCAGATATTTATGGGATTCCAGTTCCGAAAATAGACGTAAGCTCAGAGGAAAACGAAGATGAAGACTGTACTCAAACTTATGATAATTCTAAAGTTCAAATTCACGATACATGCTATACGGAAGAATTTTCGAATGCCACTAATCTATTACATTTATTTTTGAAAGGAGATGTGACTCTTACAGACATTGATCAAAGTAATGCATTAAACATTATAAGAGATAAAATAGAAGAATTTCGACAGTCGCGAACGAAGCATAGAACAGCAAAGCTTTGGTTTCAGTATATGGACATGATATGCATCCTCCGAGATTTTATAAAGGCAGAGAGGACTGGCAATTGGCATTTACATTTGGAATCCCTAAAGGCCATGCTACCGTACTTTACAGCTTCTGGCCACAATCTGTATGCAAAGTCTGCATGGATTTATCTTAACCAAATGGAATGTCTAAAGGAAAAAAATGCAGAAGTAGCAGCTCTATTTGAAAAAGGATACCATGTAATCAGACGAACAGATCAATATTGGGCAGGTATTTCGTCTGATTTGGCTATTGAGCAAGCTTTAATGCGAAGCATTAAGACAACAGGAGGGCTTACAAGAGGACGAGGTATGAGTGAAAGCCAGAGAGCACTCTGGATTTTATCTATGCCTGATTGTGCTGAGGTAAATAATGCAATGATGTCATTTACCGGGACAAAATTCTGTTCCTCAGATCAACATAAAGAAGATGGCGTTAGTCGCCAAAAACGGGATACTAAAGATACGATGATATTTACTTCCTTTCTTCAAGAGAGAAACCCATTTGTTGAGGAAGAGGGTATGAGAAACATAGAAACAGGTGTATCAGCAACATCAGATGTGAATGCAGATAGAGCTAAAGATATTGGACTCAGTATATTAAAATCGATGGAAGGTAAATGCGTATCAGAGTATACTTTCAAAAGAAAATACCAGGCTATCACACTTCAAGACAAACCTATTTGCGTAAATTCGGAACCTGAAATGGCATCAATCGACCCACAACTTTTATTTCAGAGATTTATCGTAGCTGCAGATAGTATATATGAAGACAAATCTGAAATATTTGCTTATGAACTGTCTAGTCAACCAAGTTCTATGTTTGATTCATCCGGATTTATGAGGCCAGCATCAAAGTCAACTCTAGCGGATGCGATTTGGAATCTTGGAGACTGCAGTACAGAATATACAGATACTGTCTACAGTTATGTTGTTGATGGTGGATCACTTATGCATAAAATACCGTGGAAAAGTGGGTTGACATTTGGAGAAATTTGTAAAAGGTATATTGATTCCATAAAGTGTTATGGATCGATTGTTGTAGTATTTGATGGATACGTGTCCGGTCCTGATACGAAAGATGCAATGCATCTTAAGCGAACCAAAGGAATATTTGGTACAAAAGTAACATTTACGGAGACCACGCCTTTTAGGTCAAAAAAGGAATTATTTTTGGCTAATAATGAAAATAAACAGAACTTTATTGAAATGTTGAGTAGACATATGCATTTAAACGGAATTGAAACAAAGCATGCTTCAGCAGATGCAGACGTTCTGATCGCTCAAACTGCAGTAGAATCTGCCATTTCGCACCCAACAATACTCCTTGGTGAAGATACGGACCTGTTGGTACTTCTGTTGTACTATAACAATTTTGGATCTATGAATCTGATCTTTAAACCAAATCATGATAAGAAGACAAAGTCAAAAATATGGGACATAAATAAAACGAAAGGCGTTCTTGGACAAAACATGTGCAAAGTCCTTCCGATCATTCACGCAATAAGCGGTTGTGACACGACATCAAAGCTGTATGGTGTAGGAAAGGTAGCTACATTAAAGAAATTTATCGACAGTCAAATATTGAAAGATCTTGCTGAGATATTTTTAAAAGGATCTCTTGTTGAAGACATTATAAATGCCGGGGAAAAAATAATTACGTTTTTGTACGGAGGTGCTCCGATCGAAGGACTTGACGTTCTGAGGTACAAAAAATTTGCAAACAGAGTTCTAACTTGCAAAGAAGTCATCCAAATACACACTCTTCCGCCAACTACCGAGACTGCAACATATCATAGCTTAAGGACTTATTTACAAGTTCAGACATGGATCGGAGGAGAAGAGATAGATCCTTGTAATTTTGGTTGGTTACTTGCAAATGGAAGACTTATGCCTATCAAGACAAAAAAGCAACCCGCTCCACCAAGACTCCTTTCAATTATACGTTGCAACTGCAAGACTAATTGTGATACTCGTCGCTGCACATGTAGAAAACATGGTTTAGAATGTAACATTTCGTGTGGCGAATGTCGTGGTCAGAGCTGTATGAATTCAATGCATGTTGACATTAATTTAGCAGCTGATGAGCTTATGTTTGACTCAAGTTGAAACAAATATTGAATATATTGTCAGTTATATTTTCTAGATTTCAAGAAGGCAACTACCTTTAAATAAGTCCTTTTTTTCTTAAAATGAAGATGTGACATTGTTTATTTGACAAAAGCTCTTTATGGTTTTTTCCTAACTTTCGAATAACGTATTTACTTATTCAAGATAAATGGATTAGTTATTATAGCACATTTTGATAAAGTGATTATCTTAAATTTCAGTTTACCTCGATTTTTCACTAAAAAGTAACTATTTCACCCCAAAATTCGTATGTTAATAAAAAAATGCGGTATTATTTATAATGATATTTTATTTACTGTCTAAAATAAAGTGGAAAACCGATTTATTTATATATTTACTAACATTAAAAGAAAACAATCAGTTTTTGACGATTTTTGTCACAAAAATGCAGTTTTTAACCCAAAATTACTCTTTTTCAAAACTTGTTTCCAACAATTTTGCCACAATTATAGGTAGTTCTCATAACTGTTATCTTATTTTTACACTCATTTCTTATCGTTTTGTCATAATAATAAAATATTAGAAATTTTCCAGTTTTCAGCGATTTTTGTGCAAAAACCTATATTTTGACCCAAAAATTCCCGAAAATTAGCCCATCGATTTCTTATATGTTCAATAGGATATGTCAATAGATCGAATTTTATCAAGAAACCTTTTGTTGCAATTTGTTTGAGGTTGAGTGATTTTTTGGGCTAGATTGACTGGACTTCCTTAGTAAATTGTTATTTCTTAAAAGGAAACTCCAAAGGCTTCTATAACCGGTGATTAAGGTTTTAAAAGGGTTTCTCTAACTGGTAATTAGTAAGACAAAAACTTGAATACTGCTGTACAGTTTGGGATCCACACACTTCAGAAAATATATACAGACTGGAACAAGTGCAAAGAAGAGCTGCACTATATACTTGCAACAGATTTCACAACACCAGGGCTGCAGTGTATCTGAAATGCTTCAAAACCTAAACTGGCAAACTCTACAAGAACGAAGGCTTAAAACCAGACTACAAATGTTCCACAAAGTAATAAATAACGAAATTGCAATACCATCTCAGAAGATTCTCATAAAATTGCCAGTCCAAAACAAGATCTACCCATTAACAAACATACAGACAACTCCAATGCAACAAAGACAGTTTTAAATTCTCATTCTTCAGCCAAACAATCAAAGATTGGAATATTATAAAGAAAAATTGAAATTAACTTTAAAAGCAACGTCAATCAGGCATGTGCCGGAAATTAATCTTCAAAATGTTGATGGTTTTCTGTACCTTAAGAAGAAGAAGAAGACAAAGGGCCAAGTGAGCTATTCTCATCACTTGTTGTCCGTTGTCGTTAACTTTTTATATTTTGAACTTCTTCTAGAGAACCACTGAATGGAATGGAACCAAACATGGCATGAATGTTTCTTAAGAGGTGCTGACCAACTGTTGTTACTTTGTAGCTGATCCATCACCCAAGATGGCCAACGGCAGAGGACTCAGTTTAATATAGGACCCTATGGGAAATACACACAAATGTCTTCTTTTAGAGAACCACTGCTTGGAATGAAACCAGACATAGCACGAATGTTCCTTATTAGGTGCTGACCAAGTGTTGTTACTTTGAAGCCAATCCAACATCCAAGATGGCCACAAGCGGGGGTCTTAGCTTAACAGAGGACCCTATGGGAAATACATACAAATGTCTTCATTTAGAGAACCACTGCTTGGAATGAAACCAAACATAGCATGAATGTACTTTATGATGGGTTGACCATGTGCTGTTACTTTGAAGCCAATCTGTCATCCAAGATGGCCACCCGCAGGGAATTGAGTTTAACATAGGACCCTATAGGAAATACATACAAAATTAATGTCTTCCTTAAGAAAACCACTGCATGGAATGAAACCAAATATAGCATAAGTGTTCATTATGAGGTGGTTACCAAGTGTTGGTACTTTGTAGTCGATCCACCATCCAAGATGGCAGCCAACTGGGGACTTAGTTTAACATTGGACTCTACGAAAAATACATACAAATGTCTTCTTTCAGAGAAACACTGCTTGGAATGAAACTAAACATGTCATAAATTTTCCTTATGAAGTACTGATGAAGTGTTACTTTGTAGTCCATCCATCATCCAAGATGGACGCCAGCGGGGGAATTAGCTTTTAACATAGGACCCTATGGGAAATAGGAATACTAGTAAATACAAATGTCTTCTTTTAGAGAACCACTTAATGGAATGAAACCAAATATAGCATAACTGTTCCTTATGAGGTTGTAACCAAGTGTTGTTACTTTGTAGTCGATCCATCATCCAAGATGGCCGCCAGCGGGGGACTTAGTTAAAATAGTACCCTATGGGAAATACATACAAATGTATTCTTTTAGAGAACCACTGCTTGGAATAAAACTAAACATGTGATACTAGTAAATGTTCCTTATGAAGTGCTGATAAAGTGTTGCTACTTTGTTGCTGATTTACTGTTCAAGATGGCCACCAGGATTTATTATTAAATTATGGTACCAATATTAAACAAAATTTGGCCTCATTATTTTTTTAAGTATCTGTTATGATTTTTATACGACCGCAAAAACTAATTTTTTTTGGTCGTATATTGGTATCACTTCGTGTTCGTCGTCGTGCTAAGACGGATGGTTCCGGATAATAACTTTAGTATAAGTGAATAGAAATCAATAAAATTTTAACATTTATAACCACTAAAGGGAGGTTGGGATAGATTTTTGGGGTGTTGGTCCCAATAGTTTAGGAACAAGGGGCCCAAAAGGGGTCAAAATAAGTATTTTTCTAGTGTCGAGACAATAACTTGTGTTTAAGTGTATGGATCTTTCTGAAATTGTACCATAAGTTTTCATTTAAAAAAAGGAAGGTTGGGATTGATTTTGGGGGTTATGGCCCAAACTGTTTAGGAATTAGGGGCCAAAAAAGGGGCAGAAAACAATACTTTTCAAATACTTTGTTTAAATTGCTTATTTCTTGACCAATTTCAATGGGGTTTTATTCTTGAATTCTTGGGGTTCTTAAATATGCTGAATCTATCCGTGTATTAGGTTTTTGGAATTTGGTCCTCGTTTTTAAATAGGTCAAAATGAGGTTCAAGGGTCCAAAATTAAACTTTGTTTCATTTCATCAAAATTTGAATTATTGAGGTTCTTTGATATGTCTAACCCTGCATTTAGATTTGTAATTTTAGGTCCAGTTTTCAAATTTGTCTACATAATGGTTCAAAGAGTCCAAAATAAAACTTAGTTTTATATTAACAAAAAATTAATTCTTGGGGTTGATTGATATGCTGAATCTAAACATGTATTTAGATTTTTGATTATGGGCCCAGTTTTCAAGTTGGTCTAAATTGGGGTCCAAAATTTAACTTTGTTTGATTTTAACAAAAATTGAATGTATGGGGTTCTTTTGTATACAAATCAAACCAAGTAACTATATTTTTGGAAAATGACGCAGTCATTGTTCCATAACTGGCGACCTGAACTTCATTACATTTCTCTGCCTACCGCGCTTGGTTTTATTTACTATTTTCTATACAAACTGGAATTTCCTTGTGTTATCATTATGCATGAGTGGTCATTGTGTAGTAATCAGCCAGAAACCAGTTTACAAACTAACTGGTTTCTGCTTGTATTCCACTACACTCGAACAAAGTGTTGTAGTTTGACGGGAACCAGTTTAGAATTTGTAAACTACAAAACGTAATCGGTTATTGTTCATTCCGTTTTGGTGTTTCATACCGACTTTTATGGTTTGAATAACCTTAAGACCCTTCAAACATTAATGTGATAGGTATATTAAAGACTGTTTTACAAAAGGATGGAACTGTTTTGCTTTCAAAGTCGTACTATAGTGATATCTGTTATGTACGGATTTCCACTTTCACCGGTTAATTTCTTCTTTTACACGTGCTTTTGAAACTTCCTGTTTAAACATCGCAAGTTTTAAAATTGTTTTTTGAGTGAATTTAACTTATTTAAACAATCATGAAGCGTTCCAGAATCATTTTCAAGCAGTTTCTTCTTCTCTTTGATGATGGAAAATAGGTTTTTCTCAAGAAAATACCGCAAACGATCGCAGAGGAATTGAAACGTACAAGTCAAGTCGGCACCTGGTTAAATTGGATTCTAGTCAAATCGGCACCTATTTGACGTCAATTCGGCATCCAATAATATTTGTTATAATATTTTCTATTCAATTAATTAATAACTGTTACCAAGTACATAGTGAATATGTTGTTGTGTTCAAAGGTAAACAACGAAGCCCTTACCCAAGCTGTTGTTTTAACAATTAGACAATTATTAAAATAAAATGGAAAACTATGAGTCCCTTTCAATAAATCAAACTTTCATGCCAAATAATAAGCAAATTTAAGGTGTTTTTTTTCAGTAAAGTTTAAAAAGCATTAAACAAACAATCCTGTAAAATGCTCAACTGGTTTAAATAATGCATAAACATATCCAATATCTCATGTATTAGTCCAAATAATTATGACGTTTGGCAAGGCTATTTTATTTTTTTTCTGTGATGTCTTCCTATGAAGTTCGTAGGAAGGCGTCCCAGAAAAAAATTAACATAGCCTTGCGGTCATAGAAAGGTGTCCCAGAATAAAATTTAAAAAGCCTTGCCAGACGTAATAATTATTTTGACTACTCATATATATATCATTAAAAATACACCAAAAAAGTCATTAAGTTGAGAAAAATAAATATATACAAAATGTACATGAACACCCAAAAATGTGAAAGTTAGTATTTAACTCTTTTTGCTTAAATACTGAAAAAAATTCTGGCAACCCCTTACTTATTTTTTACTCTTTTTGCTTAAAATACTGTTAAAATTTATATTTAACATGGGTGACGAATTGACTAAATCAGGTGTCGATTTAACCAGGTGCTGATTTGTCCAGGTGCCAATTTAACCAGGTGCCGGTTTGACTAGAATTCTTTGACAAATATTTGAAATTACCTGAGTTTCATTAGACCTTTGATAACAGTAACAAAAAGATTATTTACTTAATATTTTGTGGGAGAAGGGGGTTCAGACTATGTGGTATCAGGTCTGTTCGCGCCCAATACACGTTCGCACCTCACACGTTCGCACCCAAGGTCCGTTTGCACTCTACTCATTCGCGCCCAATTTTAATTCAAATTCAAGTTGAATAATTGAAAAATCATAATTGTTGTTTTAAATTGCTTTGGTGTAAATACTGAATGTATTTATAGCTTGGTATGAGTAAAACATTGAAGATTTTTAAGGAAAAACACAAAAGATAATTGTTTTTAACAGCTTGGTCCCTTTGATCTGAAACAACGAAACAATAAAATATAGCAACCAAAATATAGCAATCCACTATTATAACCAAAACATGATAAAATCTATTCAACACACAGAAAAAAACATAGTCAGAATCTCACTTCATTTTGAAAGAAGTCAATGAAACAAAGTTATAGCAATACACTAACAAAACATGATTAAGAGTTATTCAACACAAAATAAAACGTTGACAAAATACCACTTTATTTAGAAAGGATTATTATAATTTTTAACAATACGCTATCTAAAACATGATTAAGATTTATTCAACACAAAAAAAAATGCTGTCTCACTTTATTTTGAGACAAGGACAACAATTATACTTATAAGAAACACTTGCTTACAGAGTTATTAAACACAAAACCAATTAAGATTGGGTGCAAACATGTAGGGTGTGAAAGTGAAAGGGGCGAACATGAGTGGGCGCGAACGGACCCGGATTCAGACTATGTACCAGTGAGAAATATACAAGCCTCTCTACGGTATTTATTTGTACAATTCAGGTAGTCTTGACCTATTCATTTGTCTTAAAAAACAGCCAGTTGTCACCTTCACTTCACACACACACACACATATACGAATATCAATTATATGCTTACGAGACATGTTGCATTGTTAAACTAATTACGGTATGTGAAAATCAAGACTTGCATAAAAACTATCCCAATATTAGAGACAGTGGCGTCATTTTTCTTCAGAGCTTTCAGCTCTTTGATTGGTTTTTGGGCCCTGTTATCAAATTAGTCCACATTGAGGTCAAAAGGGTCCAAAATTAAACTTTGTTTGATTTCATCCAAACCTGATTTCTTGGGATTCTTTGTTATGCTGAATCAATCCATGGCCATGTATTTAGATTTTGGATATTGGACCATAATAGGTAAATTAATTTTTTTTTTAAGTTCATTAGACCACATTCATTCTGTGTCGAACCTATTAAAGCTGTATTAACTATTTAATCACAATCCAAATTCAGAGCTGTATCAAGCTTGAATGTTGTGTCCATACTTGCCCCAACTGTTCAGGGTTCGACCTCTCCGGTCGTACAAAGCTGTGCCCTGCGGAACATCTGGTTATCTTTATGATTTCAAAAACCCAAGTACTCACTTGAAGAAGAGTCAGCTGAGCGACACAGGCTCTTGAGAGCCTCTTGTTAAGTCTCACGGGCACCACCATGATTTAGTTGACTGCTAATGGAATATCTGGGTCACAGATGACCACACTTATGTAAGTTCCATGTGTCCTTTTGTGTCGTAACAATTGTGACATTCCTGAATAAGACTGATCACCGGTTTTGTACTAGCTGCATGAGCAAGGCGATGTTGTTTTTTTTGCATAGGAACTCGACTCTGATTAGCAGATTAACATGTTGTCTATAAATGTTTTTATAAGACCGAAAAAACTAAAAATGTTTGGGTCATATATTGGTATCACATCGTCGTCGTCATCGTCTGCGTCATGGATTGATTTTGGGAGTTTTGGTTCCAACCAGTTTAGGAGTCAAAAGGGTCCAAAATTAAACTCTGTTTGATTTCATCAAAAATTGAATTATTGGGGTTCTTTGAGATGCCGAATCTAACCGTGTATTTAGATTGGTCCCGTTTTTAAATTGGTCTACATTAAGGTCCAAAGGGTCCAAAGTTCAGCTTAGTTTGATTTTAACACAAAATTAGTTCTTGGGGTTCTTTGATATGCTGAATCTAAATGTGTACTTAGAATTTTGATTATGGGTCCAGTTTTCAAGTTGGTCCAAATCGGGGTCCAAAATTAAACCGTTTGTTTGATTTCAACAAAAATTGAATATTTGGGGTTCTTTGATATGCTGAATCTAACCATGTATTTAGATTTTTGATATTTGGGCCCCTTTATCAAATTGGTCCACATTGAGTTCTTAACGGTCAAAAATCGAACTTTATTTGATTTCATTAAAATTTTAATTCTTGGGATTCTTTGAAATGCTGAATCTAACCATGTATTTAGGTTTTGGATATTGGACCATAATAGGTAAATGTCCAAAAAAAAATTAAATTCTTAGACCACATTCATTCTCTGTCAGAAACCTTTTTTGTGTAAACTATTTAATCACAATCCAAATTTAGAGCTGTATCAAGCTTGAATGCTATGTCCATACTTGCCCCAACTGTTCAGGGTTCGACCTACATATTCTGTGTCAACTATTTCATCAACTTTTAGGAATTTTGGTCCTCAATGCTCTTCAACTTCGTACTCTATTTGGCCTTTTTAACTTTTTTGGATTCTAGCGTCACTGATGAGTCTTTTGTAGACGAAACGCGCGTCTGGCGGTATTTACAAAATTTAGTCCTGGAATCTATGATGAGTTTATTTAAATATGAGATTAAAAATCATTGAATTTGTAAAAAATGTCATCCGAACTTCAACACATAAATTGATGAAAGATTAAATAATTTTAAAACAAACTTTCAAAAACACATCTTGCAAGATTTCCATGTACAACTGAAACACAAAAAAAACATTCATGAAATCAACATAGAGGGTATTTGGGCACGTTCTACTAAAGGTGACCCTTTCTTGCTCAGACGAATCTGCGTTAATCTTCAGTACTCAAATGAATCTAACACATCAGTGACAGAAGATATCATTAACTATAGTATGGTAAAGGTAGCTTTTACTCCTGTCCAAGCCTATTTTTCAAACTTTACACATTTCACGCAATGATTGACAGTGCAATGTATCCACTGGTACGCAGTTTATATCCATCCAAGAGCGAACTAGTATATACACAACTGACTATACTCAAAGATATATGTCAGCACCACCAGCTTACCACTATCTTCCTGGACTATGAAGTCGTCTTCCGAAATACAGAATATATTGTATTTTCTTACATCAACGCAAACCACTGTTTTTTTCACTTCACACAATGCACAACAGTGTCTTCCTCCTATTCCCACTTGAAAAAAAACAATGGCCTGAGCTTTCTCTTATAACGAACACTATGGAGTAAAAAATAGCCCATTGCCGTTCCCTCCAATCCGCCTCTGTAAAGTTACAGATTTTCATTTCGGTTTAAGGATTAACTTCAAGCAATCGCTATTCCGTTATTTAATTATATAGATCTACATGGTTCTTTGCTTTTTTGCAGATGTATAATGTTGAGATCAGAAGACTGTTTATAACCTTATATAGTATTTTAACGTTTGTATCATGTGGATTAGTACAAGGTATGTACCATTATAATGTTGAGATCAGAAGACTGTTTATAACCTTATATAGTATAACGTTTGTATCATGTGGTTTAGTGCAATGTATGTGCCATTATAATGTTGGTATTAGAAGACTGTTTATAACCTTATATAGTATAACGTTTGTATCATGTGGTTTAGTGCAAGGTAAGTACCATTCTCTGGCGGAATAAAAAAAAATACTGCTAAAATAGTATAGTTTATATGGTCTTTTGTTTATTTGTTTTGCCTCGAGATATGAATGAAATAAAAAAAAAATTGAATTAAAGGGGGAAAAGTTATAGCAATATATATAATTTCAACACTCGACACATAAGTGTGGAGGGTACTCACATCTACACTTTGGAAAGACCTAACATTTTATTTTAATTTACAAGTATGCTGTTCTAGCGTTATTTCGAAGTTCTATTATAAATGAATTTTTTTTTTTTTTTTTTTAAAGGCCTAAACTGATGATATAATGACATTTTCATTCCCATTTCAGACAACGATGTAACGAATTTAAGTGACTCAAATGGAGTAAATTTAATTCTATTGGGTGCTTTTTGTCTTGCCTTCCTCGTAGTCTTAGTGTTGGCAGTTTTCTCATGTGGTGGATGTGAAGATATGAGTGGAGACGTGGCCTCCGAAAGCCACCCGGCATGTGGCAAACAAAGTAACAATTACAGTACAGTAGTGACGGATGCTAACACTTCCGTACTTATGTCGTCCCATACTATGGGCGACAGTGCGAATGGTTCAATTATTCCACCACAGAACTTACCTTACTCTTTGCACCCATCATCTACCCAAGGTTTCACGGGATACCAGAGTAGTAGCAATACTGCTTCAGCACCACAGAACGAGCCGCCTCCTCCTTCATATGAACAAGCCAATAGACAAAGTGGCCTTGCTGGCTATGGTTATTGAAAGAGGATGTTTATTTTGCCTATGTGATAATTATTTATACATTTTTTATTCAGACGTGTTTATAAATGAATCTATGACATATATGACACATACATGTATTTATAAGTAGTTTTTGTCCCTGCTAGACTTAGCCCTTTAACATTATTAATCGATTTTCAACGTTTATATACTGATATTTTCATTTTATTTTGTGGCACATTGATAGTAAAAAAAAGAAAAAAAAAAAAAAGAAAGAAATAGCAAAATATTTTTTTTTTTATAGAAATAAATAGAAAATATAGAAAATAATGCCCCTGATGTCATATGTTATAAGACTATGCTGGGCTATGAAAAAACAAACACATTGGCATATTTCATGAATAATTGATAGAATGAAGTTTATTTCCTGTTGTGAAAAAGGAAAACATATATACATGTAGAATAGAAAATTGATTTGGTTTGATTTTCCAGAAGTTAGAAATACACATCCTAATCAGGCAGGATTAGTGTAAGATGAGAATATATATAGTATATCATTTGTCTTCCTACACCGCTCATATTACACATCTAAAATATCCCTTCCTAATTGTTTATGTAAAAATATGAATTGACCTTGCAAAATCAGTATATTGTCTTTACCGAAGGTTTGTTGATTTACATGACAATGTAGTGTGTTATTTCCTCGTTTTTCTGTGTTACACCGCAATGTTTTAGCTGTGTTTTACAATTATCAACATTATATGTGATTTTTTTTTAATTGCCGAGTCATAATAAGTTATACTTTTGTAGTATATATGTTTATACCATCCTTTTAGTTATTTATATATGAAATAAATGAATAAACCAGACTTTTTTCTTTATAAAATACATTGCTTTTCACATACTTTATCTGTATCGACAATAAACAAAGCATTAATGTATTGCAGCCCAGGAGGGAATTTCAAATATAAAAAAAGGAGATTATGTATAGACTTTGAGTGTTCCACAAAGTCATAATAATGTTACAATTTCCCAAAATATACTTATTTTCAAATTCTAAGTTATTGAGAACACCGGTCTGCTCTTGGCACATATAAAATATAGAAATATTGTCTTTTCATGAATATATTAACATTATAAAAGTCTATCTGTGAAGGTTAAAAAAAATAAAGATAACTATTCTTATAATGTAGGCATCTTTTTAATAATTTTTACATAATTCTAAGAAAAGGTCACATGTATTTGAGGTCTTCTCGATCTATTCACAATTAATGTTACATCGGCCATCAGGATATGGTACGTTTGAATTTGCTTAATTAGGAACTTAATTTCAAAACAAATCTTTGCTTAAGAAATAATTCCTTCATGTCATGCATTACATTTCACATTTGATCAGTTTAAAAAATACGAGCAGGGTAAATATATGTTGTTCGATATAACATATATTATAAAAGTTTAGGTAAGCTACTTGAATGTATATATTTTATAGGATAACGATGGAAATAACTTTAATATAAACAGTAAATTTGTGCCCATGTGTCAAACATAATTTGTGCTCCTTAGAACACGGCTTTATTTACAAAACGTAATAAGGACATCATATTAGAATGCATATTAGTGTTTAGAGGGGAGGTAATATATTGTCACATTTCCCACTTGGCATCGATAATGGTACATAGTGTATATATTTTACGTCTATCGATATAAGAAGATATGGTACGATTGTCAATGTGAAAACTTTTCGTCCAACTCACAGTTTGTAAAAGTAAACCATTATAGGTCAAAGTACGGTATTCAACACGGAGCCATGGCTCACACCGAACATATAAAGGGCCCCAAAAAATGGCTCGTGTAAAACCATTCAAACAGGAATACGATGTAATCTACATGAAAAAAAGAGAGAAACGAGAATCATTTATGTCATTATGATATATTTCTATTATGAATTACAATATACGTTGAACCACAAACGTCAAAATCATTCAATCGCGTAGTGGTATTAACTATTTTTGGATTCTTATAAATTCTATATATAACTTTTGGACTTGTTTAAATCTCGGTCTATTTCTTAAATTTATTCTTACATACTTTTGATTTTTTAACCCTGTATGCTAACATTCCCATGATAATTTTAAAATTGTTTGTACGCACATTGAACGACAAATTTATGTGACGTATAAAATTTTCTGACGTCAGACACTCAATAAATGTGTTCGTAGATAGTAGATGTTTTTCGTGTTCTGTTAAATTGTTCCTTTTAAAATTGTTAAACGATGATGACTGATGTACCCATATTTTGACTATTATATTTATTGTGTCTGTTTATTTAACGCATCAATGTAAAAATATCGGAAATTGATGAGACTGTCATTACAAAAGTGAGAGGGTTAGCGCTATAGAACCAGGTTTAATCCACCATTTTCTACATTTGAAAATGCCTGTACCAAGTCAGGAATATGACAGTTCTTGTCCATTCGTTTTTGATGCGTTTTGTTATTTGATTTTGCCATGTGATTATGGACTTTCCCTATTGATCTTCCTCTAAGTTCAGTATTTTTGTGATTTTACTTTTTATGAACCGCATCAACTTGAGAACGACAACCAACGAACGGTTCCTGTTCAAGGACAGGTCAAACAAATGCATCGGGCTTATTTTCGATTTAGCTAATTTAATTTTTTTGGTTGTCAAAACAATAAACAAGAGGCTCTAAAGAGCCTGTGTCGCTCGCCTTGGTCTTTGTGCATATTAAATCCTTATCTTTCAACAACTCTCCGTAGAAAAAAAGAGAACTACTGGATTAGACAATTGGGAACTGCGACGCCTTATGGTTGCAATGACAAAATTGATGGTATAGGTATTCTATCTAGTCCTTCGTGTAACTCGGTGAATGTGATGAATATTTTCAACTCGACTCCTCGACGTAGACGCAGTCATGGTCATCGTCATTATACATCACCTTCTCTGCATGATGTATTTATTAATGACTTGCTGCCATTTATACAAAAGCCGTTAGGTATTCATCCCATTCGCACGAAACTTTATTCATTACCCCTTTCAAAACTTCATTCTCTGTTCAATTTATGTTTGGAATCCACTGTTACAAACCCTCATTCAAACCAATACAAAATTACAGCTATAATTTCGGATATGGCAAGTCACAGACTTTTCAAGCCAGTCCGCATTGGAAAAGATGAAAAAGAGAAAAGATCTTTCCTTAATCTTTCCTTTACCAACAAAGGTATCGATGGCGTCAACTTAGGCAATAACCTTCATCATAAATTAGTTCAATCGAAAATACCTCCTTATTTCAAAGACCAGTCTGTACCAATAATTTCTTATACCTATACCAAACCTATTGCAACTAAAATTTTCAATTACAAACACGTTTTGCAGGATCTCGATATTGACGACTTCAAGTCTAAACCTCCTGATTGCACTTGTGGTAGTTCCCAATTCACATATAATCTTGCTGGCCACGTTATTACCGGTGACCTCAACATTGTTAATAACACTTCTCTACGAAATGTGTTATCGAAAGGTCCGAAATATCGTGAGCCTAAATCCATCAATTGGAAATACAACTTTAAAATTTTGATGGATTCAGTTGAGGATTATGCCAGGCAATGGGCTAAGCGCGAGAAGGAAGACGTAGACACTCTTTCCGAATGGATTAAGGCAGTGAGGTCGTTAATACAAATCAGAATTAAAAAACTGAATGGGTCTATCAATGCCCATGCTACGTCAATCTTTAAAGACCCAAATGTTGCAAAACACCTATCCTACCTCCATGACAAATATGTTGTTGTCCCCGCAGATAAAGCCCCAATTTGCAAATAACATCGTTTTTGTATGTAAAACTCATTACATTAACTACTTGATAAACGAATTAGGTATTGACAATTCACTTGGAAACTCAACATATACCCTCACGACACTTACCAAAGAGGAAATCCTGGATAATCATAGGTCTGTTCTGTGTTCCTTTGGAATTTCAACCAAAGATGAAGAACTGGATCTGCCATCACTGTATTGGATACCGAAACTACATAAGTGTCCTTACAAACAACGGTATATTGCTGGGTCTTCCAAGTGCTCCACGAAACCTCTTTCTAAATTATTAACATCTATTTTATCAGCAATCAAAGACGGGCTTCAGAGTTATTGTGAAACTGCCTATTCTAGAGGGGGCGTTAATCAGATGTGGATACTTAAAAATTCCAAAGATCTTTTAGAGTACATACAATCTAACTCTCTTTCATCTTGTAACAGTATTAAAACATTTGACTTTTCTACACTGTACACTAGTATTCCACATTCCAACCTAAAAGACAAATTGAAAGAGTTGGTATTGCTTTGCTTCGTAAAAAAGAATGGCCAACGTAGATACAAGTATCTTGTCTTGGGCAGGGATAAATCCTACTTTGTAAAGGATCACTCTGATTCGAACAAAAAATTCTCTGAAACTGATATTATCAAGATGCTTGATTTCTTGATTGACAACATATTTGTAACGTTCGGGGGACGTGTTTTTCAACAGACTGTCGGCATTCCAATGGGAACAAACTGTGCCCCTCTACTTGCCGACTTGTTTCTTTATTATTATGAGGCTGACTTCATGCAGGAACTTCTTAGGAAGAAAGATAAGAAGTTAGCAATATCCTTTAACTCTACTATTCGCTATATAGATGATGTTTTTTCACTAAATAATTCAAAATTTTGTGACTATGTGGAACGCATCTATCCAATCGAACTAGAGATAAAGGATACTACAGATACAGTTACGTCGGCCTCATATCTTGACTTACATCTAGAAATTGACAATGAGGGTCGGTTGAAAACAAAACTTTACGACAAAAGAGATGATTTCAGCTTTCCAATTGTGAACTTTCCATTTCTAAGTAGCAACATTCCACCTGCATACGGGGTATATATCTCCCAGTTGATACGATATTCCCGTGCTTGCATTTCCTATCATGATTTTCTTGATAGAGGATTGCTGCTCACAAGGAAGCTATTTTACGGACGCCATCACGAGTTGGTTGACCGTTATGGAATAACCGTTTCACAAATGATATCGGATATGTTCCTTACATCGCAACTACAATCCCCTTCCCTTTCATGAATGTGACCTACCAAATTAGACCATTTACCGGATTTGTTATCACATAAGCAACACGACGGGTGCCGCATGTGGAGCAGGATCTGCTTACCCTTCCGGAGCACCTGAGATCACCCCTAGTTTTTTGGTGGGGTTCGTGTTGTTTATTCTTTAGTTTTCTATGTTGTGTCGTGTGTGCTGTTGTTTGTTTGTCTTTTCATTTTTAGCCATGGCGTTGTCAGTTTGTTTTAGATTTATGAGTTTGACTGTCCCTTTGGTATCTTTCGTCCCTCTTTTAAACAAAGGACACATGACAAAATTGTGTTTTGGTGTTGTGATGTGTTTGTAGATCTCACTTTACTGGACATTCTTGCTGCTTACAATTATCTATATCTATAATTAATTTGACCAGAAGTGACAGTTGAAAATAATTTGTAAAAATTTACAAAAATTAAGAAAATTTTTGAGAATTGTTAAAAAATGACTATAAAGGGCAATAACTCCTTAAGGGGTCTATAGACCATTTTGGTCATATTGGCTTATCTGTAGTTCTAACTTTGCTGTATATTATTGCTGTTTACAGTTAATCTTTATCTATAATAATATTCAAGATATTAACCAAAAGCTGCAAAATTTTCTTAAAATTACCAATTCAGGGGCAGCAACTCAACAAAAAGTTGTCTGATTGGTCTGAAATTTCAGGGCAGATAGAAATTGCCCTAATAAACAATACACAGCAGATTTGCTCTAAATACTTTGGTTCCGGAGATAAGAACCAAAAATTGCATTTTACCCTATGTTCTATTTTAAGTCATGGCGGCCATCTTGGTTCATGGGCGGGGTCATCGGACACATTTTTTTAACTAGATACCCAAATGATGATTATGGCCAAGTTTGGTTAAATTTGGCCCAGTAGTTTCAGAGAAAAATGGTTAAAAAATGACTATAAAGGGCAATAACTCCTTAAGGGGTCAACTGACAATTTAGGTCATGTTGACCTATTTGTAGATCTTACTTTGTTGAACATTATTGCTTTTTACAGTTTATCTCTATCTATAATAATATTCAAGATAATAACAAAAAACGGCTGATTTGTCTGAAAATTTGAGGTCAGTTAGATCTTGACCTGATAAACAAATTTTATCCCATGTCAGATTTGCTCTAAATACTTTGGTTTCAGAGATATATGCCAAAATCTACATTTTACCCCTATGTTATATTTTTAGCCATGGCGGCCATTTTGGTGGGTTGGCCGGGTCACCGGACACATTTTTTAAACTAGATACCCTAGTAATGATGGTGGCGAAGTTTGGTTAAATTTGGCCCAGTAGTTTCAGAGGAGAAGATTGTTGCAAAAGTTAACGACGACGGACGACGACGGACGACGGACGCCAAGTGATGAGAAAATCTCACTTGGCCCTGTGGGCCAGGTGAGCCAAAAATGGAATTGCTCAATAACATAAATGTCTTGAAAAAAAACCAATGGAAAAATATTCTTATAGGGGCACTAGCTACCATTAATGGAATTGAAATAGTGAAATGACAATTCGCTTTTAGCAGCAAGTATGGTTCAATTTTGCCAAAATAAACTAAGAAACATAGCTAATTAATTATATTTCACTTGCAAGTGAATAATTTAAACTCGTTTAATCCGTATTTACGTGACCTTTAATTTAACCCCTTACCTTGAGATGAACTCCGCACAAATCACATTGCTTCTAGACTAAAATACACACGAAATTCTGATATATATTATCTAATATATGCATTCTTAACTGTTTATTTCAAACTTATTGTAATTTGGATATGCATGTGTTCAAGTATGTCACAAATAAAAAATGAGAATTTAATTCAAATCGGTGAACATGATTTTGACAGCTTGTGCACCTTTAAGATTTAGGCTAATTATGACATCATAAAAGAGCGCTGATACATACATTTTCAAACTTAAATACTTATTTCCATTGTGGTTCTATTGTAAAACAGAGGATTCATTCTAGAAAAAAATCATCATTTTAAATAAACGAAGTTCAACGTTCATTGTTTTTGCCCTGTCCAGCTTGAGAGTGTTGTCTGTTTAGCTCAATTGTAGTAAATAAACAAAATATATATCACTCGTTTTTCTGGAGGATTTGTTCACTGAAATACCTGCATGCATATTCAACCATACATTAAACTGACACTTGCGCTAATCATAATATGTTAAATTATGAGTACCCATAATTTCCCTCTTCACCTTGCTCTCTTTTTCAAAACGTTCGGCAACACCATTGGAAAATTAACAAGAGGGGCGAAAGATACCAGAGTGATATTCAAACGCAACTGACAATGCCATGACTAAAAATGAAAAGACAAACAGACAATCCAAAAGTATACAAAACGCAACATATGAAAATAAAAACTAAGCAACACGAATCCCACCAAGAACTGGGGGTGATTTCAGGTGCTCCAAAAAGGTAAGCAAATCCTGCCGCACATGTGGCACCCATCGTGTTGCTAATGTTAGTACAAACCCGGTTATAAGTCTAATACGGTAGGTTCACATTCTTGAAAAGGGAACGGTATTATAGTTACGACATAAGGAACATATCTGCTATCATCTGTGAAACGGATATTCCATTACTGTCCATGTTGTTACATAGAAATGAAAAGTTCAACATAGTTACCAAATTTTAAATTATTTAGTGAGAGAACATCATCTTTATAGCGGAAAGTAAAGTAAATACTGCTTACTTCTTTTCTTTCTTCTTTAGAAACTCCGTATGAAGTCATCCTTATAAGAACAAAGGAACAATCCGACAAGAAGAGTGGAACAGTTAGTTTCCATGGGAATGTCAATGTTTGTTAAAACTTCAAAAATACGTCCTCCAAACGTAACCCATATGTTGTCAATCAAGAAATTAGGTATCTTGATAATGTCAGTTTCAGAGAATTTTTTGTTTGAATCAGAGTGGTTTTTTTTACAAAGTAGGCGTTATTCCTCTTTGAGACAAGATACTCGCCTCCAAGTTGCCCTTTTTATGAAACAAAGCAATACCAACTCTTTCTAACAACTGCTTTTTTTGTGTTGACCGGCAATCTACGATACATTGTAGTCAAGGTCAACACCTGTTAGAAAATCTGACATAAATTCGAACAATATCTACAGAAAACAATCAATTTTACAACTATACAAAAGTGAAAATGCTTGCTTGCCTTATGCCTCATGGCGAGAGTCTTTGAGGTCAAGTTCTTTCTGAGGGTATCACAAATAATACTATAATTATATATAATGATCTATGAAAGTGTAATCATGGTCAGATGAATATTTGCTTCTTGCAATCATTTTATAAAATGTGTTAGTCTTACATTATTATAGACAATGCACAATAAAACAATATGATATCAAAACTTAACGTTTACTATTAGTAATTAATTCAAAGCTGTGACGTTTGCCTATTCACTTACGGTACCGTGGTTTTTATTTCTAAAATCAACGATTCTTGTATTCGCCGGCAAAGCAATGGGTCATCATTTTTTCCCCTTATTAATGATAAAGATAATTGTTTTTTTGTTATTAATACTATAGCCAATTAAAAAAAATGTAACAAAATCCAATTTATAAATAATATATGAGGTGTGATAAATACAACTATATATATTGCTCCTACCCATATTCCAACAACATTTTTCTATCTTGTGAGATCATCTTCTAGTGAAAAAAATATGAACGGTTTATATAAATTGAAATGCTCTGAAAAAAGGTTGTTTTCAATTGGAAACTATCAGACCAAATTTTTCCTTTATCTCTGAGGGTTTTTGCTGTTCCACCTATGGATCGAAAGCTTTTCTCGATGATCCAAATCCTGACTTTAGTAAAGACTCTTACCTGTTTCCCGTTCATTGTCATTTCGATTGTACTGCATCTTGGGTGAACTTGTCAATCAGAAGAATATTAACCGAGAAACAAAGGAAAAGCAATATTTCACAGACTACCGTTGTGGTTGACATAATTAGATTTGTAATTGCAAGCATAGATGAGGGGCGAAAGATACCAGATGGACAGTCATAATTCGAAAATAAACTGACAACGTCATGGCTCAAAACGAAAAAGACAAACAGACAAATAATAGTACAAAAAAAAAACTAAAGACTGAGCAACACGAACCCCATCAAAAACTGGGGGTGATCTCAAATGCTCAAGAAGAGTTAAGCAAATACTGCTTCACATGTGGCACCCGTCGTGTAGCTCATGGTATTACAAACCCGGTAAATAGTCTTATTCGGTAGGTCATATTCATGAAAAAGGAAGGGGATTGTAGTTACGACGTAAGGAACCTATCCGATATCAACTGTGAAACGGTTATTCCATAACGGTCAACCAACTCGTGATGGCGTCCGTAAAATTAACAAAGGGATGATTTTAACTTCACCATTTGGAACTCTTAGTTTAAGAGCTTCCCTGTGAGCAGCAATCCTCTATCAAGAAAATCATAATAGGAAATTGGGAGACATATACTCCTTAGCGGTTGTTATCCCGTCTTTTTGAAACTTTCAAATATTAACGGCGTTTTTGTATTTAATGCCACTTTGACCCAGGTCATAGATCAGATTTATTCGTTCAGTGTATTTGAAATTGATCTACGACACAATAGCTACGGGGCGCCGAATGGGACTCTTGTGGTTTTGTACAAAATTCAATTCTGTCATAACAAAATCATTTTTGTCTTACAAAACTATGTGATACAGACTTGTTTAATGAGAACTTCAATTTTATGACGACAAAATTGACATTTGTGAGACAAAATTTACTTTTGTGAGACAAAACTCAATTTTGTGAGACAAAACTCAATTTTGTGAGACAAAACTCAATTTTGTGAGACAAAATTCAATTTTGTGAGACAAAATTCAATTTTGTGAGACAAAATTCAATTTTGTGAGACAAAATTCAATTGTGTGAGACAAAATTCAATTTTGTCAATTTTGTCTCACAAAAGTCAATTTTGTATATAAATCAGTTCACAGAATCTAAACTAAACAAATTTGCATACAAAATTGACTTTTGTCGCCCAATTTTCCCCTAAACAAATATGTGTAATAATATAGCGATCAAGGAACTAGCAATTAAAAATGGTGAGCAATGGACCTTTTTTCCTTGATTTTTCTAAGGCTTTTGATAATGTCCTGCAACCGTTGCTAATTGGAAATGGGACTTACACGATATGAGAAAAAAATAAACGCAAGTGGGTAGCAAACTTTACATCTCAAAGAACACCCTAGGTCCTATGTACGGGGCGCCGAATGGGACTTGAACTTTTTGAAATTAAAATCAATTTGTCTGGCGTACTGAATTGTAATCCTGGTAACTTTGATAATTATTGTGTACACAAAATGTAATTCTGTCATAACAAAATCATTTTTGTCTTACAAAACAGACTTTTTTTATGAGAAGTTCAATTTTGTGATGACAAAATTCATTTTTGTAGTAAAAAAAACTCAAAATTGAATTTTGTCATGACAAAACTGAATTTTGTCATTACAAAATTAAATTTTTTGTCACAAAAGTCAATTTTGTCAACACAAAAATTAACACAAAATTGAACTTTATCATTTTGTCATTACAAAATTCAATTTTGTGTTCATTTTTGTGTAGACAAAATTGACTTTTGTGTTAAATTTTCACTTCTGCTTAACAAAATTCAATTTTGTCTACACAAAAAATAAACACAAATTGAATTTTGTGACAAAATCTCAGTTTTGTAAGCAAATTAGTTCACAGAATCCAAACTAAACTAATTTGCATACAAAATTGACTTTTGTCGCCCAATTTTCAAATTAGCTAACAAAAGTGAAGTATGTGTTACAAAAATGAATTTTGTCATAACAAAATCATTTTTGTCTTACAAAACTATTGATACAGACTTTTTTATGAGAAGTTCAATTTTGTGATGACAAAACTCATTTTTGTAGACAAAATTCATTTTTGTAGACAAAATTCATTTTTGTAGACAAAATTAATGTTAATCATGACAAAATTCCTTTTTGTAGACAAAACCATGAGAAATATGCAAATATAAACTTATTTGCATACAAAATTGACTTTTGTTACTTGATATGGAAATTAAAACACAAAAGTCAATTTTGTGAGACAAAATTGAATGTGTACGCAATTAACATGTTGATTAAATTAGCATCCTGTAATTTTGTTATTAAAATTATTTTTTGGGTAGACAAAATTGAGTTTTGTTAGACAGAAGTAAAAAAAAACAACACAAAAATGAATTTTGTCATTACAAAATTCAATTTTTTGTCACAAAAGTCAATTTTGTCAACACAAACATTAACACAAAATTGAACTTTGTCATTTTGTCATTACAAAATTCAATTTTGTGTTTATTTTTGTGTAGACAAAATTGACTTTTGTGTTAAATTTTCACTTCTGCTTAACAAAACTCAATTTTGTCTACACAAAAAATAAACACAAATTGAATTTTGTGACAAAATCTCAGTTTTATATGCAAATTAGTTCACAGAATCCAAACTAAACTAATTTGCATACAAAATTGACTTTTGTCGCCCAATTTCAAATTAGCTAACAAAAGTGAAGTATGTGTTACAAAAATGAATTTTGTCATGACAAAAGTAACTTTTGTCCACTGAAAGACAATTTTGTATGACAAAATTTTAAATTTATAGTATGCTACAAATTTTGTTAAACTGAACTCATTTTTGTTGAACAAAACTCACTTTTGTCCGTACAAAATTGAATTTCGAGTACAAAACCACAAGAGTCCCATTCGGCGCCCCGTTATAGAAATACAATATTAATAAAAATAAAACAAAGGGAATATACAACAATGTCAAAAAGACAACTATTACCTGGGACAAAATGGCATTAAATAAATAAATTACACAGGAACATCTGTTTCTAGGAGTACGGAAATACTTTTATGAGAACAGAAGTGACAATTTATCGTCATCTTAAATACTTATCAACGTTGGTAAATATTAGAAATGAAAAAAACCAAATGTCTTTCCTGCTTTAGTGATTTTGAATTTCATATTGAAAGACTTCGTATCAAGTTCTTTCTGAGGGTATCATACATACTTTATTGTTATTGATTTTATGGTCAAGGAAAGTGTAGTAAAGGTCAAATAAACCCTGTAAGATTAATATTTACTGCGTACGATAATTTTGTAAAATGTGTTGGTCTAAAATTATTATAGAAAAAATCAGTATGATAACAAAATTTAAAGTTTAATATAAGTGAGTAAATCACCGCTGTGACGTCAGCCTATTCATTTACCGTGGTTTCTATTTCTAGAATCAACGGTTCTTGAATCCGTCAATGAGATGAGTTTATCATGTTTTCTTATTAAAGATAAAGATAATTATTTCTTGGTTTTAATGATATATCCAATGACAAAAAATGTAACATAATCCATTTTATCAAAAACATAACAGGTACATTATAAAAACTATAAATACTCCTCTTACCCATATTCCAAAAACATTTTTCTGTATAGGTCAAATATTTAGTGAGATCATCTCCTAGAGTAACTTCCCTAGAAAAACTTGAACTGTTTATGAAAAATTAAAAGTTCTAATAAAAAAAAATTGCTGTTTTTCCATTGGAATATTTCAGACGATCTTATTTTCTATTATTTCTGAGGGCGGTTTTATTCCACATGAATTGGAAGTTTCTCTCGATCCAATGGATTGGATTTTATATAACAAATGTGTCCTTTCCCGTTCATTGCCATCACGACTGTGCGGCGTATTTTGGGTGTTCTTGTTACCTAGAAAAATATTCATCGAGAAAAGAAGGAACAGGAATATAACTGCAACTTCCGTTCTGGGTTTTTTAATTGAAAACCATAGCAGTTGTTCCCTGACATTTTGAAACTTTAAGATATCAACGGTACATACATTGTATTTTTATGATTTGTGACGTTTCTAAGAAGTTTCAAGAGTATCACTAAATTTGGAACAATTATAAATAAAAAAATCAAATGTCATAAAACATTGTAGAAGGTGAGCTTTTATAGATTTCATCCAATAAATTGAATAGGAAAAAAGAAGTCCCTGTATTCTGTTTTTTAACACCCGAAAAATGGGATGTACCCTGAAAACAGGAAATACCCAACTTTTCCTGACTTGAGCCCAGCCTGTTTACCAGAACCTTTTCCCGTGAACTTATAAATGATAGCGTCCTTATTTAGATGGGACAGACATTGAAAAGATCTAGTTTTCTGTGTTTACAGGAGAGGTAATATTTAGTCACTAGATTTCCCACTGTGGTTGGGATGTTATTTTCATTATTTTTTTTAATTTGTTTTGGTCCCTTGTTTGGTAAAAAATAATGGAACGGTTTGGGCCGTGAGCCCTATTTTTTTCACAAGTTTTTTCTGTGGTATGGAACCTTGTGGTACAATTTCATATAGATCCATACACGTATACTAAAGTTATTATCTGAACACAATACTGGTATGCCTTCGTTAGACGATGACGACGTCGCTATGCTATACAGCAATTTATAAAACAATATTATTTCAAGAATCCAATCTAATATATAGCTTTTATATTAAACATTTATAAAATTATAGATTTGAAAGCTGTCAATAAAATATCACTTAACAAATTGATTTGTTTTTCTATTTGTTAACAAAAAAATGAAATATTCAACTTCTAATCGCTATAAATACGATGGATTCGCTGTGAACGTTTTTTGCATTATTTCAATATAGTGAATGCTGCACACCTTATAGTGATTAAAAAAAAACTATATGAAAATACATTTTTAAACATATCAATTAAACTACCTTTTAAAAAATTGAAGAACAAAAGTACATGTTATCGCTATTAACATGAGATGGATTTAAAATTTATCAGTAAACTATTCGTTATCAACTTTACCATTGCTTGGACGTTGTGTTTTACATTTGAAGACGTATGTCACCCTGAAGACAAAAGGTGTCTTAGACCTAGTATTCGTGGTCTTGGTAACCTGCTATGGGGTCGTTGTTGTTCTCTAGGAGTGCTGCGAAGGATTGTGAGTATCAGTCTTTTGGAATGTGCAAAGGAATGTTTTCTTACAACTGGATGTTTTTCGTTAAATTACAGACATAATTGGCATGTGTGTGAATTGCTAGAACGGCATCAGAATGGAGAGTCTCACTGTAATAATTTTCTTCATGGCGAAGGGTGTATTCATAGTAACATATCAACATGGTCAAAGGTAAAGATTATAAAATGTTTCAATGAATTGATCTCCTGTATTAGTTTAAAATGTTTGTTATTGGTGATTTTCCCATTTTTAGGTTCCATTAGATTTACGATAATCATTGAAACAGCAACATTTTAAATACTATGATTGTAAGCTAAAGGACAAATAATTATAAAGGCAGTCAAAAGTTTGAAGTACAACTGTATCCTTTTCCATGCACAATATTAATGGATTATATAAATTGATTGCAAACAGGATTGTTCACGATTTTCCCTTGAGTCATTCAAGTTATAAGTAGTTTCGAAGAGGTAGTTATGTATTTCATATGTAGGGCTCTTAGTTAGCCGATATCATAGTCTTCCTTGCATGCAATTTTATGTACATATTTCAAATTCGATGTCAAAACAAGTGTATCGGCATTGTTATTTCCGATTGTACAAAGAAATTACCATCTTTTGTTTAATAATGGTATGGTAAAATTTAAAAATAGTTAGCGACAAGTTATAGGAATTACTAGTATACCCATGTTTCAAAGAAACCATATTTATATAAGCTATTAATAGCAATTGCAAGCATACATTGAAATTAAAGCTTGATTTAATAACTTGTAACTAACATCTTGTCTTGTCCATTACAGAAATTGTATGGAGAGTGCGTTGATCACATCTGTGCAGCTGGACAAAGATGTTACTTTGATGTTGGTACTGGTGTCAATTGTAAAGTTGCATGCAAGTATTGTAATGAATGTTGGACTTCTATTTTTGGTAATACAGTTGCTTAAAATAGAATCATTCATAAGAAACTAGAACTAAGGAGTGAATTTTAATAAAAAGCAACATCAGTTTAAAGTCTGTTATAAGGGCATGCATACGCTATATATATATATACTGATGTACAGTAGTTGTCGTTTGTTTATGTAATATATACGTGTTTCTCGTTTCTCGTTTTGTTTATATAGATTAGACCGTTGGTTTTCCCGTTTGAATGGTTTTACACTAGTAATTTTGGGGCCCTTTATAGCTTGTTGTTCGGTATGAGCCAAGGCTCCGTGTTGAAGGCCGTACTTTAACCTATAATGGTTTACTTTTTAAATTGTTATTTGTATGGAGAGTTGTCTCATTGGCACTCACACCACATCTTCCTATATCTATATATATAAGTACGTCTGAGTCAGTGACAACTCTACAACAGATTTATCCATCGGATCACCAGCAATGATGGTGATACATGGCTGTGTACATTATGTATATACAACTATACGCCGGATTTAGTACTGGCTTTACAGTTCGAAATTATTTTTAAAATAACAGTTTAAATTACAGGTTTTCATTGATTCGGGATGATGTATAAGTACGTTGCCACGTTCAATTATTTTACCTCATTATACAAAACTTATTTTTTCAATCATTATTAGACTGATATTCGTTTGGGAGGCTTAAATATGTAGTTTCTGTTGTAATTGCCCTACCGTTGTCTAATTTATACCATCCTGGATCGGTTAGGACATTTTTGATTTTTTTGTTTGAGGACTGCCCTCAATGCAGTTATAACATCTCAACTGTCACAACCTTTGGAAATCTAGAGTTGTGCCATTTCACATCGTAAATAACTATTTTTATTTTTGGCATATTTCTGTAGTCTTTGCGGTGTGTTTGGAAATTTTAAAATTGTTCCAGCGTTCGCTTAAATTGTATAAATCAAGATTTTGATAGAGTCTCAATTTGAATTGACATGATTCATTTGTCATTGTGCAATTACCGAAGAAGGATATCTGTTATCCGAAATATCTAATATTTGTATATTTTATAGTTATTTAATGGTGATGTTGTACCCTTTTTGACTTGTTATATATTATATTTTGTAGTGTACAGAATCATATTACATGATCCATCGCCCTGTAAGATTGATCGTTGACTATTTATTCAGTCATTCAACTATATATATATATATATATGTATACGAATTAGAAAAACATTTAAATACAATTCTTTTTGTTTCAAATATTTATATAAGTTGCATTTTTAAACCATAATTCGTATTAAGCATTCAATTTGTCAAAATAAGCTGAAAACCATTGCTCATGTTTTATTTACTTGCAAGTCAATAACTTAATTGCGTTGAATTAGTATTTATGTAACCTTCAATTTAAGGAGGCTCGAGGGTATAAAAGTTTCATAAAAAAATCAAACATTTGTTTTTCATTACAAATTTTATTTATTTCCTTTTGTAGTTGTTACTTTATCATATGGTTCAAAAATCATTCAAAACAATCAATTTGTGCTGGCCCCAGATGACTTTCAAAATGTATACATCATTGAAAAAGTTCCAAATTATCTCCCTTTGGTGGAAAATGCCATTTTTTGGCTCTAAAATTGAAATATCTTTTTCAACTCATCGGTGACCTATCTTTTTTAATATAATTTCCATATAAGCTGTACTTAAACTAAATTATTGTAAAATTTTTGCGATTTCTTTTTTTTTTTTATTTCGATATTACCTTTATTTCTCCTATAACTTCAACAACAAAAAAACACCTTTACAAAAATGTATGCTTCTTTCGAAGGCAGATTGTGAGCGCAAATGAACGGTGACCCTACTTTTTTATTTATAACTATAAGATAAAGTTCATTTATAGAAAAATATAGAGAAATCCTATATAAATGATTTAGACCCGCGAACCCCCTTAAAAGATTTTAAAGCCTTCTCTAGAGATGGGTTACGCATATAAAAGTAGTGTTCATTTTTAAAAGGCACATCTTGCCAACATTGAAAGTAAAATCAAGTCAAACCACTTTGTTGACTGATTCGACCCACAAAAGAAATCATTCTCATACAGGTCAAGTTTTTAGTCTTAAGTCAGGTATCTGATGTTCAGTAGTTGTCGTTTGTTGATATGGTTCATAAGTGCTTCTCGTTTCTCGTTTCTAATCGTTTTTATATAGATTTGACCTTTGGTTTTCCTGTTTTATATGGTTTTACAGTAGTCATTTTTGGGACCCTTTAAAGCTTGCTGTTCGGTGTGAGTCAAGGCTCATTGTTGAAGACCGTATTTGACTTATAATGATTGACTTTTACAAATTGTGACTTGGATGGAGAGTTGTCTCATTGACACTCATACCCCATCTTCTTATAGCTAAACACTATATTAAACTGATGCTTAACCTTTACAAGAATATCAAATAAAACAGCCTTGAAAAATCCAATTGCAAGTGTTCGATGTCTATTTATATGTATATGCATGTTTCTATCTGGTTATATTACAAAGTCATCAGGGGTCTTTCGACGGTTAATGATATCGGATATGTTCCTTACGTCGTAACTACAATCGCCTTCCCTTTCATGAATGTAACCTACCGAATTAGACTATTTACCGGATTTGTTATCACATAAGCAACACGACGGGTGCCACATGTGGAGCAGGATCTGCTTACCCTTCCGGAGCACATGAGATCACCCCTAGTTTTCGGCGGGGTTCGTGTTGCTTATTATTTAGTTTCTATGATGTATCATGTGTACTATTGTTTGTCTGTTTGTCTTTTTCATTTTTAGCCATGGCGTTGTCAGTTTATTTTCGATTTATGAGTTTGACTGTCCCTCTGGTATCTTTCGTCCCTCTTTTTAAATCATAAGGTTTAGACTAAAATACTCACGAAGTGCTGATACATATTACAGATTCAATTAGTTGATCATTGTATATTTTATACTTTTGATAACTATTTACACCACTGGGTCGATGCCACTGCTGGTGGACGTTTCGTCCCCGAGGGTATCACCAGGCCAGTAGTCAACACTTCGATTATATGGTCATTTTTATGAATTTCCCGTTTACAAAACTTTGAATTTTTCGAAAAACTAAGGATTGTCTTACCCCAGGATTAGATTACCTTAGCCGTATTTGGCACAACATTTTAGAATTTTGGGTCCTCAATGCTCTTCAACTTTGTACAAATACAAATACAAATATTTTATTGGCACAAACTCAATTACAATAATTGGCAACGGCCCATACAACTAGTATACTAATAGTAATGATGCAGCAATTAAACAATAAATACAACATAGCATATCATTGTATTTGTATATGTTTGGCCTTTTGACTGTTTTGATATAAGCGTCACTGATGAGTCTTATGTAGACGAAACGCACGTCTGGCGTATTAAATTATAATCCTGGTACTTTTGATAACTATTTATACTTATTGTAATTTAGATGTATGTGTACATATGTTATAAATCAAATATGAGAATTTGAGTCAAATGCTTGAACATTAATTTGACAGCTAATGTGCCATTAATGAAGCCCGATTGGATACCCTTATATGCTATACTATACGAAATATTTACATCTGATGTTGTTAAAACGGTACCGTTTGTGTAATTACTACCACTAGATTAATACCTCTCTTGGTGTAGAAAATGGTGGACTAAACCTAGTTGTATCGCTAGCGAACCTATCACTTTTAGGACAGTTGCATATAGTTCTATTATATTGACAACAATATATGTGAGCAACACAAACAGACATAATAAGCAAAACTATAAAAAATTGGGGTACAGCGGTCAACAATGTGTTATAATCTTATTCAGTATCAAAACAAACAACTATTTCAGCATAGTAAAACAAAACGGCATAGAGACACTCGATAGACAAAGCACATATTAAGCAAAATCATTGAAAAACAAGATTACAAAAAATGACCATAGCATAATAACCCGATGGCGGGATATATAAATACCAAGCCACACCAAAAAACTTTTTCAAGAGAACTGTCTAAACAACCCTAAGACCAGAATCCAATACTTCCGTACTGACATGAACATTCAGAAATTAACTCAATGAATGTATCTCCCTCGTGCATAACTATAACTCCTTGTCGGGGTTTAACCTTACTTTGATATTTTTCAAGTTTAATAAGCTCTTCAACGATAGTACTTATTTTTTTATTTTGAATATTTTGTCCTCGAAAATCAACGAAAAGACATGCGCCTTTTGTTCAGTAAAACAGTCATCGTTATTAAATTATTTACACTTTGTCCATATCATGTGGATTTTAAAAGTCCCCAAGATTATCACCAGCTAAGTACTCAATCAATGTATTATCATAAAACACCTGTGGCATTCAGTACGTGGGAGATACAATGGACAAGGGGGGGGGGGGGGGGGGGGGGCGGTTCAGTGAAAAAACTATGTGAATTAAGTTTTATATCCTACATTGAACTTTTGAAGTCGTCCCTTAATAACCTTCTATCACGGTACAAAAATTCGTCCTGATCATGCATGAAACGTTTGCCACTGGACGTTAAGCAACAAACAATTAATTAATCAATGGTACCAAACTAAAATAAAGTGTCTGTTACACCTCAATATGAATTAAAAAGACAACATCGAGTTCTTATACAATATTTATATATTGCAAACATGTAACCAACTTTTCACATCGAGCAACAACCTTAAAACTGACCAGAAAATACATTAACTCTGTCTTTATCTTTGAATGTTAAACACATTAGAATAACCAGAAACTTTAAATGTTCTTCAGTGGCAACTTTATGACCATAGATAAATAGCACTAATTAATTGCGACAGTTCTAGAGAGTTCATTCAGATGCTAAGAAAATATTACTATTTAACGGTTAACAGGTGTCACAGTTAAAGTTCTTGTATTGTCTATTACACAAATAATACTAAAATTAGCCTTTTAATAGTGTCCCCTCACCATAAATCGTCGCTCACGGAAACATCCTTCTGGTTGGGACACCATAATGAGAAGAGAAAAGGTTTGGAACCTGCTGGTCTAAATGAAAAAGACGAGAAACAATACAGAGAGGATACAGACTAATTTTATGGAGCCTCGTTCTTACATCGATGTAGTATTGGCCAATTGACGTTACAGACATACCTTTACTTTAGTCCTATAACATATGACTTCGCATTCTTAATTAATTTTTAACGTTTTTATACTGATATTTTTTATTTTTACTTTTTTTAATGCTGATGGCACATTGATAGTAAAAAAAAAACAGAAATTAATAGAAATAGTAAATAAGCCCCTGATGTCATATGTTATAGGACTAGCCTTTACTTCTAGAATAAATAATCTTGAATATCATTCAAATTTTGTATTTATTTATAGCAGCAATCATTCTACATTCTCCCATTTGACTAAAAAAAATCATCTATTTAAATTTTCCTTGGATTTTGATATTTTTGTTATTTCACTTTTCACTGTACAATGAGCTACAAAAGATTTTTCATTTGCATTCGATATCACCTATGCACGCTTCGTAAAGCTGTTTTCTAGCAAAATTTTGCGTTAATTTTTTTTTATCACGTTGTTAATATTGTTAACATTTTAATATTGACATTATAAATATAGTGTGTTAAAGATACACTTTTGTAAATTATTTATTATATTTTTACCTCGATCATTACAACAAGATTGGAAACAAGTAAACTGATGAGCATGCACTTTTTAGAATTTTAAATACTTTAAATGTCTATCTATTGAAAAAAAGAATGAAATATAATAACTGAAAAATTGGTAAATTGAATGATGATGATGTGAATGTACCGCAAATACACTTTTCATATGACAAGAAAGCTCTCGGATATTTTAAAAAATTCGAATGCATGTTTACTTGTCGAAATGTGCATCTTGTGCCGTATTATTGGTCCCTCTAAGTTAATAACACTGATACAGTAAATTTTTTATAACTGGTACAGTAAAACAAGTACCATTAAGACATAACACACAGCACACAAGCACAAATTGTTTAGAAAATTGCCCATAGCACAACAACAGAAAGGCGGGATGTATGAATACCGAGCCACGCGAAAGGATATTACCAAAACAATTGACTACACAATCATTTGCCCAGTATCCAATAATCGGTACAAGAATGAACATACGGATGTTGGTGCGGTTCGTGTTGCTCAGTCTTTAGTTTTTTATGTTGTGTTTTGTGTATTAGTACCTTTTTTTATTATTATTATTGTTTAACGATGGCGTTGTCATTTTATTTTCGATTTATGAAATTGAACGTCCCTTTGGTTCAGCCCACCTTTATTATTATTCTTGTATCCGAAACAAGTTTAATTTACTGGTATAGAAAACATGTGCAATTGAAAGGATCATGCTTTTGTTGCCGTCTATTTTAGACAGAGCAAGGGCATAAATTAAACAACACATTAATGATATTTACTTCAATATTTCAGATTGTTCTAGTGATCTTCCCAATGTTTCAAATGCGTCACCAGATGCATATTTTGGACCCAGCAGAGATGTTCGACATGGGGTTAAATTTAAATGCGCACACAATTTCAGGCTTGTAGGGAAACCATATGTTACATGCAGCGACAGAGGTGGTGGTCGCGCTGAATGGGAAATTTTATTTACCTGCTATCAAGGTACATCTTTATATTTTTAGAATAATATTTAAAAAATCACTTATTTCTAATTGAACTTCATACTGATGGTAGGAATGCCTTTTATCGTCAAACGTCTAGCTGTTTTTCGCTACCGTTATAGCGCCAAGTAAGCCTTAATTTTCAATCTAATCATTGAAAATATAGAACTCGGATTTTGTTATCCTGCATTTTTACTGTCTTTCGTCTTGTGGGGTAACTCATTACTACACTCATCTCTGACCTGTCTTTGAAGTACTAAGCAGAAACCCGTAGAAATGGAGTTTGAATGAGTAATGAGCAGTTATTAATTGAGGAAAACCTAATAAAGCTATTGCATGGATCAATCATATATTCTTTTACAAGAACACAATTTAGATTCCCGGCCAAGTTACAGATAAATTGGGATATGTCAAAGTTCTTTTCGTTAGATTTTGCTCAAAACTACAAAAATAATGCGTCACAATATACTAGTACTTGTCTTAACAAGAGGCTGCCAGAGTGATAGCAAACCGGGTTTCCTGTAGAGGTCGAATCCTGGACAGTTGAGTAAGTATGGCCACTACATTTGAGCTGAAGAGCTTAAAACAGCTCTTAATTTGGATATACTGTTCAATATAATTAGTCAATACAAGTACACACCCGTGATATCGCGGGTCCGTGACTGAATTAAAGTATATAACTATGCCTAAGCCTTATTTTAGTAATTGGTATTGTCATCTGATAAGTCATGTCGATTATAAGATACACAGTTTTCTCTGCTTTCAAATCTTTCTGTTTGAACCCGTCGACCTGAAACTTATCAGTTATTGGAAATATTAATTATTTGGAAAACAAAACGTCCTGGCTATCCAGGAATGGAGTATTTTTTAAACAACAGCATTGTCCTATATTAGTTATCTTAGAAAGTCTTGCTGATTGCTGAATAAAAACCACAATAGGGAACAATTTGACAATGATTGGATTTAGTAGTGTCAGTCCTTTGATTATGACCCGTGTATATAGCAAAATCCTAAATACACCGTTTGGTGGTGCGCCTGTCAAATGCGGAACGTACAGATAAGGTAATAGCTGAATATACTATTTTTATCGGTATCAGATTCGACGCGGAACTTGTTAATTATTGGCAATATTAATTATGCTGAAAACAAAAGGGTCTGGAGTGGTGTAAATTTTAATCTACACCATTGTTCTATATTAGTTATATATAGAGTTGAATTCTTTGATTTGTCGTTTTTACCCGATGACGGCTGACAAATTGGATCTTGTAATTTTAGTATTATAGATATATGTTCCTGATCAAACAAATTAATTTTGGAACCTAATTTGGACCAACTTGAAGACTGGGCCAAAAATTTTATATTCAAATACAGGTTTAATTCATCATTTGAAAGAACTCTCTCTCTCTCTCTCTCTCTATATATATATATATATATATATATATATATATATATATATATATACATATGTTTAATTTATGGTTATCCATATAGTTTTCTGTTCAATGGGAAATTACTCAAACTGAATAATAGATATACACTTAGTTCTCAAAAATTAGATATGATTGACCATCTATTTTCTCTCTAAAATTATATTTGATGCTACCCAATTTACCAAACCAAAGAAAATAAATCCATAATGTCATTTATCATCAATACAATGTCTTAAAAATCATTAAAAAAATTAGTTATTTCCTTTTGAACAGAATTGAGTAATAATAATAATAACATCAAAATAGCAATTCCTGAGAAAGAGCTATAAATCAACAACGCGGAAAGCTTAAATCGTGAAAATTGAACTGTAGCTTCATTGAGTCACAGGAAACAACATATATTAGTTTGAATAATTTCGTCAAGACGAACCATATATTCAATCTTGCCGAACATCCCCAAATCAATAACCGATTATTTTCTTCTAAAATCCGGTTTAAATCGAAAAAAAATAATGAACTTATCTTAATGCATGAATTCTGCAAGTGTGTAGAGAGTATTTTAAATGAGTGTAATAGAAGGACGAACGATACCATAGAGGGAAAGTCAAACTCATAGATTGAAAATACTGTTCTTAGAATATTTCAAATCATAAAATCTGCGTCACCAAAACATATATTTTCCTCAATAGTGACATGGTATTCATAAAATAAATTAGCAAAGGTTGTGAAAAATATGTTATACCGTAATACTGAATTAATAATTTACCGTAATCATATTTCTATAAGTCACCACAGACACGGGTATAGCGAACTAGATGGGATACATTATCATCATAAAATAACCGAAGGAACATCACCGTCCGTAAAGAGTGTGTAGATTTAGTGGGGAACACGGCTACACTCCGAGGTCGTATTTAAAATTAGAATGTGAAATGTTCTCGAAAAATTGCTCACTCGTGCTTAATGGAATGCATAAATGAGAGTACATGAGATTATTGCCAGATCCCAAACACAGGTACAATCAAATCTTCATTACAGCTAAATAATATTTTGTTATAGAAAATTGCCCACATGACAAAGAATATTTGTACAGCAAGGATTTACACATCTGCTACAAGTTGTTACTTCATGGTGAATCTCAGTACAATTACCAGATAGCTAAACAAAAATGTAGACAGGAAAATGCTTTTTTGATGAGAATTGATATGCAGGCAAAGTATGAACATATTGTCCGATATTTGAGTAAGTTATATGTACTTTTAACCCTTTATTTTTCAGACCATTTATCCGAAAGCATATATACATATATATAGATTTCAGCATTCTTTTAATCACTGCAAAGATCATTCAATAACAATTCATCAGTTATTTTCTACTAATAAAAACGTGACAATAAATCGGTTGCAAATATTAGTTTTTAACTGTTTGTTTGTATTTGAAGCCAGATAGGTAAAAAGAATAACGATAAGTAAAGTTGAAAAACTATTTACTGTTCACAACCAGTACATTAGGAATTAATAAGGCTTATTTTGATTACAGTAACACAAGAGGCGTACCTTGTCAACATTCAATTTGTCTTTATTCAAGGAAGTCATAACCGAAATGACCAATCATCCCCAAACTGGAGATATGACGATGGTACGCAAATGGATTATTTTAATTGGGGCACGGATCAACCAGATGGTACTTCTTATTATGGTACTGATTACTTATCCTTGTACAAACCGGATTACTTTAAGATGCATGATGTATGGACTACGGGCGACAAACACAACGGGATACCGCTCTGTGAGATAGAACTAGCTCCATAAGACATTAACAATTAGTTTTGTTTTTAATGGTAAACCGCTATGTGACATACATCTAGCCACATAATAAGTTAACCAGTTCTTTTGTAATCAAGTAGATAGACAATGTTAAATTGAATTTATAATTTTGACATCTTTTTTTTTGTTGCTTGTTTGTAAATATATATGCCAAGCTTAATACCGCAGTCACACAAGGCCACGGTCTCACTACGATCTGTGAAAAACATTTTGATAATCGTAGTGCGATCGTGCAGATCGCAGTTAGATCGTAGTACGGTCGTGGTTAGGTCTTCATGATCCTGATGAGCGTGGCCAACTTTGAACATGTACAACACAATCGTGGTTCGGTCGTGGCGAAATCAGGTCTTAGTAGAAGCGTAGTAAGAGGTCAGTAATGTCGTGATAAGATCGCAAAGGTCGCTGTACCATCGTAGCGAAAGCGCGATTCTAGTCAAGGATACTGTGCTACGATCTCACAGCGATGTAACTACGACCTCACTTCGACCATCACCTTCTTACCGCGACCCAACCTTGCTTCCACTACGACTATACCACCTTTATATTACGCTGTTTTTACGATTTTAGTACGTCCATGCCGCCTTCGTCCCGATCTTCTTACGACCTAACTACGTTCACAATACGCCCACCATACTCATTGTCATTGTCATATAAAATATATAAAAGCTCTTCAGGTTTTGTTTGTCTGTATGTAATTTGGACCTGTTGTCCTTTTTCTTCAACGACTCAACCATGCTTGACACATATGTCTCATCCCTTCTTTTGATCACTAAAGCATCGTCATTTGGCCTTGATGAACCAGCAATATGTTGTGATTAAGGTTTTATTGGTCGGTCCGACATATATCTACTATGATTCGTTACTATCAGATCTCCCTCTGCCTCTACTCCTACTATCTCGCACACGAGTTCTGGTAGATTTTGCATGACTGTGTTATTTCCGAAAAAATCTACGTATCAACGAGAAATAGAAGGAATGAAACAGTATTTATATGGAGCACGATGTTGACGCTACTACAGTGGGATTTCCAGTGACACTAGAACAATAGAAAAGTCACTCTTCTTATGAAAGAGATAGAAAAGGTCTAAAAACAGGAGAGACAATTTACGCATAAAAACCGATATGCATAGGGATGAATATCTCTTAAAACACAAAACCATTATATAACTTTTATACAACCACTATAAATAAAGTATATGTTAAAGCTAAATGTGTTAATATATGATTTTTTAATTGCCAAACATGCTGTTAATTGAACAACCTATTGTTCAACATAGGAGTGTGTAAAAAACTGCCACATTTGCCTGCATTTTTTTCTTTTTTTTTGAAAAAAATATATATCAAACCTTAATAATGTAGCTTTCTGGGTATCCAATTTTTAACGTGTTCCGAAATGTAGTTTCGTCACAAGAATTTTTCAAAGTTGTGTCATTTTGTCTATATGAATGTCGGTAAATTCGTATGATCGAGCACACCGACAAGTATATCGTTGGGACAACTCGATATAATGTAATCAATATACGTGAAAGATTACCTAATGTGAAGTTTATCAAAATCATCATAACATAATTGATCAACACATTATGTTTGAACAACATGAGTCCTACAATATAGGATTTAAAGGTGCATATCATTTACATTCAACGTTTTTATTGGATTTTTTTTTACTACAATGTAACCTCGAGGTTCAACGTTGATAGTAAAAAAAAATCCCAGAAATTTTTTGAATGATATTGTAAATGATATGAACCTTCGACTTCTTATAACATCGGAATAGAAAATATGTGATCCGAATTAACCATGCACGTGTGTTACAGAAGATTATGAACTTTTATGATGTACAGGGGCTAAGGGTTTTTCTTAAACAGTATTATGATCCCAAATTTGATGAATTTTGTTGGCAATACTTTAATATACACACTACATATAACAAAGTATATATTAAATCTCAATGTATTATTATTAGGAAAAATGTTTGACTCTGTAAAAACAAATCTTCCCCCTGCCTAAAAGGGGTCCGCTCCAGTCTTGAATCAGTGATTTTGTTTATCATAAACAAAATATTGTCTCACACTGAAAGGGGCAGCCGGGCAACATGCACAGCCCGGATTGTCAAAACAACTAAGATTTACAAAAATGATTACAAACAAAAACCATCAGTTGGACAATCTTACTGGAATCTGATTATCTCTACTGATAAATAATGCAACACTAATGACACATTTAAGTTTTGGAATGATTTTATTCACAAAGAATGTTTCTCATTGGTATACATTTCTATGCTCTTGTCTTTTCAGAGTTTATATTGGAAATTAAAAATTGCTGCATGAAAGACACTAGCTCCACATTCCTATGCATATGATTTTATATGTATGAGAATCATTCCATAAAATATCCGTTTGATATCCTTTCAATGCATGACACTGTCTAGTGGTTTTTCTGCCACAATTACAAGGAAAACCTGGCTAAACTTGTGCTAAATCAAACACTTGAATCTTACATCGCTATTGATGTTAAGCAATTATTTAAACTGTTGGGTTTTATGACAGTCTTCCTTCCATACACACCATCGCTGCAAAATAATTTGAACATTCAATTAGATGATTATAATATTATTTGGCAATCCAAAGAGAACCTGAAAACATCAGACCACAATAAACAGAGACCCCAAAAAAAGCCAATTTTACTTTACAATGAAATTGAAAAAGTAGTTAGTTACATATCAAATCATCTTTTGGCTGTCGACAAAAAATAAATAAAATCTAAATTTCGTAGCATTTTACCCCCCCCCCCTTTTTTTTAACTGAATTTGTTCAAGGTATGGTGGTTTTACCCCTTTTCAGATTTCAGTATGTCACGTTGTATATCTTTTATAAATTAGATCAATTTCTAGCAAGTTTCTACGATAATCTTTATCATTTGACAAAATACTATGCATCTGAATTAAATTGTTTACTATTTGAAAAAGCGCGCCTTCTTTTACTTTAATTTACTTCCCTTTATTTCACATAGCAACAAATATTAAAAACTGCCACATTTGACTGCATATCAATTTTTTTCCCCAAAAAAAATATATGTCAAGCAGCATAATTAACTTTACAAATTGGGAGAAAATCAAGATGTTCCGACTATAGATTAGTATTAAAAAAAAATAATGAAAGGTTGGCATGATTCCAGGTTTGAACCCTGACGACACTTAAAATCGAAAATTCACTTATTTACCTATCATATGAAGATACGATGATGTGATAAACTTAACAATTAATAAATTACCTGGTGCATTATCATATTCACATTACGTTGACACGTCTCAGTTCGTCTGTGTTAGTTCATTTCAAGCTCGTAAACAATGTACACCATTTTCCGCTATTCTTTACCGATTACCTCTAGTCAGAAGAGCCCACTGTTTACAGGGGCGATAATATTTTGTCACCAGTTCACGCACTGACTACAGAGAGCGTAGTTAGATCGCAGTATAAACGTGGGATGATAGTAGTATGTTCGTGGTAAAAGCGTGCTATAATCGCAGTAGAAGCGTGGTAAGATCGTGTTGCAATTTGATAAATCGTGGTATGGTCGTAGTGATGACGTGATGAGCGTAGACAGATCGTGATAATCGTAGTGAGGTCGTAGAATAAGCGTGGTGAGAACGTGGTATAATCATAATGGGGTCTTTTTAGATTCGTAATGACGATGTAGTAGCAACGTGAAAGAAACAAAAAATTACATTTCATGCCGCTCATACCGCGACCTCATCACGGTGTGAATGAATTTTAGATCGCGGTGAGCGTGGTGCGATCGTGGTTAAGTGTGACTGGGCTTTTAATAACTTAGAATTAAGAAATATTATCTTTCACATATTGACGAATAATGTATCCTATTTCAGTTTTACAGATATATATAATTGTATTGTATTAATTTAAGTGTAAATAACTTTAAACTTACTGCAGTCTGTATAAGGAAATCTATGGATTATTTTGGAAATCATTTATGGCCCAGTCCTTGCTATATTCTTTAAGCAAAATCTTGATTTGAATTTCTTATCTTGATGCTGACTTTTGATATCTTCATTGTATATTCCATAATTTCTGCATATCCAAATGCTAGTTTGTCATGGGAACATTAACTTTAAAGAGAAACTAAACCTGTTTTAGTGTCAGGGTAAAAAGTTATACATTACAACTATTCATTTTCAAACAAACTTCTTTACTCAAATGTAACTAAACTTTGTTGTATCATGGAGAAGAAGTTACTTCTAAAGAATGTTGATTGATCACCAATACTTTAATTTTATCAAGAAACACGAAATTAACCAAATCTGCAATGACAAACAGACAAAACAAATAAAAATAGAGATAAACTACAATCACATCTGTGTTGGGATTTGAGAAAGGGACAAAAAAGATATTTCATCTGGTAAACAAACTCTATTTCAACTTAGACACCTTCTTTTCCTAGTTTTTTGCATTCTTAGTTGTGTTAGATTAGATCTTTTTCTGAAGAATACAGCCGAATATGATACTTCAGAAAGTATTTAGAGAACACTGTAAGATTGATTATGTTGTGTTATGTGTTCCCCCCTACTGTGTATATACATTTTTAAAACAGACAGATTCATAGATCTTTAATTTGACATTAGTAAACGAATAACAAACTAATAGTGCTGTATATGAATTTATTATTCCTAAATTTCAGAGTTTCATTTGACTTGTTACCTTGGTTTAAGGGAATCGATCCACCACACTTCTGAAAATACAAGTTCTGTTCTATAGCTTACTTATTAAACAACTATCATATCATTATACATTTCTCAAAGTATGAATAAATCCCTCTTAAAAAAATAACGAACAGCTTTGATACATTGTAGTAAACACCTGTGATAATGTTTGCCTGCCATACTGATTCTGAATTTCATGTCGTTGAGATCAAGTTCTTCATGAGGGTATCACAAATAACACAATTATATATACAATTATCTTTTTTAAAAGTTTAATCGTGGTCAGATGAATATTTACTTCTTACAATCAATTTATACAATTTGTTAGTCTAACATTATTATAGACAATGCACAATAAACACTATGATATCAAAACTTAACATTTACTGTTAGTAATTAATTCACAGCTGTGAAGATTTTTCCTTTATCTCTGAGGGTTTTTGCTGTTCCGCTTATGGATCGAAAGCTTTTCTCGATCCAAATCCTGTCCCTATTTGGCACAACGTTTTGGAATTTTGGGTCCTCAATGATCTTCAACCTTTTACTTGTTTGGCTTTATAACTATTTTGATCTGAGCGTCACTGATGAGTATTATGTAGACGAAACGCGCGTCCGGCGTATTAAATTATAATCCTGGTACCTTTGACACCTACTTACCTGTTTCAGTGTCATAACAATTGTGCTGCATCTTGGTGAGAAACGATGGAAAAGCAATATATCACCGACTTTCGATGTGGGTGACATAATTAGGTTTGTAATTGCAAGCATAGCGGTTGTTACCCCTCCATTTTGAAACTTTCAAACATAAATGCGTTATTGTATTTAATGCTACTTTGTCCCAGGTCATAGATCGAATTTATTTATTTAGTGTATTTGAATTTGATCTATGACACATTATAAATACAATAAAATAAAGGGAATTTAAAACAATGTACAAAAAGACAACTATAACTTGGGACAAAATGGCATTAAATAAATAAAGTACACAGGTAAATCTTAATATAATACTTTTGTTGTTACAAGGGGTACAATCAAAATCACGTGATGGATATACACACACCGGAAGTAACAGTCGAGCAGACCGCTTGAAAGGTAAGTAGTCGTATTTACTTGTTTATATCAATAAAATTTAATAAATAAGGTAGTGCACCGAATGTAGGATACTATCTAGTTTTGAAATACACAATTATCCTTGCTGGAAAGCGTGCAGTTAATGCGAACACTTTGACACAGTTCCAAAATTTCACCGTCGAAGTGTTTGCAATAACTGCACGCTTTCTAGCAAAAACAATTGTGTATTTTAAAACTACATACTATCCGACATTCGGTGTGCCAACTTATTAATCAAAATTTAATTGATATAAACAAGAAAATGCAACTACTAACCTTTCAAGCGGCGAGTTCGACTGTAACTTCCGGTGTGTGTATATCCATCACGTGATTTTGATTGTACCCCTTGTGTTAGGAGTACGGAAATACTTTTACAAAATAAGTAAGTTTGATTGTCATAGTACGAGAACAGAAGTGACAATTTATCGTCATACTAAATACTTATCAAAGGTGGTAAATATTAGAAATGAAAATAAATATATGTCTTCCCTGCTTTACTGATTTTAAAATTATTCAAGATCAAGTTCTTTTTAAGGGTTTCATAAATACTTTACTGTTATTAATAGTATGATCACGGAAAGTGAAGTCAAGGTCAAATGAACTCTGCAAGATGAATATTTGCTGCGTACAACCATTTTATAAAATGTGTTGGTTTAAAATTATTATAGACATCAATATATCATAACAAAATTTAGGTTTACTATAAGTAATTAAACTACATTTTACCGTGTTTTCTATTTCTAAAATCAACGATTCTTGAATCCGTCGATGAAATGAAGTCATCAAATTATTTTCTTCTTTCCTTATAAATCATAAAGATTTTTTGTTTTGTTTTTGTTTGTTTTTAATAATGCATTCAATAAAAAAAAATGTAACATAATCCAATTTATCAATAACAAATCAGGTATAATAAAAACTATGAATACTCCTCTTACATATTTTCCAAAAACATTTTTCTATACAGATAAAATATTTAGTGACATCATCTACTAGTGTTACTTCCCTAAAAAATACCCTGAACTATTTATAAAAAAAAAGTTCCGATAAAAAAATGCTGTTGGAAACTGTCAGACCATCGTTTTTTCTTTTATTTCTGAGGGTGTTTTTGTTCCAGTTATGGATTGGAAGTTTCTCTCGATGCAAAAGTCGAACATAGTAATGGATTGGATTTTAAATAACAAATGTGTCTTTTCCCGTTCATTGCCTTTACCATTGTGCAACTTCTTGGGTGTTCTTGTTACCCAGAAGCATATTCACCGAGAAACGTAGAAAAGCAATATAGCTGCAACTGCGACTTTCGTTTTTGGATTACATAACTAGATTTGTAATTGAAAACAAAATCGGTTGTAATCCGCCATTTTGAAACTTTAAAATATCAACGTGACGTCACGTTTCTAAAAAGTTTCAAGAGTTTCAATAAATATTGAACAATTATTTATTTTTAAATATCACAAAACATTGCTATCACATGAAGAAGGTGTGCTTTTATAGATTTCATCCAATAAATTGTCTAGGAAAAAAGAAGTTGTTGTATACTGTTGTGTTTTTTGAACACCGGAAAAATGGGGTGTACCAAGAAAACAGGGAATATATCTTACTTTTCCTGACTTGAGCCCAACCTGTTTACAAGGAAAAAAATCTTGAATTTATAAATAATGGCTACTTTGCTTAAATAAGACAGACATTGAGAAGATCTAGTTTTCAGTGTTTTCAGGGGAGGTAATATTCTGTTACTAGATTTCCCACTGTGGTGTGGATGTTATTTTCATTAAATTTATTAATTTGTGATTAAAATGTATCTGCAATTGAAATCAAAGATAGCATTAATAAAGTGTGTTTTTGAGTGAACTGTATGATTTGAGTTAGTTCCCTATGAAAAGAAATGTAAATTGCTCCTAAAGTGGCAATAACAACGAGAATATAAAAAATCTTAATTATGATTTTTTTAATTTTGTTCAATCATTAAATGAAAGTAGAAATAGTAAAAATAATAATTCGCTAGTAGCAGCCATTGTGGTTCAATTTTGTCAAATTCAGCTAAGAAATATTAATGATGAATTATTTACTTGCAAGCAGGCATGGGGTAATGCAAATTTGTAATTGTAATGCATGGCAAATCATTACATTTTCCAAGTAATTGCAAGTTTTGCATTACATGTAATTATAATTTAATGCATTACTTAAGAAAAAAGTTGAGTACTTTTATGCATTACATTGCATTTATACGTACTGTATATCTTTCACATATTGTTATAGATTTAGCTAAATCAGAATTTAAGGGAAAAAGTTGTGTAATTGTATGCATTACATTGCATTACATGGCATTACTTTTTTCACGTACTATATATCTTTCACATATTGATAGAGATTTAGCTAATGCAAAATTTAAGATTTCTGGATTAATTAAAAGAAAGATATTTTTATTTGAAAAGCATTACTGTGAAAAGTGTTGTATTGTTGTTAAAACATCAATTAATACATTGATTGAATGGAAAATTGTCATAAACCACTAACAGCTTTGTTTTATAATCAATCTTTTCATTATTTTGACACTTGGTCATAAATTAAGCTCTTTGTTTATCATTTAATAAGGGTAGACATTCTGAGTAAATATTTTTTGATTGGAATTAATTAATAATTTTTAAAATTGAAGTTAACATTGATTAAAATAAATATTAAAGGGAAAAAATGCAATTTTTTACTTATAGTTTAAATATATGCATGATGACATAAAATACATTTAGTATTTTTATCGCTATATGTGCAGTAATAAAGTAGAAAATCATTTCTTGATAAAAAAAAATATTGGCTACTTCCTGTAGGGTGTGACGTTTTCTCCTGGTATTGCATGACGAGACTTAGAATTCTTACATAATAGTTATTGAAAAACTGGTCATTATCGTGATATATGGACTGCCCACAGGACAGTGGTATTGACTGAGAAAGCGATAATGACTGAGCCGAAGTAGATAAAACAACATAATATAACAATGGCCATTTTCCTGACTTAGTACAGGACATTTTAAGGGGAAAAAATGGTGGGTTGAATCTGATTTTGTGGCATGCCAAACCTCCCGCTTTTATGGCTATGTTAAATATAAGATTAAAATGATAACATTGCATGACTGGACTAGAATAAACAAAAATGGGAGAACATATAGGACACAGGAACTCACTAATAATAGCTAACAAAAAATTACCAGTTTAAAATTTAATATGCCAGACGTGCGTTTCGTCCACACAATACCAACCAGCGACGCCCAGATGAAAAAAGTCCGAAAGTCAAAACAAGTACAAAGTTGAAGAGCACTGAGGACCAAAAGTTCCAAAAAAGTGTGACCAATACGGACAAGAGGTTGCGTTTAATACACAAATTTAAAGTACATTTTCAAGGTGGTGACAAATACAAATGGATCGCCGTGGAATTATTTAAGTATATTTGATGTTATTTGTTTGAAATCAAATAAACTAAGAAATGAACATTTTCAGTTAAAGTCAGGAAACTAAATTCAAGTGATACAATGACATGATATACACTCTTATCATTTATTTATGTATAAAAAAGGGACAATAGAACTAGTTTTACAAACGAGTTTAACTTGTCCTTAATAGGCAAAAAATGTACGGGAACACTTAAATTTAGACATTTGAAAGCCATGGCCAAATGAAAGGTATACCTGTAATACTTCAAGCGTTTGGCATTAAATCTTAGTGAGGTCGGGAGGGTTAATTTTATAAAATGATATAGATTATCTGATATCATTTGAATAATAGAAGGAGCTATACTATAAACACATCAATTTTTACAAATACACTCGAGATCAAATGTTGTTAATTTTGCTTTTCGGATGTCCAATTACCTTATACTCACATTTTTTTCTCCTTTGATTTGAGCGTGCTTGTCTTTATTTGACAGTTTTTATGTCTTTTATCTCGTTAGACGAAAACAAACCTGCACAGTATATTCTGCATTTCTATAGTCCGAAGTTTACTAATTGATATTCTTATTTCACATGTTTATTCATAAACAATTATAAAAAAAACGGCATTTATTTCGAAACACTGTTTATCTAGAGTTTTTCCTGAAAATCGGGAAAAGGGGAGGAGGCAATTGAACATTTTCGTCGAAGGGTAAGCAGCTGTGATATTGAACTTTTTTTTATATATTTTGAATGACACAAATGCATTCTGAATGTTTTACAGATATTTACAAGACAAAAAGTCAAAGACCTTGATAAATGAAAATTGTTCCCGTTACTATATGTGAGGGTATAAACGGAATGTACTGATTATAAATAACGGGACCAAAATTATAGAAACGGAAGCTGAAATATAAAAATAGTAAAATGGAAATAGATAATATGGGGATTAGGCCTATTCCTATTCTTAACCACTCTTAAATTCTGTTCACCCAAGTGTTACAAGTGATGGAGATTTCGGGTTCGACCCTAAACTTCTCATATGTATTTCTATTTCCAAATTGTCTTAGGTCCTATTTTGTACATTCTGAACAATAATCTGGAAGTCATTTTGCAATTAAGACGGGCGGATATTTTTATTTACATTTTGAAAAAAAAGATATAAGTTAATTCTGCAACCGCGGGAAACAACTTGAAATAACATTTTATCCCTTTATACGTATATGTTACATCATGTACATACTACTATCAGAATCGTGACACACAGTTGTACATAGGATGTTTATTACAGTTTATTGGTATGACATATTTCATGAATTTTACCCTTGCACACCTGGTTCACTCGTGATAACGCACGTAATGAAAGTACCTTGTTCATTGTGTATTAAATTAACAAGCCTGCCAGGAAGTCGACCGTTAGAATAACCTAATGTGTCACTTTTTACACCACCCTGGTAATTATGAATCCATGCCGATTACTTTGGACAAATTTGTGAATGTTGGTAAAGTTAGGTAAAAACTCCAAAAAAAAACAAATAACATACGTTAGAAAAAGGATATCTAATTTGTTTTCTTCAAAAGATCTCAAATCAACACCTTTTTTAAAATCTAAATGAGAGCATAACGATAAATCTCAGTTTATAATTCCTCTAGAATAAGTATCTCCGAATTTTGTTCACTTTATTGAGCCGACTCCTATAATATTAACTCCTATATAATAATTGTTACTATATCTCAGAGCAAAACTGCAAATTTAACGACGATCTAAAACCGATGTATGATCTTCTGTCAAATACAGATCTTAAACCTGACTTTAGCATTACATGCTGATTGTTTTTATATATAATGTCTTGGAAATTATTTTTTAAATATTCTAATCAATCTTAGTAAAGCATTATTTGATTTTATGATTTAGAAAACTATGTAGGCTTCTTCCATCACTTGGTCGGGTAGAACATCAAGAAGCTTGACAAGTCATTTTAACACTTATTATCTAATTTATATACCTGACATTTGAGTGAATTGTTATTTTTTTCTTTAAAGAAAGCACTGCCAGACTGCTGCTATATAAAGCAAATGATTGTTTTTTTGGAGTAAAAAAAATACATGTAAATTTATTAACAAAAAGTAAGCATTTAATGTGGAATGGTGTGAATTCAAATATTTATACAGAGATTTATAATTATAAAAAAAAAAATTAAAAAGGGGTTTATCGAACATTGTGTGCTTTTTATAATAAAAAAAGAAGAGGAAAAATAATTTATCCTTTTGGTCCTCACAAACTATGTCAGTGCTATTTTATTCCAGCCATTTAATTGTTCATTACCTATGTTTTACATTTAATACATTATAACAAGTGAACTCCTATTTATGTTTGCATATTACAATGTGAAGGATAATTTTGTAAGGTCACTCGAAAGTGAATATGTTCTAAATTGGTCAGACAATACTTGGTCATGTTTTATGAAGATTTAAGCCCTCGGCTTCGCCTTGGGATTAAATCTTCATAAAACATGACCAAGTATTGTCTAACCTATAATTAACGGACATTTCATGCTACGTACAAGGACTTTGTGGTAATTAGTTATCCGTGATTATTAGTTTTCAAGATGGTGCACATAATTCATAGTCGGTTTTGAAAATCGAATAACCTACTTATCTACAACCTTTAATGTTTTGGGAATATGCTTATTTATGAAAGATGAACATAATATGAAATTCTTATTTTTTTGCGAATTTTCCCTTTAAACCTCATCTTTGTAATTCCTTTTTAGCAAAAACCCTTATGGTGTTGAAATGTAATATTTGTATTGCATAGACTTTTTACTTGATACTTGAATTTAATATGTATATGGAACAATTATTGCATATGCTAGAATATTTTGTTACTTCGTTTTGTTTTTAAATTTTTTTGAATTGTTTTCACTTTAAGTCATATGAAACGAGCGGTGAAAAATAATGTTAATCCAATTCTTGAACCAATGCATACATTTACCATAAACTAACTCTTCTGTGCACGACTTTATAAAAAAAAGTTTTGCATAAATTTCGTATAAGCGTCAACAAATATTTCAATCGGACAGTGTATTTGTTAAAATATGGAAGCTAATTAATGGTCCTGTTTTGAAGCCGAATATTAACGATTGTCACCCGTTTGTAAACAATCAACAAATCGGTGATCATGAATTTGACAGCTAGTGCCCCTTTAAGTATATATGGGAAATGTTCAAATCAATATTGGAATGGATTGATATATTCAAATGATAATAAATACCAAAGAACCCCAATATTACAATATTATCTAAACCCAATTGACATTGGTAAAAAATATGCGATTCAAACAAAGTTTTAAAAACTGAGAGGCTTCTACCCTTTTTTGGCCCCTTATTTCTAAGCAGAACATTCATAACTCCCAACTTTCACAATCTAATCTTTTCTTAATGGTATGGAACATTTTGATACATTTAATTTGTATTTTGACTTTGTACAAATTGTAATTTGTACAAAAAATGCCTGTACAAATTACATTTTGATTCAAATCTATACACTCACTTATAGTCTTATGTTATTGTCCAGAAACCAGAAAAAAATGGTTTGATGTTGGTCACTTTTGGTCCAAAAGACTTGAACGGTTAGGCCAATGTCCCCTACTTTTATCCCAAGCTTTTTTTTTTGTGGTATGGAACCTTGTGTTACAATTTTATAGAGATTCATACATGTATACTCAAGTTATAATCTGGAAAAAATGCACTCTGTAGATGATTACGACATCGATATGCCATCAAACAGCAATTTATTAAACGATATTTTTTTATCTCGAGAATTCAAATCTAATACTAGTATATAGCTTTTATATTAAATATTTATGAAAATATATATTTGAAAGCTGTCAATAAAATACCACGAATCAAATTGATTATATCTGTTCCCAAATAATATATGCAATTTCTAATCGCTATTAATCCGATGGATGTGTGATCGCTGCACATTTTATAGCGATTTTGTTTTATAAAATAAACATCAATTAAACTGCCATTTAAAAAATAGATGAACAAAATTGTTGTCGCTATGAACATGAGATGGATTTAAAATTTATCAGTAAACTATTCCTTATCAACTTAACCATTGCTTCGACGTTGTGTTCCACATTTGAAGACGTATGTCACCCTGAAGACAAAGAGTGTTTCAGACCTAGTATTCCTGGTCTTGGTAACCTGCTATGGGGTCGTTGCTGTTCTCTAGGAGTGCTGCGAAGGATTGGGAGTATTAGCCTTTTGGAATGTGCCAAGGAATGTTTACTCACAACTGGATGTTTTTCGTTAAATTATAGACAGAATTGGCATTTGTGTGAATTGCTAGAACGGCATAAGAATGGAGAGTCTAACTGTAATGTTTTTCTTCATGGCGAAGGGTGTATTCATAGTAACATATCAACATGGTCAAAGGTAAAGATTATAAAATGTTTCAATGAATTGATCTCCTGTATTAGTTTGAAACTTTTGTAATTACTGATTTTATAATCTGTAGGTTCAATTAGATTTAAGATAATCATTGAAACAGCAAAATCTTAAATACTATGATTATAAGGACAAATATAAAATCAGTCAAAAGATTGAAAATCTTTGTATCCTTTTCCATGCACAATAATAATGAGCCATATGAAAGGCTGTTAGTTTTCTCGTTTGAATTGTTTTACATGGTCGTTTCGGGGCCTTTTATAGCTGACTATGCGGTAAGGGCTTTGGTCATTGTTGAAGGCCTTACGGTGACCTATAGTTGTTAATTTATATGTCATTTTGGTCTGTGGTGAGCTGTCTCATTGGCAATCATACCACATCTTCTTCTTTTTTTTTTTTTACATATAAATGGATTGTAAACAGGGGGAAGTTCACCGTTCAACGGTTATTTCCCCTTGAGTCATATTTTTATTCTTTAAGTAGAGCTTGTTTTGTATTTCATATAGGGCTCTAGGTAAGTCAATGTGTGGCGGCAATCTTATTAACACTTCGGTGTTGACATGTGTATCAATAATGCGGTCATTTTTATAAATTTCCAGTTTACCAAACTGAATTTTTCGAAAAACTAAGGATGTTTTTATCCCAGGAATAGATTACCTTAGCAGTATTTGGCACAACTTTTTGGAATTTTGGATCCTCAATGCTCTTTAACTTTGTACTTGTTTGGCTTTATAAATATTTTGATATGAGCATCATTTATAGATTTCATATTGAATGCTACATTTCTATTAGAGTAGGATTGGGTCACGATATTATAATCCATAATAAAAAGTGGTCATTGTTATTATCAATGAGACACAGAAACTTTCATTATTTTAACTAAAAAATTTTAAACATGTCGATGTCAAAACAATTAAAACGGCTTTTTAATTTCTGATTGTATGAAGACATTGCCGTCTTTTGTTTAATAATGTTCAAACTAGTAGCATTTACAAAAAGAAAGTTAGCAACAAGTGAATAGTAAAATAGCCATGGAACCAGATAAGCTAATAGCAATTGAAAGCATAGATTGAAATGAAAGACCAATTCACTAACTAATTACTGACATCTTGTCTTGTTATTACAGAAATTGTCTGGAAAGTGCATTGACCACCACTGTGCAGATGGCCAAAGATGTTACTTTGATGTTGGTACTGGTGTCGAGTGTAAAGTTGCATGCAAGTATTGTAATGTTTTTTTTCTAAAAAGAGAAGAGATGCAGTAGGTTAAAATATTACCGTCATATGAAACTAGAGAAAGTGAAAGCGATACCAGTTCATAGTCTGTTGAATGGGCATCAACTATGATTAAGACAAAAATTTAAAATACAATTACTTTTGTTTTAACTATGTATATAAGCAAAATTTTGAAATTGTATTTTTTTAATTTGTCAAATAAGCTCAAAATTATCGATGATGTTAGATTACCTTAGCCGTATTTGGCACAACTTTTTTGAATTTTGGGTCCTCAATGCTCTTCAATTTTGTACTTGTTTGGTTGTATAATTATTTTGATCTGAGCGTCACTGATGAGTCTTATGTAGACGAAACGCGCGTCTGGCGTATTAAATTATAATCCTGGTACCTTTGATAACTATTTTTTTCTTGCAATAACTTAACTGCATTGAATCCATATGTATGTAACCTTAAATTAACCTCTTGGTTAGAGACAAGATAAGCATGTACTAGCTATCTTGATCTATTAAAAGGGAAAATGTTGTAGCTAACGACCCTTTTATAAAGTATGATATGAAACCCTTATATTGTATTCTATGTATACTATAAGAAACGTTAACATTTGATGCTGTTAAATATGTATTGCTTTTGTAATTATTACCACTGGAATCATACGTATACTGGTGGATATTGTTTTATTTTTATTTAAATTTGTTGTTATAAAATTCGAAATTATTTGGTACTTTAAATGTTATTACTCTCAGTTTATATTCTACAGGTGGACTTTTAGTCCCCGATTGTATCATAAAAAAAAGTAAAAAGACAAAAATACCGAAATTCAAGAGAATTTTAGAACACAGTCTTTTTGCCATTTCTGTTCTAAAATTCTCTTGAATTTCGGTATTTTTTTCATAATACTTTTTTATGATGCACTCGATGACTAACAGTTTTGTTGCCGTTGTTGTTAAATTGCAATTACTTTACTAAATAGGACATAAACGACAAATAGGTTTAATCCACCATTTACTAATTAAGGAAATGTCTGAACCAAGTCAGGAATATCACCTTTGTTTTCCATTTATTTGATATGTTTGCGCTTTTGATTTTTGAAAACAAAGGTGATATTCCTGACTAGGTTCAGACATTTCCTTAATTAGAAAATGGTGGATTAAACCTATTAGTCCTATATGTCCTATTTAGTAAAGTAATATTATTAATTAATTACATTTTAAAAACTGTGTAATGGTGATTAGTGTAATTGATAATTTTTGCAATGTAATGTGACATTTAGTTAATTACATTGCAATGTAATTGACCCCAAGTCTAAATATAATAGGATTTTTGAATAATCCTGTTCTCTGCTGACTACTACACTTTGTTTCTAGACAGCGTTTGAGTATAGAAGCAGTTTACTTTTCGAAGGATCAATCAGTAATATTACATAGTCTTATATGCCATTTCGCAAACTATATACGGTTCTGCTCTGTAAACAGGGTGGTACAAATTGCAAAAACAATTTGGAGCTTGTTAACCGTAAATACAAAAGTATAATTTGTACTTTTCGTCTTCTCCACCTGTCGGATAACCTACTAAACATCTTCAAATAGAATTCAAAAGTTGGTCTTATGAAAACTTAATGAAGTTTTCTATTTTTTCTTTACAAAGTCGGTAATCGAATTTTCTCTGTATATTAAAATGTTTTGCAACATTGGTAATATAATCGTCAATATGGTCATTCGATCGGGCATCAAGGGAATCAAGGCAAAACGGTTCCCCAAAATGTGTGTCATTTTGTAACAGGGATTCCTTCATCATAGTTTTTATATCTCGTCATTGTTCCCCGAGTTATTTAACATTAGTATCCATTAATATGGGCATAAATAATACAACAAATTAATGATATTTATGGCAATATTTCAGATTGTTCTGGTGAGCATCCCAATGTATTATATGCGTCACCAGATGAATATTTTGGACCAAGCAGAGATGTTCGACATGGAGTTAAATTTAAATGCGACCACAATTTCAGGCTTGTAGGGAAACCATATGTTGCATGCAGCGACAGAGGTGGTGGTCGCGCTGAATGGGACATTTTATTTACCTGCTATCAAGGTACATTTTTTCACCACTTATAATTTGTCCATCACTTATTTCTAAGTGTAGTTCACACTGATGGTAAGAATGCCTTTTATCGTCAAGCGTCAAATGTCCGACTGGTTTTCTCTGTCGTTATAGTGTCAAATGAGCCTTAATTTTGAATCTAATCAAAATATGAAACTCGGTTTTTGTTCTCCTGTATTTTTATTGTCATTCGTCATGTGGATAGCCCGTTACTACTTTCATCTCTTGTTATGTCTTGGAAATAAAACGGTACTGAGCAGAAACCCATAGAAAGGAAGTTTAAATGAATAGGGAGCACTTTTTAATCGAGGATAACCTAATAAATTGATTGCATGCATTGTCGTCTCTTTTACACATTCCCCATGTCCATTCTCCATTTTATAAATCAGTTCATGTGTTTACAATCATATGTTCTTCTCCATGAACACAATTTAGATTGCAGGCCAAGTTACAGAAACATTGGGGTATGTCAAAGATTCATATATTACATTTTGCATACAAAAGTAATGCATAACAATATACTTCATATTACAACAACTGTTCAGCCATTACATTTAATAAACAAATACTTATTTCCGCCCAAGGCGACGTCACTGACAATACGACGTCGACAATAGACATGTACAATAGTTGGAACGTTATGTTCCCGCGATAATCTCAACAATACTAGTACTTAACAAGAGGCCGTCAGAGTGACAGCAACCGGATTTCCGGCAGAGGTCGAACCATGAATAATTGAGCAAGTATGGACCCTACAGTTAAGCTATCAAAAGCTCTGAATTTGGACTGTGATTCAATATTTGATATAGCATAGGTTTGTGACACAAAATGAATGTGGTCAAAGAACTCAAAATTAGAAATTGACCTGATTTACCTGTAATGGTCCATTATTCAAAATCTAAGTTCATTGTTAGAATCGGCATATAAATAACCCCCAAGAACTCATTTTTTATGAAATCAAACAAAAGTTTTATTTGGGAAACTTTGTGAACTTTTCATTTCTATGTAGCAACATTCCAGCAGCGTCTACATACGGAGTATATATCTCCCAATTGATACGATATTTCCGCGCTTGTATCGCCTATCATGATTTCATTGATAGAGGGTTACTGCTCACAAGGAAACTTTTAAACTAAGAGTTCCAATGGTGAAGTTGAAATCATCCCTTCGTAAATTTTACGGACGCCATCACGAGTTGGTTGACCATTATGGAATAACCGTTTCACAGATGAAATCGGATATGTTTCTTACGTCGTAACTACAATCCCCTTCCCTTCTCATGAATGTGACCTACCGAATTAAGACTATTCACCGTGTGTGAGCAACACGACAGGTGTCACAGGTGGAGAAGGATCTGCTTACCCTTTCGGAGCACCTGAGATCATCCCCCGTTTTTGTTGCGGTTTTCTGTGTTGTTTCTTGTGTACTATTATTTGTCTGTTTGTAATTTTTTCATTTTTTTGTCAGTTTCTTTTCGATTTATGAGTTTGACTGTTCCTCTGTTATCTTTCGGCCCTCTTTTGGACCACAATGTTGACTAATTTGATTAAGAAGCCCACAATCCAAAATCTCTAAATGCTTGCTGTTCGGTGTGAGTTAATGCTCCGTGTTGAAGGCCGTCCCTTGACCTACAATTGTTTACTTTGATAAATTGTTACTTGGATGGAGAGTTGTCTCATTAGCACTCATACCATATCTTCCTATATCTATTAGATTCAGCATTTCGAAGAATCCTATAAATTCATTTTTGTTGAATCAACCAAAGATTAATTTTGGACCCTGATTTTACCAACTTGAAAACTGGGCTAAACAATCTTAACATTTAAGTACAGTTTTTTTTTAATTTATGGTTATCAATATAATGTTCTGTTCAAATGGAAATAACTCAAACTAAATAAATTATAAACACATAGTTCTCTAAAATTTTATACCATTTAAGTATTTTCGAAACAAAATTAAATATGATTTAACCATTATTTTCTAAATAAAATTTATTATGATTTAACCACTATTTCATAAATAAAATAATTATGATTTTAACACTTTTTTTATTAAATGAGATATGATTTAACCACTATTTTCTAAAATTTTATATGATGTTACACAAAGGCAATTTACCAAAGAAAAGAAAAGAAAATCCAAAATTTCTTGGAAATGGCTATAACTCACCAACGAGAAAAGCTTAAATCGCGAAAATTGAACTTCATCTCCCTTTAGTCACAGAAAACAACATATCCTAATTTTAAGGAAAAAAAATCGTCAAAACGTTTTAATGTTAATGAACGGATGCTGTTTGGCGTATATCCCTTTTCAGTAACCGATTTTTCCTTCGAATATTCGGTTATATCAAAAAAATATGAAGTTATCTTATTTCCTTAAAACGTTACATTACTGCATGAATTCTATAAGTGTGTAGAGAGCATTATTAAAATTAGTTCAAAATCACAAAATCTTCAACACCAGTACATAGACTTTTCCTCAATAATAACAAGGTATCCATAAAAAAAAGCAAAGGTTTTGAGTAATTTGTGATACCGAAATACTAGATTAATAATTTGCCAGAATCAGACATGAAACGTTCTATAAAGTCACTGCATACACGAGCAAAGCGAACTAGCTGGGATGCATTAATTAACATCATATAATAGCCAAAAGAACATTCACTGTTCGAAAGGTATGTGTATACTAGTATCTAGTGACGAACACTGCTTCACTTTGAGGTAATATTTAAAATCAGGATGTGAAACGGTTCTCACAATTCCTCACTCGTGCTAATGAGAGAGAATACACGAATAAGTGAAAATATGGAGAAAATGAGATTATTGTCAGATCCAAACCACAGGTACAATTAAATCGTTAATATAGCTCAATAACATTTTGTTATAGAAAATTGCCCACACGACAAGGAATATTTGTATGACAAGGATTTACATATCTGCTACAAGTTGCTACAACATGGTGGATCTTCGTACCTATACCCGAAAGCTAAAAGAAAATGTGAACAGGAAAATGCTTTTTTGATGAGAATTGATACGAAGGCAAAGCAGTACCATATTGTTAAATATTTGAGTAAGTTATATGTACGTCAACACTTCGTTTTCTGACCATGTATCCAAAATCATAAATATATATTTAAGATTATCGTTGATCATTTCAACGAGATTGATTTTCTCGCTTGAGCCGGTACGAAGAAAGCGAGGAAAACAATCGAGTTGAGATGACCAATGATAATCTGTTTATCGCTATCTTATCTATGCCGACTTTGCTAATTTCATGTCAATTTCATTAGCAACGCCACTAGCCTCCTTAGTTTCTAGCGATAATTTCCCATCTCAAGCGAGTAGCATGATATGGAAAATTATCACAAAAAAATGCAAAAAAAAGCGATAATTCTTTTTATCATTGCAAAGATAATTTAAATAATAACTAATCATCGATTTAAGATTTGTCTTTAGATTCGGATTATTTCATTTTGGTTCCACCGTCATTGCAAAGATGAAAGATTATTGATTGTTTATGTTTCACCACTTTCCCCTGAAATGCTTTGATCAGCAGTTCATATCAACCAGAAAAATGTGAAACCTAGTTGAACTGTTTATCGGAGTCTAAATGATATTCAAGAAATATTTTGCAACAATTTTATATGGTATGCAGTTGTACTAAAATTAATAGCATATTTCAACTCCTTGGACATAGTATATTACCCTCATGACCAGTTAAGATTTATTGACTTTGATACTTTTGCATAGTTTGTATGTTAAGTTTAAAGTTCAGTTTTAGAAGAACCCTCTATGATAAGAATAACTAATTGGTATGCTATTGACATGAAATTATCATTGATATTGTCGTATTGATATATGTTTACAAAACTTTGAATAGCTTGAAATGCTACGGAGTTTCTACCCCATGAATAGATTATCTTGGCTGTAATTGACAAAAAGTTTGATAAGTTTTGACATCTAATGCTACTAAACTTTGTATTTTATTGGGCTTGTTAAGTTTTTTCATCTTTTTAGACAAAACATGTGTTGGCGTACAACGTTATAATCCTGAAGATATCTTCGATGAGTATTTTGCTTATCATTCTTACATATCTTTTAACTGTATAAAGTTTAGTCTTTTTGTTGATTGAAATATCCACATCCTCGTGATGATTCTTGACAAAGTTGGTTTCAACTGGCCCAAATTTTTTGTGGCCGAGAAGTACATACTTATAATAACTTTGCAGTTTATAACAAGGCATACTGTTGTGATAAAAAGCTTCAAAGTGAGCTGAAAATGAATTATTACATATTGCAATCTCGAACTGAAAGTTATGTAGCACATACTAATACTAGTTTGTCAGATTTAATGTATATTTCTCTGAATATTCTTATTCAAAGAACTTATGCTCGATATTAAGTTAAGTTTAACAATTTGATATGAATGTAAAGATACCTATCCTACTATTCTACCTTCCATGTGACTATTATAATAAGGGTTCTATGTTCAATGTATTCATGTACATTGTAATGATATTACACAAGACAATAGGTCTTTATCCTAGGAAATTTACATAGATTATCATCATCACATGATTTGTATTGCTCATATAATTCAAGATGGAAAGAAACATCTGCAGTAGTTGTTACTACATTTATTTCACTTGACTGGGAGGAGCTTAAGAAACTAGCTCATTTAAGACCAGTCCATCTAAGACAGGAGTTTTGGGATAAGCTCATCAATGAAGTGTCCAGTTATTCGCCCCATATCATACACTCAGTTCTATTGTTTATGGTGACACTGATTAATGATTAGAATTCAATTAGTATTATAACGGCAATCATCCTTATCATACACATCTTCAAATAGACTGTCTTTATGCAAATTAAAACATAAGCTCCTAACTGTAACTGATCAAATATCTCAGTAATCGTTAATAGCTTACTTTTTTCTAATTATAATTTTCACTAGAAGCCATATCTTTCCATAGAAATACATATATTTGAACTAAGTCGTAAGGATAATTTTAGTTGATTAATGTGCCATAAAAATCTTTTCTAGAATGGAATCTTGTTATCATTATTCCTTCAAAGTTTCAAAATATTCTTATTGTAGTTTGAGGAAAAGAATTTTGATATTTATTAAAAAATATATGAATTATATGTGTTTGCATTATTTTCTACTAGTGAAAGGTGTGACAATTAATCTGTTACAAATATAAGTTTTTCCATTGTTTGTTTGTATTTAAAGACCGATAAGAAGAAAAAATAACGATAATAATAATTTACATCTAGTACATTAGTATAAAATTGACAATGGAATTGATAAGAATTGTTCTGATTACAGAAACACAAGGTGCGTACCTTACCAACATTGACTTTGTCTTCATTCAAGGCAGTCATAACCAAAAGGACCGCTCATCTCTAAACTGGAAATACGAAGATGGTACACAAATGGATTATTTTAATTGGGGCGCTTATCAACCAGACGGTAATTCTCCTACAGGAACTGATTACATAGCCTTGTATAACCCAGATGAATTTAAGTGGCATGATGTATCGACAATACAGCCATACACAGGGATACCGATATGTGAAATAGATTTAACCACATAAAACATGAACATTTACTTTTGTATTCAATGGGATACCTCTATGTGACAACGATCTAGCCACATAAGGCATTAACAATTGCATTTGTGTTTAAGAAGTTAGACAATGTTAAATTGAATATCTAAGATTCTGACATCCTTGGGTTTTTTGCTTGTGTGTTAATATATGCAAAGCATAACATAACTTAGAATTAATTAATATTATCTTTGACATCATTACATCATTTTTCAGTTTAACAGATATGTATAACATTGTATTAATTTCAGTGTAATATATTTAAAGTCTGTTTAAGGAAATCTTTGGATTTTATGTAAATCTATTATGGCATAATCCTTGCTATAATTGTTTTTAGCAAAATCTTAATTGACTTTAAATATTTTCATTTAATTTTTCATGACTTCTACATATCTACATCTATGTCGTTGAAATGCAAAGGGTCTAAGACCTATCACGCAAGTACTAATTTGGTCATTCAATATGGTGCTCATTAAAAACGTATTTACATGTGAAATTAAAATCAAATGTTTGTTGCGTGACTACTCTGTTAAATAAGATGTGAGGCTGTTCTTGAATGCCTCTGCATCTTCTATATTTAACAGTCTTATTGGTAGAGTATTCCAGTCTTTGATGGTACGTGGAAAGAAGCTGTATTTGTAGGTGTTTGTTGAAGTTTGAAGGTTTCTAAATTTGCTTCGGTGGTATTGCCGTGTTGTCCTGCTTGTTGTTCTACATAATCTGGTATATTTATGGCTATCTTTTTATGTAAAGCTTTGTGAAACAAGCAAAGCCTATTTATTTTCCGTCTTATTTCTAATGATGTTAGTTTTAGCTCCTCAGTAGACTAGTAACTGACCCCGGTTCTCTGCTGTATTGATGTTTGATGAAACGTGCTGATCTTCTTTGCACCATTTCTATCTGGTTGATGTGGTTTTCTTGATATGGATCCCATGCACTGCTTGCATATTCAACGTTTGGTCTGACAATGGCTTGATATGCTCTTTTCTTAATTTCTTCTGGGAATTTGCCGATGTTTCTCCTCAGAAAGCCTAATGATTTATTTGCCTTTGCCGTGATGTTATTGATGTGTATATCCCATTTCAGATTGTTGGTAAACTGAACTCCTAAATATGGGTTTTGGCTTACATTTTCTAAAACTTGGCCATGCATATGATAGTTATGTAATATAGGTTTTTTCTTGTTGGTTATTCTTAGAACATAACATTTTGAAGCATTAAATTTCATCTGCCATTTAGATGCCCAGTCAATCAATTTATCTAGATCTTTTTGTAGTTGGTTACAGTCATCTTTGTAGTCTATTGCTAGGTATAATAGGCTGTCATCTGCAAAGAGACGCAACTTTGACTTGATGTCATCCCCAATATCATTGATGTACAAAAGAAACATCAATGGATCTAAAACTGTACCTTGGGGTACTCCTGATTTTACAAAGGCATTTGTAGATGTTTCGCCTTCAACTGCTACACACTGCTGTCGTTGTGTGAGCCAGGCCTTTACCCACTCTTTTATTTTGCCATTTATTCCATAGTGCTCTAGTTTTCATAGAAGCCGTATGTGAGGCACTACATCAAATGCTTTGCTGAAATCCAATATTAGCATATCCACTTGCTCTTTTTTATCTAGATGTTTTGCGATATCTTCAATTGTTGTTACTAATTGAGATTCGCATGATCTTTTCTGTCTGAAGCCGTGTTGGTAATCGACTAATATGTCATATTTTTCAAGATGTTGTAAATGTGTTTGAAAATGATGTGTTCCATGATTTTGCATGTAACTGACGTCAATGAAACAGGTCTATAATTTACTGGCAAGCTTTTGTCTCCCTTTTTAAAAAGTGCTGTGATGATAGCTGTAATCCAATCGTTTGGGACAGCCCATTCATCATATGTTTTCTTGAATAATGTTGTTATGTATGGGGATATACTTGTAGCACATTCCTTTAGGACTCTGTTCGGTATGTTATCTGGTCCATTTGACATTACTAAGTAGCTTTCTTACTCCTTCTACTGTTATCTCTAGATGGTCTATATCAGGCGATGGGCTGCCATTTAATTTTGGTTGACTTGATGTATTTTCATCAGTAAAAACAGATACAAATTGATGGTTAAGTGCTTCTGCTTTCCCTTTGCTGTCTTCCATAAGTTTTCCGTTTGAAATAAGTGGTGCTTCTCCACATGAGTCTCTTTTCTTTGATTTAACATATTGTCAAAACTTTTTTCCAACAACAGGTGTTTTTCTCTCACCCTCTTCGTCTACTTCCAATAGTTTAGATATGTAGTTTTGATGTGCTTCTTCTAATTTAGTTTTTGCTGTTTTTCTTAGGAGCTTAAATTCTTCCCAGTGTTTTTCATTATTGGTACGTTTTGCCTTGTTGTAAACCCTTTGTTTTTTTTGTTGTTAGTACAAGGTCTAATATGTTATCTTGACGTGTTGGTTCTT